>NW_021941230.1:16000845-16300845 GCF_902148845.1 Salarias fasciatus
GGAGGAGGAAGAGGAGAGGAGGAGGAGGGAGAGAGGAAGGAAGAGGAGAGAGGAAGGAAGAGGAGGAGGAAGAAGAAGGAGGAGGAGGAGGAGGAGGAGGAGGAGGAGGAGGAGGAGGAGGAAGAGGAAGGGGAGGAGGAGGAAGAAGAGGAGACGAAGAAGGGAGGAGGAGGAAGAGGAAGAGGAAAGGAAGAGGAGGAAGAGGAAGAGGAAGAGAGGAGGAGGAGAGAGGAAGAGGAGGAGGAAGAGGAAGAACAGGGAAGAATAGGAGGATGAAGGAGGAGGAAGAACAGGAGGAAAGTGGGAGGAAGAGGAGGAGGAGGAAGAGGAGAGAGAGAGGAGGTGGAGGAGAAGAGGAAAATAGGAGGAAGGAGGAAGGAGGAGGAGGAGGAGGAGAAGAGTAGAAGGAAGAAGAGGAGGAAAAGTAAGAGGAAGAGGAGGAGGAGGAAGAAGAGGAAGATTAGGAGGAGGAGGAGGAAAGAGGAAAGGAGGAGGAGGAGGAAGAGGAGGAAGAAGAGGAAGGAGGAGGAAGAAGAGAGTAGAAGGAGGAGGAGGAAGAGGAGGAAGAAGAAGAGGAAAAATAGGAGGAAGAGGAGGACGAGGAGGAAGAGGAGGACGAGGAGGGAAAAGGAAGAGGAGGCGGAAAAGGAGGAATAGGAGTGTGTTTCATCAAATCAGCATGGAGACACCAGGCCAGACACTTTGATGTTCGTCAAACCAACAGGCAGTGTGTGTGTGTGTGTGTGTGTGTGTGTGTGTGTGTGTGTGTGTGTGTGTGTGTGTGTGTGTGTGTGTGCCAGCAGCGGACGTCACATTAATCACCTCCTGGTCTCCTAGCAACATTCTGCTGGTAAATGCTCCGAGGTTTACAAGGTGGGTGTGTGTGTGTTGTGTCCATCACTGTGGGGAGGATCAGCTCAGACAGCAGCCGTGGCGTTGCTGTGACACACACACACACACACACACTCAGCTCCAGTCCTGCTGACCTGATCCACGGTCTCTCATGAGCGGGTGGAGCGACGGGGATGAACGAGTGAGCCAGTCACCACTTCACACTCCGCTCCAGCAGAAAGCAGACGTGTGAAAGTGTAAAGATGTGATTTTGCTGATTGAATTCACTTTTTTTAATATGGTGAAGCTGAAGCCGGACGAATGGCCGACCGGCGCAGCGAGCCCCGCAGCTACACCTTCTGGGAAATTACAAGACACGAGGAGTGGAAGTGAAACCTGGCTCTTCCGGTTGCTTCCTCCTCCTCGCCGGGAGGAGCCTGAGGAGTCGGGCTAATGAGGCCGGGGTCTCGTTAAAGCTGCTGCCCTCGTTAAGACAGAGCGCCACTGGAAGCCCCGCGCCGCCATCTTTAATGAGCTCCAGCAGCTGGCGGGGGGCGGCGGCGCGTCGGGAAACCCTCCTCGACATGCGAGGACATCGCCGTATTCCCACCAAAGAAAACAAGACGTCCGAGTCGACACTGCGAGGTGTTTCGCAGAGTAAAAATGAAATTGGTTTCTTTAAAATGGTCAAAAAAAGGCCTCACAATCCGCGCCTCCCTTTTCGGCGGTGAGTGTTTCTATTGACAGGAAGATGAAATCCGTCACTGAAGAGCCTGACTGAGGCCGTTCCGCCGTCCTGTTTTCTCCCCAGCGTGAGGGAAATATGAAACACGCTGCAGATGAATGCAATAAAAGCCGATCCCCTCTGTTCCAGCGCCGGAGCCTTCCCGCGAGGAAAGACGCCGCCCGCCCAGGTGAGTCAAGGATCCGGCGCTAATGGCCAAAAGGCTGCGGGCCGCCGGCACAGGGGGTTAATGGAGGCGGGCTGGTGGCGGCGTTTGATCCCAGCGGGGCGACGGCAGCATTAAAACCCTGGATGGATCAGCGCAGCGGGAGCCGCAGTAAAACCCGCAGCTTCTGTTTGGCTGCATGAGAGCAACAACCGGGAGGAGAGACCAGAGACAGGACGGGCGGCGGCGGACGCCAAACGCACCGAGGGGCTACGTCAAGGTGCAGCGTCTCAGGACAGAGAGTCGCCCGTCAGGAACTAAGAACCACACAGACAGTATTCTGGAGAGGCTTTCAGATCTGCCAGCTGGTGCAGAAAAACTTTGACACCAACGCTGATTTGATCGAAAATGTGATTTTGAAGGAATACTCCCAAGATTTTGGACCCACGCCCTTTCCCTATCATTGACAAAGTTAGACAAGCTCATAGACTCAGCCGCTGTGCGCCGGTATATTCCGCGGAGCACTGTGCTTGTGCAGATCTGTGTGTATCAAAACGTTATTTTAACGGATTGAAAAGAAAACAGGTCTTTTAAAATGTTTTATAACAATTGGGATTGACTTCACGTGCTAATACGCGGATTCCGTCCACTTTCGTCAGTCCGGCTTTGTTTCCTACTGACTTCCAGCAATTGAGCTAAGCTAACTACGATGCTAACAGCTGGGATCCAGCCACTGAACGCAGAGACACAAAAAACAGGTATTTATGAGCTTGTCTAACTTTGTTAATGATAGGGAAAGGGCGTGGGTCCAAAATCTTGGGAGTATTCCTTTAAGGGCGGTTTGGAACTGACCGAAGTCCTGCCTGTACCAAATCCACACTTTATCCCCACCTCATCCCGTGTTTTTCTGTATTTCACGTCAATCCTGTGATAAGAGACGAGTGTGTTCTCCTGACGAACCGTTCCTTCCACTCCATGACGGACAATCTGGGATCGGGCTGGGCTATGTAGCCAAAAAATTAAATCTCAATTTTTTTCAGCTTTAAATCCGATTAACTATTTTAATCGATTTTTTTTTCTGTGTAAAAAAACAAACTTAAACATTTTTCAAAAATAGGATCTTTTATTGAATGCCAAAATGTCAGCATTTAACTGTATATTTATCACTGAGGTCATTTTAACAAGAACACTTGCTTTGAAATAAATAGATAAAAGGAAAACTGCAGACAAAATAAACAGTTTTGTAAAAAATCTCACAAAGCTCAAATTTAAATGGGTTCAAATCCCACATAGATCAAAGTTAAGCACCAACAAAACACGTGATTTAAGTTTCATTTTAATTTTTATCATATTTGCGCTCTTTATTTCATTTTGTGCCTTATATCAGCCTTTTCCTTTTTATTTTTCTGATATTTCGGCCGAGTTCGTTATGGCAGAAAAAGAGGAACGGACCGTGTTTAATCGCGTGAAGGACCGTGCATTCTCTGTCCCCTGCTGGGGGCTCTCTCTAACTCTTCTCATTTGTAAGAATATTGACCGTAGTCTGTGCTACAGCGCCAGTCCTCCTGGTGTGGCAATTGTGAGTATTACACGCGCCGGTCAAAATCGCAGAGGGACAGAAAACATGAACTCGATGTTGAGATTTAATTTTTTTTTTTTTCACATCAACCGAAAAAGTAAAAACGAATTAATTCGATATATCGCCCAGCTCTAATCTGGGATCCTTGGCAGGATTTTCCCTCCTCTGCCGTCTTCACGGGAGATTCCACTCCGACGCCGCGATCTGAGGCCGAGCCTCGCCGGGCCCCCCAAGGCTTCAGCACATGCCTGTGTTCACAGGGCCACACTGGCCAAGCCGCTGCAACAACACCGCGGCGATACGAAGCCAGCCGGGATGTTGTTGTAGAGATAACACGAGACGACCGCATCGCGTTTTTTTTTAGATTTTAGAGGCAGGATTTAACGCCGTCCAGCGAATGCTTCAGACATGGACATGTGTGGCGTTCTCCCTCGGCGCAGCTGCACATAGTAAAACCTCTGGGTCACTCTCTCCGCGGAGCCAGGTCACGGCGAGCGACGCCGACTTGGAAACACGGGATCAAACCGCTTCATGATTAATCACCTCGGCTCTGGATTCCAGTTCCAAACTCATCCGCCGGCTGGAAAACGGAGGAAAACGGCGACGCTGCACGTCGACGGGGGGCCAGAGAGAAAACAACCACACACTTCAAAGCTCTCTACGTAACGTGGAGGTCGAGTCTCGCGGCCTGACGGCAGCTGTTTGGGTCTATAGGCGGAGGAGGCAAGTCAGGACAGACGCCACAAATCTCCTGCATGAGGAGAGGAATCGCTGCTGAAGCCCAGACTCCAGTGTGGCGAAACGTGAACGGGGGAGGCATGTATGCGTGCAGGCGCACATCAATGTTGAATGTGTGTGTGTGTGTGTGTGCCACATGTGAACTTCAGCTGATAGTTATGTAACTGCACACCGAGACAAGAAAAATAGAAGCTGTGTGGAGGGAAAAAAAAAAAAAAAAAGCCTGTAAAATGTCGTTTCAGTCAGTGTGCACACATTCAAGCCGAAGCAGCCAACAGAGGCTGAACTCGGCATAATTCAATCTGATGTTCCATGAAACTCCAGTTGTGTTTCACCAAAACATGCGCTCAAACTGAAAAACAAGCAAGTCAACCGGTTCAACCCTCCAGCCGTGCAGACCTACTTTTTCTTTTTTTTTTTTTTTTATTCTTTGGCTAAATGTGGTGGAAACGTGATATTCATGTCAATAAAGTGGATTTAATCAGATTAAAGAGCGGCCAGAGGCAGAACGACAGGAGAGAGAGGAGAGAGAGAGAGAGAGAGAGAGAGAGAGAGAGATAACCTGACAGAGGAGAGAAAGAGAGTTTCCGCTGGCTTCGTCTAAAGCTGCGGACTTAAAACCATATGCTTGTCATCGTGTGTGTGTGTGTGTGTGTGTGTGTGTTAGGGGGGCAGGGCTTAGCTGGAGGAAAACTGCTCCGACTGCTCAGACAGCAGGATCCCCAGGACAAACGGAGAGAGAGCAGAGCAGCAGGCAGAGAGGAAGACAGGAAGTGAGGAAGACGAGTGACGACAGATGAAGAGCAGAAAGCCTGGGCACGGCGCAGCAGCTCAGACCTGCCGCGACGAGGGACCTGAAATAGTCTCACGTCCGCTCGAAAAGGCAGCCAATCAGACGGGAGCAATGGCCGACCTGACTCCTGGTCCATTTTGATCGACAGCGCCGGGCTCTGGGGGGCGGAGTCTTCGCTCAGAGAGTAGCTGTGCTCCGCTTGAATATCTGGAAGATCAGAGGGTTTGTGGTCAGGAGGAGGCGAGACGGACGGAGCCCGATGAAGAGTTCATGCATTCATTCCCTTCCTCACTGTGAACGCCTGAAACCCACCGGTCCGTCAGGCTGAAAACGTCACCATCAGGAAGTGATGGACAGTTTTAATCGTCACGGACGCCAAACACCCAGACACAGATCTTTGTCCTACCAACCCCCTGGCTGCACGTCTTCCAGGAAGCTATTTTTCCGACCAAATGTTTGACTTTCACGCAGGTCGAATTTGCACAACGTGTGAATGTTTGTCAGCCAGCAGCTGGAGGATGGATCCCTGATAAGGTTCCCCCTCTGGAGAACAGGATTTCCCAGAATGCTCTGACCGACGGCAGCTACCGGCCGTCTTTACACCGCTGACGGGGAAAACGGCCACAATCAGAGAGAGACTGCGCAAAAACCGCATTTTGAATCCGAACAGGGACTCCGTCAGCCCGGATACATTCTGCCTCTTTAACCGTCTTAATCAGAGATTGCGATGGGAGCGAGGGCTCCTCACAAACCGTCTCCTCACTGGTAATTGTTTCTTCTAATTAAGCCGCGGCGTCCGCTGCCCGTCTCATTACGTCCATTCATGCATGAGCACAGAGACGATTTGGCTGATTGCAAACGTGAAATATTGAAAGCGTTTCTCCAGAAGACGGTCCACGCAGCTGGCATCAGACGTGGTAATTATTAGGCCAATGTGTCGCGCAGATCCCGTCCTGCCTTCCTGTCCTCCTGGTCTCTCGCCGCCACGGGGCTGGAGAGGCGTCTGCGCCTGGGTGACTCAGGCGCTCGGGAGACAACAACAACATTACACAGATTTTAATCCTCGCTTCAAAACATTTCTGCCCTCTCCGTGGCCATGGCAACGCCTGACGGGGAGCAGCGGCTCCATGGCGGCGCCGACAGACTGGAAGAGCCGCCGGTACGAGAACCCCGAGTCGCTGGGCGCTTCCTTCTGGTCGGACAATTTCAATGAGCCCGAGTCCCTCTGGCGTGTGTCTTCCTGCGTTATTTCCTAAATCAAATAAAAAAGCAGCTCACCTGGGCTGCTGTCCATATCGATGTGTAACAGGGACGGCCTTTCCGCGAGCAGGGGTCGCTCTAATAGGTGGTCGTCGAAGAAACTGTTGAATAATTCACTGCTGAAGTCGTCCATCTGGTCACCTGAGAAAGGCTGAAGCAGACACAGGTTTCAAAAACAGGAAATCATCATCATCATCATCCATATGCCACTGGGCGTCCAACGACATGTTTGTCCCATCCTGACAACTGTCAAGTCACTCTGGGACCGGGGGAACTCTGGGACAAATCCGACCTCCAGGCAGAAGAGAGACGGACCATTTGTTCTAAACTGTAACCTGAGGACGGCTGGAGTGTTTCAGAGTTCTTCCACCTCTGCAGACCGCAGAGTCCACGGCTCGTGGCTCGTTCCATCATCCAATGATCTGTTGAATGTGTTCTTTTGAGGAAAAAATAAAGACAAACATGAGAGGAAACTACCTAAATCAGCTTCCCAATTCAAGGTCAAGCCTTCCAGTGCTTCGTGCCATCGAGTCAGCAGTTCAAAAAAAAAACCCACAGAAGACTCAACTACTCAAGCTGAAGCAAGAAGGTCGACTGGAACGCGTCTCTGTATGTTTGATTTGATTTCTCACACACTGGATCAGTGGTCGGCGGCGACGGACTGAAAGAGCCAGTCAATGGGAAACAGCACTGATGGATGAATGTTCGGTCTGGATGAATGAGTCACTGAGCTGGAAGCCTGGGACTGCATGGTGCTCTGATTTACACACACACACACACACACAAGATGAGTCACCCCGGTCTTGAACAAACATGCAAAAAATTAGGCGAGCAGCAGACGTACATGGATCGATCTGAACTCGGTAACACACACACACTGCGCCTGGAGGCTCACAGACAGACAGTCACAGAAATAAGTTGATTAATGAGCATCAATTAAGTTGATTTACATGTTTCATTCCTAGAAAATTAGCTGCAGCTTGGTCTCCAAAAACTGCCAGAAGAGTCTGCAACACTGCCGCCATCCGACATACTGCGACGCCCCGGTGATCAGAGCCTTCGGAGGAGCCGTTTCAGGACGATTCCCCCAGAAGGGAGACTTTGAGACGCTGCCGAAACTCAGAAGCCTTCCTCCAGCTTTCAGTAGGTTTTAAAGCCGTGGTTCATGTCGAGGTGTCCGAACACTGCGGAGGGTGAAGGAGAATAAAAGGCCAGATTGTGGATGTTTAAAGGACCATCTGGTCGGCGTGACTCATGGGAATCTGCTGGTGTTTATAGGATCTGGTAATGTTCTTTAAATATTCCCAGACGAGTCGGCTTGAAGCAGCGCTCGCAGCTTCACACGTGCGTTATCTGTGTGTGTGTGTGTGTGTGTGTGTGTTTGTCTATATTTGGGACTTCGTTTGGAGGGGTCAAGTGAACAGAGGTTATGGGATACCTGCAGCTGCCTGGAAAATACAGGCGCACACACACACACACAGACACACACACACACACTGAGGAACAAATAACAGCAGCACACAAGAAAACCCGATGTTCTCTGGAGACAAACCTGTGTCGACTTTTGAAGTGACCTGAGAGGAAGTTTTGAGATTTTGGGGGCTCAAAAGGCGTTTTTCCACCGCAGGAACAGGCACACGAGTGGAACCAATGACATTTAAGAGCCAAACAATCCAGCAAACAACTGCGACTTTTCATTATCTGTGCCCCATGTGGCCACAATAATCTTTTTAAACTCTCTCCGGAGCAAAGCCAGGTGAATTCCTACATTTAACACGCTGGAAAACCAGTTTAAATGCTTTCAATTGCACAGGTGGTCGGCAGCAACACAGAACTCACAGGCTTTGTGTGTGTGTGTGTGTGCGTGCTCAGTGATCCTGCACTCACACACGACTGAAGACTCACTCATTCATAAACAAACGCGCCCACATGCGAAATAGTAGTTCCTGCGAACAGAGCAGCCTTGTTCTCCTGCCGCACTAAACGCCCAAATAATATCTGTTTGAAGAGCCTGGCTTCTGGCCCTTTAACTCGCTGCCAGGAGGGAATATAGGTCACATTCAAACCAAAAATAAACAGAACAGCTTCCCTAATTGACGGTAATAATGGGAGCGATGCAGAGAGAGAAAAAGCAGAGAAAGGTGCTGAGCTGCAACAGCTATGGATGATCTGAAGTCAGAGCATCAGCTGAACACTGCTGAACATGAAACGCAAATTTTTAACTCTTGCGCCTCCACCAGTCAGATCATCAGTTACACCTTCCCTCGAGCGCAGCTTCACCTGCTTCAGGCCAATCCCAGCGTTATCAGTCACCTGCCATAATTAGGTTTTCCAATAACTGGCAGGTTCAGGTATTCTGAACATGTACAGACACTTTTTCTGGCTTTCTGCTGACATTCAGTCATGGAAGAAGAGGGAATCCTGCACCATAATCCCAAAAATTCCACATATTTGTTGTACATACAGAAAAAAACAGCAGGGGCTCGGGGCCGGGTACGCAAACGACAATACTGCTTCGAACCGATAGTTCTCATATCAATACAGCCTCGATGTGCTGCAGCATGAGCATACCAGAAGCTCAAAGTGTTACCCTGCATGTCTTGCGGCTCACTGTCGTCTGCACTGATCCCTGGATAGTCTCTACGCTGCTGCAGTTCCTCTCTTGTGTGCTTACAGTCATGCATTTTGGTATTACAGGACATTTATTTCAATTTCACAGATTGATTCTTTATGTATAAGTTTACTGGACAGTTTTCTGTTGCTTTCACATGACTGCATGTCTCTCTAAACGCTGCAGTCGATACGTTCATTGTGCAAACCGCTGCTGAGCTGCATGGATTACCATTCCTCAGTATCATCTTCGTGCTACTGAATGCCTTCTTCTCTTTATTCATAAATCACTGTTACACAAAGAGGAAAACTTCCCTTTGAGTCCCAGATTTCCATGATTCTATCCAAATGAAAATGTGTTTTGCACTCCATTGGATTAAAGTGCTGACTGGAAGCATTTATAAGCGCTTCAATCCAACTCTTCTCTGATCTGCAGAGCTCAACCAGAACCATGACTTTGACAAAAAGAAAGAAATAGCAATGTGCCTGCCTTATAAACATATGGTGTTGCCAACAGGAAATGGATGGATCCAGGCTTCAGGCTGCGGCCATGTCCATCCCTTTCTGATCACAGTGGACCATCTCAATCTGACTGGTGGCCATTGTAGTCGCCAGATCGTGTGGAGGTGAAATTCGGTGAGACCCTCACACAGAAGCTGGCGTCGTTCTGGCTGCAGCTGAAGCGTTCCGAGCTGGAACAGCTGGAGTCGGTGTGAACTGCCCCGCTGCCGTCAGGACCCGTCATTACCTGAAGCTCTCTGCTGGGAAACCGGCCACCATCAGGGGAGAGACCCGTGTTAAAAAGCAGTTGACAGGTTTTACAGCTCATTCAGGGCTGGCGCGTCGTTTTGAACTACTGGGATACAAACCCCTGCAAAGACACGGGAAAGACGCAAGCAGGGAGTAATTACGAGTGTCTGTAATGAAAGGAGCCGAGTCTTAACATATCGCTCTGCTCTCCTGTCATTTCACTGCCAGGGTGAACCAGGTGAAAACCTGCGTTTGGCCTGTGGGTCGCGTTTGGTGCAGAATGCAGGATTACAGACAGTCAGTGAACGCCTCACACTTGCATTTACATGGGACTTTTTATTCCTCTATTAATCAGAATAAAGCCTAAATGACCATGTAAACGCCTGAAAATCAAGCTTAATACGAAAGACTGGCGGACTTATTAACCTCAGGAAGCGGAATTATATGCTAATCAGGCGCGACCATCATTCTGATCGTTCTGCGCATGCTCCGTGTGATGACGCAATTTTCCAAGATGGCGGCCCGCAGCTCCGCGTTTCGACTCGTATGGAAACGATGGATTTAACGGCAGTTTTTAGAAGAATTGAATATAATGAAACGAGCGGGTCGACGGGCGCTGGGCAACGCGGACACTTTCAAAGCTGTAGCGTCAAAGTTAATCGATAAAAACGCCGTTTACTTCCGGGAGACGTCAGTACGTCATGGCCGCCCTCTGTCCAATCAGAACGCTTCACAGGACCCCGGCGTGTCAGAGGATTTTCCACATGATTTTTCCCCCAAACCAATTCCAAATTAAAAACACCATCTAACCACACTCACTGCAGGAGTTCTCCCAGAGCTCAGTCACATTATATGTTTGGATAAATTCAATAAAGTCAAAATCATTCTTCCTGTTCTCCTTTGAGGCACAACTGCTCGTCACAGTGTGCCGCCGCCCCGACTGCTCTGCCGCTTTCAGAACTATTTGCCTTCATGGGGATAAAGTGGATTACAGACAGCCTCACGGGCCAAAATCTTTGTCATTTGTGGATTGAATATTGCAGTGGAAAGTATCGTAAAATGCTCCGAACATCATGTAAAGGCCAAAGGAAAATACACTCCATCTATAAAAGCCCTGATGAAGTCATGTACTCTCACACTGGGCCTCCAGGCAGTTTTATATTCAGCCATAAACCCAGAGTGAGAGGCTTTTGTTTGTTGTAGAATAAAACTAAATGTGAAGTAAAACTACAAGAAGAAAATTACTTCTTTCTATTCAAGCTTGAACTTGAACTTGTTGAAATAAGAGCTGCCGCTTTCCTCCACCAGGAAACAGAAACGTTCTGGAACAGGAAGCAGTTTTCTCACTCCATTGATCCTGCTGCATCGTGCATTTTCTCATTTCACAAACTATTCGGTTCTGCAGGAATTAGGTCATATAATCAGCTCCTAACGCTGAAGGGCATGCAGGGGGCGCAGCCAGCCGAGGGCCTTCATGCTCAGTCCGATCAATAATCTGTGCATCAAAAGTCACATTTAGAGAACATGATTTTATATTCAAATTTCCAGTTTGCACTGATAAAATTGACAAGTGTCACCAAGTCATTCAGATTAATAACACAAGTTTATATAAATTAATTAAAAAAATATTTGACTACTGAGGTAAAATATGAAACAAATGTGATATTTTCTTTTTCTTCGAACAACAAAAAAGCCATCATGAGAGCAGCTTCACTGAGTTGCAGTCCCGCAGATAAGAAAATGATCATGTTCTTTCCTCAGTGTGTGTGTGTGTGTGTGTGCGCGTGTGTGC
This sequence comes from Salarias fasciatus, assembly GCF_902148845.1. Lineage (NCBI taxonomy): Eukaryota > Metazoa > Chordata > Actinopteri > Blenniiformes > Blenniidae > Salarias > Salarias fasciatus. The sequence continues at coordinate 16,012,089 of NW_021941230.1, forward strand.
AGACACACAAAAAAGTCTCCAATAATCCAGCAGAGTATTTTTTTTCTTGCATGCCTGCACACATTCCTGCAGTCTGCCCGCTGACCAATCAGAGACGAGCGTGCAGATGAGGTGGGCGTGTCCCCGAGTCTCTCTGCCCTGAACTGGAGTACAGGGTCTGAATGGAGAGTAGAGTAGAATAAAATAGAACAGAGTAGAGTGCCCCCACATAAAAAGGACGGGTGGGGTTGGATATGAAGCCGTGAGGCGGGGGGAGAGGGGAAAGTCTGCAGAAGTGTCTTGGTTTATGCTTCAGCTGGGATGAGAACAGAATCCCAGCGACTGGAGGAACTGTCCTCCGTTGACCTCGTTTCACACAGGGGTGTGTGTGTGTGTGTGTGTGTGTGTGTGTGTGTGTGTGTGAGCCTCCCAGCAGAAAAAGTCAAACTTTCTCACATTTCAGCTCAGTTGTGAAACTTGTACTTCTCCCATTTCTCATTGAATGTGATGAAGACGCTTTAAAGAAAACAGCAGAGCAAATGAAGCATATAAGATTGAGATAACTTATTTAAAATCAGGCTAAAACTTTGCAGCTTTTGCACAGATCTGTTCAGATCTGCATCCAGCTGAGAGGTTAAGATGGGTTTTGTTCTCTGGGTATTGGATCACACCAACAATTCACCAAACCCATGGAATATGAACCCATGATGAGAGACAGGTGATCTCTTCCAGCCCCTCTGGTGTTTTCCTGAGGATTTACTGGAGCTGTGTGCAGAGCTCAGGTCTCGGCAGGTTGAAAGCTGCACTTACGACCGCAGAGTCAATGTGGGACTGACCAGCAGCAGAGCAAGTCAAGGTACGGTCACATTTCAAGAAGAAATGCAAAGAATGCAGGAATACATCCAGAGAAATCCCTCATCTAGCTAACCTAGATGACTCCTGTGAAGATGGTTGGAGATGGAAGATTCACAAAATCTGATTTCTAGAAATAATGAATAAAAAAAATCTTCAAATAAAAGTAAATAATAAATAGAAAGCCAGTCTGATGAAGACAGACAGCTCTCCGTCTTTTTCTGTTACACCAGCAGCTCCCTGCTGAGAACACCAGGGCACACTGTGTGCTGGAGGAGGTAAACAAAGGGCAGGCGAAGAGGCGTGTGTGTGCGTGTGTGTGTGTGTGTGTTGTGTGAACTGCACCACAATGCCCACATCGCATCGTAGCATTTTTTTTTCCCCCCCGATTACAGTAGAAATCATCACATCAAGGGAAACTCCTGGTGCTTCAGAGGAGCCTGTCTGAGCGAGTAATGAACTAAAAACCCGAGTTCATTCAAATCAAGCAACTTTCAGAAGAATCCTCTGTCAAACTGAAAAAAATTAGATGAACACTAAACTGACTTTTTAGAGTCTGTCACAGATTTCTCAGCATCTGCCTTTTCTGTGTGAACTTTACACTTTGGTTGCTGTCCTTTACTAAAATATGGCCAATATATGTCGGACCCAGCCAGGCGGCCTCACCGCCAGGCTGACTACTTTATTTAGATCAGGCTGGCTGGAGGGGGGTGAAACCACAGGCAGACTGCTGGGCTGACTCACCCACCAGAACAGAGGTCTGCCTGCAAACCTGGGCCGAGGGGACGACACAAAGTGGAAAAAACAGACACAAACACACTAATTCGCTCACACTGTTATTGCGATCCGGGTCCACTGAGCCCGGCGGGACACTTTTCACCGTGGCACCACAGGCATTGTCTCAGGTTTGGATTCGGTCATCATAATTAGATTCTACTGGAAATAAACTAAAACAATGATCAGCAAGTAAAAAAAAAAAAAACCTGGAGTGAACCAAGACTGTTTACACATCCAGTTCATTCTGGATGCAACACTGCTGCTCCAACCAGGAGGAGGAGGAGGAAGACAGACACAACCACGTGCTGGTTTAAACTTAAAGTACATGACACTGAGAGTGGGGAAATGTGGATGTACACAGGTGTGCTTCAAACAGGGCACTTTTTTTTGGGGGGGGGGGGGGCAGTATTAGTATTAGGCTAGAGTCACAACAAAGCGCATAAGAGAGGCAGATAACTGTTAACAGTGAAAATGTGGCTCATTTCATCAGCTGATTGGCTGCTGAGGGTTCAGATGCTCCAATTAGAAATCAGTAATTATCAGCTAATATGAGACCCAATCCCCCCCCCCCCCCCCCCCCCCCCCCACACACACACACACACAGTAAAGCAGGTGTGCTGCACACCTTTCTGCTGCGCACACACACACACACGTTCACCAATAAACTCGCCAGCTTGTGAAGATGTGTGCACGCTCGCACGACATGCAAACACGCACGCACAAGGTGAGAGGGCCGGATGTGTGTCAGGATCTGCACCTGCACCGCCCTCCCGAGGTCCGGCTCCGGGCGGAACAGGCGCAGGAGGTGCGTTTGGTTAAAACTTGCCCAGACAGTGTAAATACAGACATGTGGAATTTATTATTATTATTATTAACACATTAAATGAAGTCAATAAAGGGGTGTAGAGGCAGAAAGGACTCACCACATTCGTGAGGAAATCTCCGTCGCTCAGCTCCTCCAGGTCCAACAGGTTGCTCCCTGCAGACGGGTACAGCTTCTCCGCCGTTAGGCTGTCTAAGATAGACTCCATCATGACTGAGTGTGTGAGAGTGTGTGTGTGTGTGTGTGTGTGTGTGCAGGGATGGACAGCAGCTCTGTGGACTCAAAGCCTGGATGTGGACTCTGAAAGGTGCGGAGGGCTGCAGGAGTCCAGCCGGATGTTCACACCGGCCGAGGCGAGCCGAGTCCAGCTGCTGCTCTCATTCACTGACGAGACGGAATTCAGCAGGACCCGCACATCCTCCTCCTCCTCCTCCTCCTCTTCCTCCTCCTCTTCCTCCTCCTCCTGCTGCTGCTCCTCCTCCTAATTCCTCTTCTTCTTCTTCTCCTCCTACTTCTTCTTCTTCTTCTCGCTTCTTTTTCGTGCGGAGGACGCTGCGCTCCATCCAGTCTCTCCGCGCTGGCTCAGCCACGCGCTCATGAATATCCAACAAGACCACGCCCCTTCGGGGGCGGAGCTAACAGACCACGCCCATAAACAACCCGTTTAAATATTCTCCCAGCCACAATCTTTCATTTTAAGATTTAAATCGATGAGCGGGTGATTAACAGGAACAATTAAATACACTTACAATACTGTAAATATTAAAAAACAGAAAAATATGACTGCAATCCTTTTTTAACTTTTATAGAAATTATGATTATTACATGATGCATCAGTGATGATATCAATCATTACTCAAATAAAAATGATGAAAACATTTACAAATATTTGTTACCTGTATATGAATTATGGTTATTTCCATGAAAACATATTTTAAAGGACTTTTTTATTTGAATTCTGTCTTTAAAACCATTTACATAACTTGACCCTTCTTAAACGTAATCACTTTCCTCTGTTTCAGTGTGGATAACTGTTTTCTTGAGCTGTTTTAACCCGTTCATTGGAAGTTAGCTGAAGTATGGATACTGGACAGATCTTTTTACATTTACAGTAACAAAATTGAAAAAAAAAATACTTATTTTTGATTTATGCCTCTTTATGTAACTGTGCATTGTTAAAGGATTTCTTTTATTGAATTTCCCACACAATTAATAAATTATCCATTTCTGTATCTCTCTTCTTGGTGTGACTAAATATATTTTGCAATCGTTGTATTACAATGACAGAGCTGTCTCGTCTTAACTGATCATATTTTATACTAACTTATCTCGCTTTATTAAAGCTTGGGTTTACACAGGCTCTGTGGATGTTAACAGTAAAGACCGTATTTAAAAATGGTTTGAAAATCTGTAAATAAAGACAAATGAATGCCCTGCTCAATTCAAACAAACTTCCTTTTTTTCATCATGTAATTAGAAAGTGTTCAATCAATCACATGTTCAGGGTAGATAAAGAGATTAAAGACACTTTGCTTGTTACATATATTTTACTATATATAATATTATTTTATGGCCAAATTCTGACCGGGATCCTGAGCCACTGAGTTCAGGGCCTGTTTCAATGATCCTGAATGAAAACAGTTCATGAACACACATAAACTCACTTCCAGTGTGTGAAACGAAGAAAGACGAGCGACTGCCTTGATGGGTTTGACACCTCTAAATCCTGCCTGCAGCAACCACACACACACACACACACAGCTACACACTCACAGGAGCAGTGGAACAGATATTCCTTTGTCTCCTGGGATCCTCCTGCCTCAGATTATCTCTTGTGGGAGAGTGAGGAGGTATCAGTGGTGCAGAGGAGTGCAGCTGTTAGGTAATCTGGGAGGTTCCACTGAACCGATGCCACAAAAGGCCGTTTCTGGATGTTTTATTTGTGGGCTGTAATTCCCTTGTGAGGCTGATTAATTAGGACAGTTCTGATTTCTGAACCTGAAGGATCCTGATGAAGGTTTTCAGAGGATGAAGCGGCTGACGGCTGATCCCGGACTTCGCTCCGGGCTGCTGACTGGGTTGTTGGGTTTAGGGTCATCGGAGGGCGTGGCGGCGGCTCAGACCCAGAACTTCCCTCCACAGCCAACAATAGTGATAATAATCGTCATTTTATGCTCCTTTCCCAACAATACTTTGTTATGTAATGATCTCTTCTTACTCTCCAGGCTGTTTCCCACCTGAGTCCTTATTTTCTGATCCACCATGACCCCCTCCTCCCTCCGTTTCCCCCCCGGTGTCTTCTTCTCTGGCCTCTTTCTGCGTCCACATATCGATTTACGGAGGTAGCTGTCCCACCCCATGGGACAAAGCATCTTTGTTTATCTCTCTCTCTCTCTCTCACACACACACACACACACACATACACACATCGGTGTTGCGTAACCGTGATGACCTTTCAGTGACGACAGCAACTTCGCTCAAAATCTCACACTTTCAAACTCAGATTTGAACACACTCTGAGGAGTTCTGACCTCAGCTTCTCGGTCTTTCTGATCACAGATTGATCAGGTGAAGCTCGGCCTGAAATCAGCCTGATTTTCCACCTGTGGCTGAGTTTGCAGACAGATCTGTGTCGGCGGAGGAGTCAGAGACTCTGTGTTCGAACCGGCCTTGAATTTCTTCAAACTTTGAACGAGCCCAGGCTGTTTGTGCGTCTGAGTGGCCGGGCGCCGTGATTGGCTGCCCGGCTCCTGATGCCTGCCGCGGGGAGCTGCCGATTGGCCGCCGCTGTCACGATGCCGGCGTGAGTCATCCTCTATTCTGGGCGTGCGGCGCCGACATGGGGTCGCGACCTTTCGTCTCTGTGGTGACCACTGTAGTGTCATCACGCTTCCTGCCCGCCCCCCTCCGCTGACCGCCGGCCTCCATCATCCACCCAGGCTCGACCGTCTCCGTCATGTTTCCTCCCACGCCGCAGTGACACCGGATCACCAACAGCAAATCAGGCATCAGTATCAATTACTGCTGTTTCACAACCAGCAGCAGGTCGGCGATGGAACAAGGACTGTCTGAACTACAATCACTAAAAGACGCCGCCTTCACCGTCTCATGCAATGATAAATGATCCCAGACTGCTTGAGTTAGGCCTGAGATTTATCTCAACCAACGGGACATTTTCACTCATTGTTTCTGATTCAGAGCGTATTTCGGTGCCATGTTGACACAGAAATATAGGTTTTAGTTCACAGTGAAGCCAAACAGTCATTATGCTCCGGTTTATCCCTCATAAATCCCCATAAAAGATCCAACGAGTCGCTTTCCCCTGCGCCGTTCCACCGCCGACAATTAAAACTACATTATTAAAAAGTCATCGCAGACAGTTGACTCGACCGAACGGACGAAGCTAAAAATAACAGAGAAATTCGGGCTCAAAAGCAAAATGCGGAGCAGGACTTATTTTTACCCTCGGGGCTCTTTTAAAAGGCCTGTGGGGTTGTGTGGGTGGCTGCTTGGTGGTAGCTGGGTGGAGCAGTGGATGGGATAATAAATGGTCACAGGGTGGACACAGTGGAGCAGTGGAGCGATGGAGATCCAGGCCTCCGGTTTGCCATGATTCCTGCAGATAAAACCGGCTGAAGGAGTTTTTCCCTCCCCGTTACTCTTCATCTCGCTTTCTGTATTTTCTACTGTGTTCCTCTTTTTCCCCTCCTTCTCCGTCGGCGGCTTTTCCCTCAAGGCAGAGTTCAGAAGTTCAGGGAAGAGCGGAGAGGCTGTTCCGGCAGTCAGGTTCATTCTTCACTCAGTGTTTTAACGTCGACACCGAACAGGCCGGACCCTGATGAGCTCCACCGTCTTCACAGTCAGGAAAGATTCGCCATCTGAACATTGTTCCGACTGAGAGCAAAGCTGTTTAATCAGAAACTCTGCTTGAACAGGGGGAACTTTATTTAACAAGCCACGTGACTGCACTGCCCCCTACTGGAGGAAGCATCATCTAACAACCCAACAACAACCTGGGTGTCCAGCTTAAAAACAGTTTAAAAACTTTTACTTCAAAAGATGCTTGAAGAAAACAGTCATGATTTAATTCCATTGATGTCAGTGTTGCTCTGGACAGAAGCGACTCATCACTGCCTCCTACTGTGGAAAAGTGGTACTGCTTTAATTTCACACAGTGCCTTTAAATAAATGCTGGATTTTTGCATCTTGTGTGAATCTATCAGGATTTTCAGTGCAGCCGGGACATCATGTGTCCTCTGTCTCCTCCGAATAACCTCATCCCGACTCGTTAAACCGTCTGCTGACTTTTAAAGGCTTCTGATCCACCGAGGTGATTGAAACCGGCTGCAAACCGCCGCATCCCTCTCAGTCCACAACTCAAATTCTCCCAAATCTGTGAAAAGTCACTGGACTGCACGCATGTGTTGTGCGCTCCACCACTTTATTTTTTGTGTTTAGTGAGTCTCCAGAGAAATGTCGCCTGGAACGTGAGTCCCTCTGGTCACTAACTCAGTCCTCATCGCGTCCAGAGAGGCAGAAGTTTCAGATCTGAGGAAAACAACGACTGAAACAGGCTTAAAGCTGAAAACTAAAGTTCAGAAATCGTTTGAGAGAGAAGGAGTAACACGACACTGCCACCTGATGGATGGCAGAGGTATTACCTCAAGGTCAAGGCGTCTGAACTCGTCTCCCTTCAAGGAAATTTGTTTTGGACAAGCTTAAGTGTTTGGCAGTCTGTCTTTAAAACATGCTCACGTGTTTACTGACGACGGCCGCAGTGAAAGAACACGAGAAGAGAACAGAAGACGTCGTTTTCTGGAAGGGGAACCAGTGGAGCGGCCGGCCGGTCGGTTGGCGGCGGTCACCACTGCATGGTCTTGGACCGGGTCAGTTTCTTGGTCAGAGCGTGGCGGACAGTCAGCATGTAGGAGCGGCGGTCCGGCAGGGGGCGCTGCTGGTCCAGCACCAGCCTGTCACACAGTGGGGGGGGGGGGGGGTCGAACTCATCACCGGGGCGCCACAGTTTGACCAACGGTGGCCGGCTGGCTCTCACGGCCGATACACACCTGATGAGCTGAAGCACCGCAGCCTCCACGGCCAGCGCGGCCTCGGCCACGGACAGCTCCCTGAAGCCACACCTGGACAGTCGAACACAGCGGCGTCACCGACGCGCTCAGGGCCACGTGCACGAGATTCAGCCAGACCGAAGGACACTCGCCTTAAATCCTTCGCCAGCCGCTGTCCTTCCTCCGTCGTCACCTCCCTGCCGATTTCCAAATCCGCCTTGTTGGCTACCAGCACTGTGGGAACCACTGACACACACACACACACACACACGCAGTTAACAGGTTATCCTGTCAACACACAACCTACAGAGTGCGAGACAGTCCGCCAAACATGGACTGTGCGAAACGGTGAGAATAGACAGACGTGACGCCGAGGCAGAGCAGAGCGGCGGACAGTCAAACAGCCAGTTCCTGTGGAGATCATGCAGGCGGCTGCAGGGTTTTCAGGACGCTCACTGAGGTTAAAGCATCCTGAAATGTCCAGAAACTGGAGGACACTGTCAGGGTGATCGGACGTCTCAGAGAGCTGCGGGCAGATCAGCACTGCTTTTCTTTAAATCAATACATCACTCTTTATTTCTGCAACACTAATCCGTCCTCCAGTCGTCTCGTGGCCTGAAGCGCAGCTTCCTTCAGCGGCGTGTGAGCGATGGTCTCACCCAGGCTCTGTTTGGTCTGGTCGATGAGCGTCTTGAGTCGCGGGACCTCCGTGAAGCTGCAGCGCTGCGTGATGGAGTAGAGCAGCAGGAAGCCGTCGGCCCAGCGGATGGAGGCCTCCAGCGAAGCCGCCGAGCTCTCCTGAGGGGCGACAGCTCGGTCACGCTGCGTCTGTCGCCCGTCCCGCGCGTCTCGCCGAGCTCACCTTCCAAGCAACGTCCAAGATCTCCAGATCCACAGACTCCTGGTCCACCGTGCGGCTGCACCTGTAGGTCACGTCTGCAGAGAAGCACAGCGACGCGGCGCTCTCAGCTGCGCCCGCCAGCGGGACGAACGGGGTCGGCGGACCTACCCTTCTTGCGGTCGTACTCTCCGATGAAGCGTTTGGTTACGAAGCGGACGCACAGGGCTGGAGACACAAAGCAGAGACAGGCAGTGAAGAAGTCTCTCGTGCTCTCACATTAACGGGCTGAGTTACAGGCCTGCATCCTCTCTGCTGCAGCAAACGCTGGCCCGAGGCCCGGCGTGGGGCCTGCAGCTCACTTCTCCTCAGAGCTGCCCGCTGTGTTTAAATGCAGGCTGCTTCTCCTGTGTCTGGCTGGAAGGAGCCTGCAGAGCTCGTGTTTGTTTGACTTGCTGAAGGGCTGGCTGTATTTTAGTGAGGTATAATAAAAGTTCACTGCCTGAGCTGCCGTCGCAGCCTCTACAAAAGCAAAAACCCAGTTTTCATTCAGGCGTTCTGTCTACGTGTGGCCCAGCAGACAGAGGCGGCAGTCCGCCGTCCTCTCCTCCGGGAATCTTCTCCTGAGGCGCCTCACTCCTCCGGTCTTGTGTGTGGTTTCCATTTTTAGCAGAAACCCTTCAAACTGTGTCCGAGACTAAACTTGACCTCTTTCGCTCACCGGTGATCGGCCCGGTTACACAACCCGCCACCCAGCGCACTCCTCGTTTTTCCACTCACTCCCCAGGGCTGCACTTCACCTGTCTTTCCAGTGTTGTGCGCTCCCAGCACCAGCAGCTTCAGAGGGACCATTTTCCTGCTTGTTAGGCTCCTTCCTCCTTCATGAAAGCCCTGCAGGAGGGGTGGGGGGCAAAAAGAGCGTTCCTAACAAGCTCATCTGAAAGTTTCCCCCAACAGGATATGGAGTGAGAAGAACAGCTAATGCAAGAATGCCTGAATCTAAACATTTAATAAAACACTTCTTCTGCGGCTCAGGCTCGTTGTCGCTCGTGCGTCAATTTCAAAAAGCTCAGAATCAGTTCTATTGGTCATAATATCAGACTTAGACCGGTTAGACTGCTAAATTCAATCATCGCCGCAGCACCAAACACCAGTTTTGACATCAAATGTTAAAAAAAAAACACACTGTACCTTCTAGGTGAAGTTCAGATGTGGAGATGTTCATTACAGACCGGCGTGTTCGGCGACTGACACTGAGCAGGCTGCAAACCGAGGGATGGGACAGTCCTCTGTTTGTGTTTGGGTAGAAGACCAACCTCTCTCTCTTCCTTCCCTCCCTCCCTCCTTCTCTCTCTCTCTCCCTAAGGGGATAAAATAACACGAAACTCATTTTACTCTGGAAACCGAGTCTAACTTCATGTGCAGATCTCACTCAGGAGACTCACACACTCTTATCTTGAACATCTCCTACACTGGAACATGTTATCGGTCCCTTTAGTGACACTCGGTGCATTTAGACAGAGTTAAAAAACACAGCAGGAGTTCTGAACGCATCCGAAGCGAGTTTTTAAATCCTGTTTATCATAACGCAGGGCGGCCGGGACGCTCTCTGCTGAACCGCGCATGCTTCAGCAGCGCAGGCACAACTTCACGGACACAGCTTGGCAAACGGCCCGCGGGGAGCTTGCGGTTTGTTTTCCAGGTTTTGATTCAAGGCGTCGGCCGTGAACACAAAGCGCGACAAGTGGTGATGGAGAGGAGGCGGACATGACCAAAGAAAGGAAGGCTGGGAGGGTTTCAGCGTCTCCCCTCCGCTGCGAACGCTTCCGGCTGAGCTCTGATGAAAACACGAGGCTGATTATCAACCAGCAGATCTGAACCTTCGTCGCTCTTTTACTGAAACGTAAAACCGTGGAACACGAAGCAAGAAGACGAGGACCAAATGGAACAAAGTGACTTTTGTAGGAGTTTATTTATATTTTGTACGTTCTTCAGCATCATTCAACAAAGCTCGCTCACGGGAGTGAAAACGATTTACAACAAGCATCGAGGACAGGTTTAAATTAAAGAGCAACACCAAGTCTGTCGGGGGGGAGGCGTGAGGGTGTTTTCAGAGGAGGAGGGGCTCAGCAGACGGACGGCTCCTCCACGGCGGCCGCTCCTTCCGTCACGGCTTTCACGCACTTGGCCATCGTCTGGGACGCTCTGCTGATGGAGTCTGGAGACAGAGACGGCGCTTCAAGCGTGTGCTTTTCAGAGGGAGACACACACTCACACACACGCGCACACACTCACACACTTACCTGTCATGTAGAAGTCCTTTGCTGAAAGCTGCGGCGGCACCAGGGGGGCTGCCAGGAGGTCCTGGTTCACCGTCTGGAGGAGAGAAAAGACGGATTAGAAGAAAGCGGAGACGTCTCTGAGCATCCGGTCCGTCTGCCGAGCTCAGTAAAACCGTCATCCCAGGCGATGTGGAGGTGATGGTCCACCGTGAGGGGCGGCGGTCGAGCAGTGCGTACCTGAGCCAGCTCCAGCGCCTGTCTGAAGTAGTTGGCCTCCTCCACGTCGTCGTAGCGGACCAGGTTGGGAGACACCTCGGCCAGCCGGGCCCGCACCTCCTCCAGAGAGTCGTAGGGCAGCGTGACGCCGGCCAGCTGCAAACACACCGGCACGGCGCTGTGAGTCACACCGAGCTCAGCGCGCGCATGCGCGCGTGTGTGTGTGTGTGTGTGTGTGTGTGTGTGAGAGCGCCTCCTCACCTCGGAGATGGCTCTGATGACCTTCCAGTCCTCCCGGGCCAGGCCCGGCGCCGTGACCGCCACCTTGGTGTGCTGGCTCCGGCCCTCGGTGTTCACATAGGTGGCGTTCTTCTCGGTGTAGGCCGCCCCGGGCAGGATGATGTCCGCCATCGGCGCTCCGACGTCCCCGTGATGACCTGGAGCGTCGAGAGCCGGCGTTAGAAGAGGAACCCTTTGAGATTCAGGGAGCGGGACCCGGCCGGGCGAGCGTACCCTGGTAGATGATGAGGCTGTTCTGGGGCAGGTCCGCTCGGCTGATGCAGCCGGCGTCGGCTCCCAGCAGGAACAGGACTTTGGGCGGGTTCTTCCTGATGGCGTCCACGCCGGCCTTGTAGCCCAGATCCAACGCGGCCACCTGACTCGCCACCCTGAACACACACACGGACGTTTCTCTCGGTCAGACCGGCTGCTCCTCGGTCGCTGTGCTTCCACAGACCCGCTGGAGGCGCCGTACCTGTGCAGGACATTGAGGACCTTCCAGCCGTCCTCCACGCCGCTGCTGGCCCGGGCGTTCTGAGCGATGGTGGAGACGGCGCTCAGGATGGCGGCGCCGTCGTCCCTCTGCAGGGCGCTGCTGCCCACCACCACCACGGGGCGCTTGGCGGCTGAGAGCACCTGCAGACGGACGGACAGAAGAGAACCGCTCAAAACAAGCAGCCACAGAAAAGCGTCCCTCCGGGAGGATCACGAACGTCCGTGTGTGTCCCACCTGGCAGAAGGGGTGTGTGCCGTTGGCCAGCTCCTTCAGGACGGAGGTTTCTTCTCCCAGGTGGTCGTAGGTGTAGCTGAGGTCGACCCCGTGACCCACCACGGCGACCTGGAGCTCGTTGTGGAGCCAGCTGACGGAGGAGACGCGCCCGTGTGAGAACGCTGAAGGAAAGCCAGTCGGACGATGGCGCAGACGTGAGGAGTGTGTGTTCCTTTACCTCTTGCGGATTCGGGCGTTGAACAGCGGGGCCTCGTACCGCGGGTTCGTTCCCACCAGCAGCAGGAGGTCGCACTCCTCGATCCCGGCGATCCGGGAGTTCAGCAGGTAGTTGGAGCGCAGGTCCGAGCTGAGACCAAGACAGAGACGGTGAAAAGGGCTGAAGGCGCCGACACTCGTCTGACGGACCAGCGAGGCCGGGCGGCCTTCCTCACCCGGCGCCGGCCGTGGGGAACACCTCCTCCGTACACAGGTTCTCCGAGTTGAGTCTGTTGAGGACGTCCTTGAGGGCGACGAGCGCCTCGGCGTCGGCCATGCCTCCCGCGATGGCGGCGACGTCGTTGCCCTGCACGCTCTGGAGCTGCACAAACACACACACACACACACACAGGTCAACGCACGGTGACGGGGAAGCGTCCCGCTGCAGGGAAACGAAGAGAAAGACACTTACTGCTCCGGCGACACGAGTGAGAGCATCCTCCCAGGTGGTCGGGGTCAGCTGACCCGACTCGTCCTTCACCATCGGCTGGGTCAGCCGCTGCCTCTTCAGACCGTCATACGCAAACCTGGGTGTGGACATTACAGGAAACCACAGGTGAATGAGATCCAGCCGCTTCTTCCAGGCCTGCAGGTCTCACTGTGGGCCCCACCTGGTCTTGTCAGAAATCCACTCTTCGTTGACGTCCTCGTTCAGCCGGGGCATCACCCTCATCACCTCCCCTCCTCTGGTGCTCACCACGATGTTACTCCCCACAGCGTCCAACACGTCGATGGACTCTGTTTTCCTGCAGGGAAGACAGAAGACGAGTATTTACACCTCTGCCGATTGGAGCAATGCTTTAAAAAGTGGTGCGAGTATCAGAAGGTCCCCACCTTGTCTCCCAGGGACGTGCAGTGAAAGCGTAGGGTTTGGAGGTGAGCGCGCCCACGGGACACACGTCGATCACGTTGCCCGACAGCTCTGACATGAACATTTTCTCCACGTACGTCCCAATCTGCAGGTTGTTTCCTCTGCCTGTCGTTCCCAGGTCCTCCACTCCAGCGATTTCACTGGCAAAACTGTCCGAAGACACAGCGTGACGCCGGGGATCTGGATAAGCCGGAACGTACCGAGACCGCAGGCCGGCTGCACCTACCGAACGCAGCGTGTGCACTGGATACAGCGCGTCATGATGGTTTTGATGAGCGGCCCGATGTTCTTGTCCTCCACTGCCCGCTTTCCTTCTGAGAAGCGGCTGCGGTCTGAGCCGAACTGCATGGACTGATCCTGAGAGCAGAGGTGAAGGTCACGTCTGAACCGCAGCCTGCAGACATCCCACGGCGACGCTGCTCATCAGGGCTTACCTGCAGGTCGCACTCTCCTCCTTGATCACAAATGGGACAGTCCAGCGGGTGGTTGGCCAACAGGAACTCCATCACTCCCTCCCTGCAGACGCACAACAGGCTTGATCAGTGAAGCTCCACGAAACGCATGTAAAGCTTGAACTGGGAAACACAGCTCGGACCTGGCTTTGCGTGTCTTCTCTGAGTTGGTCAGGATGTTCCACCCCTTCATCACAGGCATGGCGCAGGCTGCAACGGGCTACAGACAACATTTCCAACAGTTACTTAAACGTGCAGATTTACCGAAGAGTGACTTGCTCAGATTTGTTCCGCCACCTTTGGTGCTTTTTCGATTTCCACCAGACACATGCGGCAGTTTCCCGCCACTGAGAGTCGCTCGTGGTAGCAGAACCTGGGGATCTGAATGCCTGCTTTCTCGCATGCCTGAGCAGAACAGAACATGGGAAAAATGAAGACATTTAAAGGAAATCTGAACAGACTCGTAAAACGCACATAATCAAAACACTTTCTGCAATATTTTAGTTAAATTGACCTCCAAACACAAGGCACTCTCAGCTCTACCATGTTTTAATCAATGTCTGCAATGAGCGAGTCTTCCTTAATTTCTTACCTGCAACACGGTCGTTCCAGGCAACACCTCTACTGGTTTCCCGTCCACAAACACTTCCACCATGTTGCTGGCAGCACGCACTGAAGTACGCACTGGAATCAACACAAAGCAGGCAACCAAGTGAAGGCACGAGTCTCAGACGACCTTTTCTTAAGAAACACACAAACAGATCTTACCAGGGTTGGGAGACGCCAGGCTGCCCTTGGCGGCCCCGGCGAGAGCTCGCCCGACGGTCGGCAGTCGCAGCATGATGCTGTGGATGGAGCCATACGAGATAAATGTGCTAATTTCAAGAACTCAGCACGAACAAATACTCTACAACCTGAACATTTGGTGCACAACAAATACAAATACAACAGAAAAGCACATCAGAAAAGAACAAACAAACAGAGGTTTTAAAAACACACCTCCAATGACTGCTTGCTCTAGAGATTCCTGATTGAGTACCTCAGTTATCTTATTACTTAATACACTTTTCATGACCTACATATTTACGGATTAATTCAAAGATCCTACTTCTTTATTCACGATTAACAAATTTATGAAGAAATCCACCATATTGCTGCACTGCTAACTGAATCTTTAAAAACTGAGACACATTTATCCCCAAAAGGTTTTGTGTTTCATTTAAGGTCATATTATGAACCTTAAATGACTCCTCAGCAGTCATCAGGTCAGCTCCTCAGTGCACAAACACTCAACACACAGTGAACTGGGTTACTTTTAGGCTTCACCTGTAAAGGACTTCACATTAGGATATTTATCCTCAAGGATGACAGATTCATCAAGTCCAAGCAGAGTTCAACACTCAATACCTGAGTATATAACCACAACCTGCTCAGCCGGTGTTACGTATCGTAGCTGTCACTGTCAACAACAACAAACACTGCAGCGCCCTAAATACGTCCCGAGAATATTACACAGATATGACACGGAGACTAACTCAATAACAAGAGTTAATAAATGTTTAATAATTAGATAAAATACGCGCACCTTCCAGTGGGGGCTCCTTGCTGGCAGGCTAACAGTTAGCTAGTCAAGGACACGGAGGCGGCATGTTGTTAGAGGGTACGTGACGCCGTAAGGTCAAAAACGGACGTTTCCGTTCACGGAACCGAATAAAGCAGACAGAATCAAGTATTTTCATTAACGCACGATGTGTAGTGGGTGCTTACCTTTCGCTATTTGGCCTTCTGGACCAGAACAGCGCTGAACTTAGAAGTGAGAGGCTATGGCGTTAGCGGAAATCACTTTGTCCCACTTCCGGTTTGATGGAGTTCTCACGTTTCACAATAAAAATCTTATTTTCTGCTCAGCCGTAGATACGATTTGACATTTTAACAACATCAAATGATAAAATAATAAAATAATAAATCGCAGCATTTCATCACGAACACTTACTTGATGAAGAGCCAGTTTTTATCCGTACAATCATCACATTCAAACCAAAGGGGGGAAATGCTCTGGCAACAACTCATAGATAACTCTTTATTTAATTTCATATTAATCTATCAATATTCACGTACTGATACTTCCCCGAGCTCCTATATTATATCGACAATGAGAAAAAAAATAAAACTTATAATGAAGAAGTTGAACTTCCGGTACGATGGACTACATCCGGGTACTGTTGGAATAACGCTTGACTACAAATAATAGAAAATAGAGATTAAAAATCAAGGCTAAAAATCATACTGTATACTTATACTTCTTTAAAACTAATTTTTGAAATTCTAAACTATCCAGGAGTGTTTCCAGTCACCCAGTGGATTTATTTCAATTCGAAATAGTGAAAGTTGCATGGGTCCACATAAATGTGATTGACTGCAACTGGACAGGTTTTCATTTGATGAATTCCACCCATAGATATTTATGATAATTAAGGAATGACTCAGCACTGTAAATTACTTCTGATTTTATTCAATGGAAAAAAAGACCATCAGGAAAATACAGTAATTCCCATAGTACACACAGAGAGGACATAAATTAGAGGCATGGCAGAGCAACGTTTGAAGGGAATCATGTCACCTGGCACCGTCTGAGCCGCGCAGCCAGGGGCACAAAACACCGTGCACGATGTCGGATGTCGAGGAATCAGTGAAATGACACTTCTGGACTTGTGTAATTCACAAAGTGAGCAAAAGGTAATTATTCCTGTACACAAACGTCTAAATGATAGTACAAAAAAGGGGATAATACAAAATACAAAAACAGGAAGGGAGTACAGGGGGGAAAGGGAAGTGGGTTTGGGGGAAACCGCCCTCAAAATAAACCATAAATATTCATATGGATGCACATTGGTTTAACGAAACAATTGCTTCTGTAAACATTTTCAACATAAGGTGTGCATTACATTTTCAAAAACCACTGCAGTCGCATATTTATTTGAAAGGTTATATAATAAAAACAAGACTAAAAACTAAGTCCGAGTTAAAAATATGCCGCTTCGTTCACGCTGCCGTCTGGAGTGGTTCTGTAACACTGCTGGAGGAACGGGAGGTCTGTGGCCTTCATTGCTTTTTCTCAAACCTGACCGTTGAAAGCACCGCGTTGCAATGTCTGCCTGCAGCTCTCAGACAGCGAAGGCACCACCTTAAACTGAGAGCGGAGTCCGTGGATGTCAAGTTTTCTCATTCATACGTGCAACAGGATGGATTCTACGTGAAACAGAGGAGTGAAAACGAGTGCGAAATGACGAGCGGGTCTGGCATCTCCGCTGAGGCGTCACGAGAGGCGCGAGGGGGGGGGGAAAGCGGGACGCAGGAAGAGTTCTGGGATGGGAGCGAAGGTTCGGTCAGAGTGGTGTGGAAGCAACCGGCTGTGCGACAACGAAAAGAGGTCCGACGCCGAATCGCACGGCTGATTCTGATTCCAGAGAGTTCCCGCCAAATCCAAACCAGATGGAGACGCTTTCTAAGGCAGCTAAATATGAAGTTTCCTTCAAAACACAGAGTGAGATGAAGACACGGAACTGTGCAGGTGGAGGACAATCAAACCTCGGTTCCCTTACTGGCCTCCATGCTACCTTGACGGCCACCTGCTAATTCACAGTTTATCCGAGCCCTACTTATAACGGACGTTAAAGGAGAAACCCACGGAGAGCTGTGAGGAGCCTCACACTTCTGGCTGTTCGGCTGGTCCGACACTTCCTGTCAGCGACTCAAGACTTCGCGATGAGAGAAATGACATGCTGCTAATAAATAGTGGATTTTTCCTTTAAATCTCCTTTATAAGTGTCGTCGTGCGCTTCATTAATGTGCAGCAAGTCACATACAAAGTGTACAGTGTATTTCAAAGAACAAACTGGGGCTAATGTCGTCATGCTGTCGTAAGCGGGGCTCCTCCTGGCCGGCGTAGCCTGCAGCGCACGAGGCAAACGTGGTTAAAGGTGTCTGGACGAACGGGCTCGCATCCAGTACCCTGTTTTAACATCGACGAGGTCCCTCAGCAAGTCTTCACCGCGAGGAGGTGAAGGAGGCAGATTTACACGGGGAGCGGATGTAGTGTGGCGTCTGACCCGACCGGGACGCGGATTAAAGCACTGCTACAGACGAGTCGGTCCCGCAGACACACCTCAAGTTTTACTATGACACTTAAAGATTTACGGTGACCCCCCCCCACTCATCCCCCGACGGGAGGTAGAGGACGGGGCGAGAAGAGCCTGGAGGCTCGTGGGGGGGGGGTCAGTGAAACACATCCAGCCCTGGCTCTGTTTCACCTTTACAGTCCAATACGTTGTTTGTTTTTCCAAGTCGGTAACGGGAGGCTGTTCCTCCGGCTTCAGCCTCGCGGCTGAGTTCTCTTCTTCTTCGTCTTCATCGTTGTTGTCGGTAAACGTCACAATGGTCATCTCTTGGTCACGTTGTGGGCGCGAGGCTCGCCGTCTACCAGCTCATGAGGGAGGAGCGTCCCAGGGTCATGAAGTAGACTTGACTGGCGCCGCCGGGACGCACAGAGGCGAAGAAGACCTGCGAGCGGAGGGACAAACCAAAGCGTGTGAGCCGAGTCAGGAGAGGAAAACCACGTCTCCTCCTCCCGAGCGTGTCCACGCTGATCCGTCTCCAGGAGGACGGCAGCCGTCCTCACCTTGTCGTTCCTCTCGCACAGGAACTTCAGCCTCTGGGCCCTCTTGTGCATGAAGACGCCGTCCAGGTGGCCCGTCTCCACGGAGCGGATCTCGATGGCCTTCTCGCCCCAGCCCATGATCTGGTTTGACCTAATGTAGGCTGCACAGCCAGAGGCAGCGGGACGGAGGTCAGAAAGTCACAGGAACACTCTGTTTTTTTTCATTTTGTTGACAAGCAGGGCGGATTTTCGGCGTTCCTTACCCACTGAAGTGGGCATTTCCCCCCACTGCAGCACCACGTCCTTGGTGATGCGGCCGTAGGTGTTGACGTAGACGCCCTCGTCCTCGTAGCAGACCAGCAGCTCGATGCCGTCGGTGTTGGGCAGGATGATGATGGCGTGGCACTGGATGCTGGTCTGGATCTGGCGGCACACGGAGGACAGGAGGGTTGAAGCGAGGGAAGGAGCGAGGGAGGGGCGAAGGCGGCCAGACGGCCGCGGGTGTGGGGGCTCACGTGCGTGGGCAGGTAGATGTCGTAAACGGCGCCGGAGTCCACGTCCACGGCGTGGAAGCCTGAGCAGGAGCCATAGATGACCTTTAACCTCTGACCTTCTTCTACAGTCAGGTCCACCAGCAGAGGCTTGTGCACCAGGTCACCGAACGACTGGCGGCAAGCAGGAAAACGAAAGAGTCAGCCAGAACACCAGAGCCTGAAGAGATCCAGAGGGCGCCGGTTTACCTTGAAGGCCATGAATTTGTGGTACGGTTTGGGAGCCCAGGCGTAAACCTCCACCGCGTTCTTCAGAGCCAGAACCAGGAACTTGATCCTCTCATACTTCACTGCAAACGACAGGACAAGACGTTGAGCCGCGGGTCTGACCCGACCCCTCCCTGCCTCTGAGGACGACACGCACCGACTTTGTAGTGCACGCAGCCCTCCAGGTCGCCCACGTTCACCCAGCCCTGCTTCTTCTCCACCTCGGGGTCGTTGTGCAAAATCTTGTTCCGGAGCCAGGACAGGTAGTAGACCCGCAGTTTGTTCTTCTTCCCTGCAGGAGGCGGAGCTCCGTCAGCCGCGCCAAGAAATAACACGAGCAGCTAAAAAAGCAGCAGAACCGTCTTTTCTGCGGTCCGGTACCTGATATGGTGACCAGGACGTTGAGCCCCTCCAGGACGTCCATCTGCTGGATGCGGCGCCGGTTGATCAGGGGGTAAACTTTGCCCTGACCGCTGCGGTCCAGCAGCATCAGGCCGCTCTCCGTCCCCACCAGCAGATTCACTCCTGAACGGTCGCAAACACGCGAAAACCTCATCAGTCCTCTCATGGCCAGCAGGACAGGACAACTCGGAAGGAACGCTGCAGCGAGCTGAAAGCTCACTGCCGTTTACCCCAGAGCGCCGCGCACAGGATCTCGGAGTTGAACCTCTTCTTGTACTTGCGGATCTCCGGAGTGTCGCTCGGCGGACGCGTGTTGACCGGGTTCACGTTGACCACCGAGCCCTTGCGGGACGGGTCGGCCCTCAGGGGGTCGGCCAGACGTCCGTCTTGCCCAAATCCTGCTGGAGACACGACGGGCGGCGGAAAACATCAGGTCTACGCTGTTAGTGGAGTCATTTTCATAAGCTGCTATCATTCTTCTCTTCCTTTGGTCGTTGGAAGCATCTGGAGTTCGTCACATCTTACTTAGTTTTGGTCTAAAATGAGGAGAAGGTTTTCCTCTGTAACTCACCCATGTTGTTGAGGGAGCTGCCGCTGGATGGAGAGATCTGAAGGAGGCGTGGGTCGATGAAGGGAGTGAAGGAGGAGGAAGACTTGTGTTTGGACATGGAGTTGCTCTCTGACTGGGACTGCCGGAGACAGCGGACATTTAGAAAACGACACGCCGACAGAAAGCCAGCCGATCAGATCCACGAAAACCACAAAGTGCCGGTGTGTTAGTCTCCGTGAAGCCAGTCCGGGTGAATGCGTTAGTGAGAGAAACACTGTGTTTGCTGGGAGTGTTAGAGAAGAAACTGCTCCTGATTAATCCCAGAGCGACGGCGATCAATCCTCCACCACTCGACGCAGTTTGGTTAAAGAATCAGAACAAACAGGCGGAACGATTCGGGATCACGTTCGCCCGTTCACCACACCAGCCATGCCACTCTTTGATTTAAAGACGCTATCGTGCAAAGTCCTGTTAAAAAAGAAAGGATCACTGCTGGTTAGTTTCATCAAAGCCCCGGTTTAGTCGTCTCCGTGCCGTGGCGGCGTTGTCCCACCGGGTGGCGCCAGTGTTAGCAGGGAAGGAGCAGTGAGGGGAGAGAGGCTGCAGGCCGAGCGAGAGAGAAGCCACCAGGAGGAGGAGGAGCCGCCCGGACCGAGCCCGTCCGAGCCGTGTGACGGGACGTACCTCGATGGCAGAGAGCTCGTCCAGCGAGATCTGAGGGGACATGGCGGGGCCGGCGAGGCTGGATGAGGAGGGGAAGGGGGAGGAGGAGGGGGTGGAGGCGGAGGAGGACGGGATGGTGGTGGAGGTGATGGAGGAGGAGGAGGAGGAGGGGGAGGAGGGGGAGTGATGGCTCTGCTGGATAAGGTCTGGGAGGTGGTGTATGCGGCCGGCAAAGCTGTTTTTCTCTGGGAGGCCGTGGCCAGAGCCGGGGGTGGAGGAGGAGGAGGAGGAGGAGGAGGAGAGGCTGACCAGACGCTTTATGTCAGCTGTGCTCTGGAAGCAAGAACAGGCACATGTGGGCTCCAGCAAGCAGGAGGAGGAGGAGGAGGAGGAGGAGGAGATGGAGGAGGAGGAGGAGGAGGAGGAGGAGGATGCATGAAAGCCTCCATCTCTAAAATCACAACAGATTCTGTACACAACACTGTAAATGTAAACTACAACATTTGGAACAGTCGATCATCCTTCAGCTCCAGTCAAATGGGACCAAATCAAAACAAATTAACACACACACACACACACACACACACACAAATTACACTACGTGACCAAATGTCCACTCTTCTCTGTTCTTGGGTAGAAAGTGTTTTTTTTCTGTCTATTTGTGCTACAAGTAAAAGTAAAATACTAGATTTGCCTTTTAAACTTTGTTTTTAAGACCAGGGCCATGAAGCCTCTGAGTTCCCCGTTTTCTGCAGCACTCCGTGTGGAAAAGAGCCTGAAAGCCTCGTGTGCCTCAGTGAGAGGGAGTTTCAATACAGCCGGGACTCTGGTAAAACCAGTCCTTCAGCTGAACAGAGCTACATGTGTTGCAAAGCGTCACGTTTCTGTGAATAACACCTCTAAAAATTAAAGATAATTCCTGATATTTGTGCACCGAACAAAAATCTGTTATTTCAAAGACACAAAAGCAAAGTGTGGAGATCATAACGGCCGTACGTTTGAACCATTCATGTCGAGAAGTGATGGAGAAGCACTTTCCACCCAGGAACTAAATGCTGAGAATTCATCCTCCCATCATCCCTTCAACGTGGACACGTGTTTAAA
Organism: Salarias fasciatus; assembly: GCF_902148845.1. Lineage (NCBI taxonomy): Eukaryota > Metazoa > Chordata > Actinopteri > Blenniiformes > Blenniidae > Salarias > Salarias fasciatus. The sequence goes on from NW_021941230.1 coordinate 16,033,643, forward strand.
CCTCGAGGACGGACCGGCGGTGTGTCCCTGAACACTGCAGCATGGGATCCAGCATGGAGCTTCCGGGCGGAGCGGCTCTGTCTCACCTGTCTGATGACCAGAGTTCCGTCTTTGGAGGGCGTGAGGGCCTGGTCGCTCTCCGAGTCTTCCACCAGCATGGTCTTGGCGGACTCCGTCTCTCCGTTGCTGAGCCTCCTGCAAAAGCCACGGGGATATCTGATGTCCCACAACCAGACGGGCGTTAACAGCCATGCAGGGAAGACACGATGGATTGAACAATTTGAGGACGACCGCGGCAGAAAGCGGAGCGTGCGCGCCGCCGCCGCCGTGCGTACCCGGCTCTGGAGTCCTCGGCTCCCGAGGTGGACTCCTCCCCCGCCTCCTGCTCCACCTCCTCGTCGTCGTCCTCGTCGGTCGTGCCCGACTCGTCGCTGGAGGAGGAGTAGTCGGTCACTTTGTGCAGCGGCCGCACGTCGTCCACCGCCCGGAGCTCCTTGGCCAGGGCGGTCAGGTCCTGCGGGAGCAGCGAGGAGGCGTCACACCGACCAGAAGATTCAGCCACAGAACAGGCTCTCTGACTCAAGACAGTCTGAAAGGAAGCTGCGAGCCATCCCTCCTCTCTGGTCAGCTCTCCTCCGTGTATAAAGCAACACGAGCAGCAGAGGGAAACGCTGAGACCGACGTGGTCAGTCCCTCCAGACAAACTGTCCCCACAGCTCAATACCTGGGCTTCTTGCTCTGGATTTCACAGATGTTTTTCCATAAGTGGCAGCACTGATTTAAAGAATAAAGATCCTTGCATGGCTTGCAGTTTTGTGAATTTCAACAACAATCCCCCCAAACCTCACAAACTACATGGCTTTGTTGTCAATTTCCAGCTGGAACTGTCACAAAAAAGCAACAGTTACACCAGATAGTTCACAAAGTTTGGCTTTTACAATGATAAATGTGGCTTCAGGATTCTGGAGGGACTGAAAAAAGTGGTTTTGGTCAGGCGAGCACTGAGGAGGAGGAGGAGGAGGAGGAGGAGGAAGGACACTTCCCAAACAGTTTATCCAACAACAACAACGCCAGGTGTGATCTGCTCCCACCGAGACACGGAAACAAGGGAGGGTGAGTTTGCATTCAAATGTACTGGCATTCAAATCCCGGCTCAGGAGACCGCGGCGGGGAAGGGGGAGGGGCTTCTCGGGGGCTCCGGTGGCGGCAGGCAGGGAGAGAACCGGGAGGTTCAGTGGCAGGCGGGAAGAAGAGGAGCTCATGAAAAGCAGGGATAGACAGCGATTCCCACAAAAAGGGTCTCGGTCGCGTGATGCAAGGAGGGATTCAGGGGTTCGAGCAGGGCGGGGGTGAGACGGCGTCGTCCCGTTCCGAGGGGCTTACCACGTCGGCCTGAACAGTCAGGAACCAGTGGATTCGCCACAAGGGGGGGAAGAATTCGAGGTAGGAAATAGAGCAGAAACCAGTCGGTTCCCATTGACGGCTTTGAGATGAAGCAGCGCGGCGGCGGCGGCGGCGGCGGCGGCGGCGGCGGCGGAGGAGGACTTACCGCCGGGCGGGTGGGCCGGGCCAGGTTCTTCTCTTCTGGTTTTTTGGAGGCGTTTTCAGGCCGCTGGAGAGGAGAGCCTTCAGATTTAGAGGAAGCTGCGCGGAGACAAAAGGAAACGGCGTCAGCGCTGATCGCGAGGGGCCGAGCGAAGGGAGGGGAAAGCCGAGGCAGCGGTTCAGTACCGGGGGACTCACAGCGTGGCCGGAAGCGGTCCCCCGGGCTGGCCTGGGAGCTGGAGTTGGAGGAGCCGGAGGAGCTGCCGCTGCCCGGCCGGGACTGCAGCTTCTCCACCCGATCCCACAGGGGGCGCTGCTCCACGTTACTGACACACACACACACACACACACACACACACACACACAGAGTGAGCCTGCCGCAGACCAGAGGCTCGCCGGCCCCTCGGAGCTCCCTCCCCTCACCTGCCGGCGTTCCTCTGGCCGACCGGCTGCGCCGGCAGCGGAGACTCCCGGCGGGACAGCACCGGAGACCTGGACGTCGTCCTCACCGGCACCTGGAGGACACACAGCCGCAGATCCTCAACCCGCGAGAAAAGAAACGCCCCCGAGAGACACCCGACGGCGGCGGAGGGACTCCAACTCCCCCAAAGCCAGATGTGAACAATGCAAACGACTGTTTCAGTCCTACGAAAACCCGGAGTGACACAAACGGCATGGTGGGTGGAGGGACATGAGGTGGAGGAGGGGCCGGCGGGGCGGGGGAAGGTGGTCCCTTACCTTGGGAGGCACCTCCTCGCTGCCGGCCGCAGCCTGGGGGTGGTGGAGGGGAGGTTGGGGTTGGGAGTCAGTGCGTGCGGGAGATGGGTGGTGGTGCTGGGAGCGCAGGTGGAGCTGAGCAAAGCTAGAGGCCACGCCCCCGGACTCGCTGAAGGACTGCGAGCGGGCCACCACGGGCGGCGGCGGCGGAGGAGGAGAGGGGGCGGCGCTGTTGCTGCTCTTTAGAGCGGCCAGGTGGGACCACTGCACCTTATAGGGGGGGCGAGGAGGGAGAGAGGGAGGGGGGGGAGGGGGGGGGGGGGAGACAAGCAGACAACACAGTGAGCCATGAGGGAAGATGTGTGTGGCTTCAATAGATACACACATGCACACAGGAGACGACGCACAACACGGAACGATGGAGGGACTCACTCCTCTGCACCGACCACACCGGGACTAACCACAACCACGCCTTCACTCGCTCACACACACGGCGAGAAAACTGCCACAAACACACGGTTCACCGATAACACACACACACACGCACCTACCACACCGTTTAAAAACTGGAGTGAGGAAGAGAGGAGGGGGAGGGGGAGGGGGAGGAGGGGGAGGAGTTACCTGAGGCTCCATGGGGCGGTGCATGGCCGACGCCTCGGAGGAGCCGCCGTTGGAGAAGGGCTCAGAGGAGCGGGGAGGCAGTGGGGGCTGCTTGGGAGCGGGGGCGGTCTGAGGGGAGCCCTGAATGTTCTTGCGGTAGCGCTCGTCGGCCTGGGGCGAGGAAAGGCGGAGCCACAGAGGAGAGAGGCGGGGATGAGGGTCAGGGATCCGCGGTTACCGTTACCGTTTACCGGCAATGAACACGATCGGCGATCACAGTCATCATGCTGGAAGCCGTACAGACAAACACGAACATGTGAGGCTCTGCTGAGGAAGCGTGTCTGTCGTTACTCAAACAGCGGAGGGAAAGACGGCGGTTATTGACACGACATCGCCGCCGGTTAGTTCGCGGCTCAGTCGTCCACATGCAGGAGCCACGCCGCAGAAACGTCACAGCCAGGCCGCACAGGTCCTCCGGCCGGACGAGGAAAAGCAGCCTTCAGGAGGAACGACGGGGCAAATCCTCAAACCCAGAGGCCGGCGGGTCGTCCGGCTTCGCTGGTGACCGAACGGTCTTTATTAGTGAGACACGGTGCGGTTTTAATGTCATTCAAAGAAGACAGGGTCTGCTTGTCGCTCGCAGGATTACCAGACTCTGTGTGACGGCAGAGCAAGCAGCAGCTGGAAGGAGCAGGCAGAGGAGGAGGAGGAGGAGGAGGAGGAGGAGGAGGAGGTTCACCTCTCTGATTGGCTGAGGATGACTGACAGGCTGGGCCGGCCTGTCGGGCTCCGAGCCTTCTGCCTGGGAGGGCTTACAGTCAGGGGGGGAGTCGGCCACGGGGGGGCTCGGGGGGTCTGGGACCCGACTGGGACCGTTCTCCTCAGAGTCTACCCTCTGGGTGCTGCTGCCGCTGTCTGGGGGGGCCGCCTGGGGGGCTCCGGACTCCTCGCAGGCGCCCCTCGCCAGGGCGGCGGTGGCGTCCAGGACCTGGGCTCTCGGGGCGGAGACCAGGGCCCTGCCGTCGGGGGGCAGGGTGGAGGTGTGGGGGGGTTTGCTACTGTCTGGGGGGGCTCTGGTCTTGTCGCCGGGCGGCGCTCGGGGCTCGTGCTGCAGCGACAGCAGGTAGGCCTGCTCCTGCTGCAGCCGCTTATGCAGCCGCTCGGCTTTGCGCTGCTCCTCCAGCTCCCGCCACTTGAACTCCTGTGGCGGCAGAGCGGAGGGGGGGTTCAGGGGGGGGTTCAGGGGGGGGGGGGGGGCAGCTGGCCACTGGGCCGGGTCAACCCATTCTGACAAGCAGCCTGTTTGAGGGGTTAAACCGTTAAAGAAGATCACATGTTTTAACAGGCAGTCTGCAGAGACACCACCTCAGTCGTCATGAGAACAAACTGAACCGAGACGTTTCTCACTCTGCATGCGAGCGTCGCTGGAAGTCTCTCTGCAGAGTGTGTGTGTGTGTGTGTGTGTGAGAGACGGACTGACCAGCAGCATGGCCTGCTCCCGCAGCAGCTGCTCCTGCAGCATCTCCAGGTGCCTCTGCTCCTCCTCCAGCTGGCGCCGGATGTACTCCTGTGGGGAGGAGAGGCGGTGTGAGCGGCGGTGAGTGGGCGTGGCTCCACACGACGGCCCGTCCGTCGCCAAACCTGCTCGCGGTCGTTCCTCCTCTTCTCGTCCTCGGCGCGCCGGCGCTCCTCCTCCTCTTTGCGCCGGCGGTCCATCTCCTCCATGCGCCGCTTCTCCTCCTGCTCGCGCCGCCGCTGCTCGCGCTCCTGCTGCCGCCGCATCTCGCGCTCGCGCCGCTGTTGCTGTTGGTTCCAGAACAAACGGGAGTGACTGACCGGAAGCGGCGAGGCTCGCCGGCGGGGTTCAGGTCTCTGGAGGGAAGCGCCGGGCCGACCTCCTCCAGCCGCCGCCGCTGCTCCTTCTGCTGCTCGATGCGCTTCTGCCTCTCGGCCAGCAGCTGGCGCTTGTACTCCTCCTGCTCCCGCAGCTGCTGCTCCTGCAGGAGCTGCTGGTGGCGCAGCGCCTCCGAGCGCTCCTTGTTCTCCTGCTGCAGGCGGATGAAGTCGCGGCGCAGGGTGGACTCTCCGGGGACGTTGACGATGGAGCTGGGGGACGGGAGAGTCGGGGTCAGGGGTCAGATGAGCCTCGGACGGGAGGGGAGGGGAGCGAGGGCGTCGGCCGGCGTACCTGGGCTCTCCTTCCTGCTCCGGAGGATCCTCCTCCTCCTCCTCGCTGCCGCTGTACTCGTACTCCGTCTCATCTGAGCGTGGGAAATAAAGAAGGACCAAACAGTCAGGAGGGAAACGGTCTGCCATCTGACCTCAGAACAAGCCTGAGATCACCACCACGGCAAAGGCAGCCTGTTCAGACGGGAAGGGGAAAAGACGGCCGCACCTTTCTCGCCCCTCTTCTTCTTGGTGCGGTCGATGTGGTCTTTGAGCTGGATGCGGACCTGCCTCTCGTTGGGCTGGTCGCGGATGAAGGGGTGCTTCAGCAGCTGCTCGGTGGGCGGGCGCTGCGTGTAGTTCTTCACCAGGCAGCTCTCGATGAAGCTGAAGAACTTCTTGGACCTGCGGCGTCGGCAGGTGAGAGAGTTTTCATGAAGAGGACCGAAGCCAAGCCGACGCCTCCGCCAACAAGATCAGATTCCAAATGACCCGAGCAACACTCCCCCCATTCATGCCTCTGGTGTCTCGACTGAGGTTTCCACACAGCAGCGAACGCACCACAGTGAGACTATTGTCGCCGCTGCACCTGCTGTCTGGCGGAGAGCGAGTCGCGCTTCTAATTAACCCGTTCATAATCGAAATGGCAGCGGCAGAACAGCCTGCTATTTCCAGGAGAACTTTCGCGATCCCGTGACCGCTAAAAATGTTTGAACTAATCCATCCGCGCTGCGGAGGCGGCCAGAGAGATGAACGGGAGGAAGCTGGAGTTATTTCGGAGCCAGGAGAGGCCGGAGCAGGTGTAGCGCAGATGTTCAGATTTAAATCCGGCCCGAGCTGCTGGGTCCCAGATAAAGATCACAACACACACACAGCAGGACTGCAACATCAAGTATCACAGCCCGGCCGAATGCCACACCGTTCCAAGGCGGAACAGTCGTGCACGGCGTGCCGCTCACCATTTCTTGGACTTGAGTCGTGGGGGAGGGTTTCGTGGAATGAGGAAAAGTGCACGCATGGGGTGCATGTCGCACAGCGCTGTGGGACAAACCACAAACACGTCACCATGTCTTCCTGAATACTGTTCCTCTCACATCTTAACCTCAGGTGAAAATCAGCCCGGCGACGCGGCGTGGAGGCGTGACACTCACGAGGAGCTCCTTCGGCCATCTCGATCGCCGTGATGCCGCAAGACCAGAGGTCGCTCTGCGGGACAAAGCAGCGCCCCGGTTAGAAAACCCAGCAGAGCCGCAGGACGGCGGTCTGTCCACCACCGGCTCTCCCAGCAGCGCTCACCCTGTAGTCGTATGTCGCGTCTGGGTTCTCGTCGCAAGCGATGACCTCCGGGGCCATCCAGTACGGCGTCCCGATGAAGGTGTTCCTCCTGCCGACCGTCCGGTCCAGCTGGGCGCTCACCCCGAAGTCCACTGCGGGCAGAAGACAGAGGCGGCCGTCAGCCGTCGGCTGGACGGAGGCGGTCCGGGGCTAACGCCTGCGGGAGAAACTCGAGGCGTTCGGCCCCGTCGGCGAGGGATTTCTCAGGGATCGGCGCCGCAGCTCACCCAGTTTCACTTCGGCGTTCTCGGTCAACAGGACGTTCTGGCCTTTAATGTCGCGGTGGATGACGTGGTGAGCGTGCAAGTGGGCCAGACCCTGAGGAGAGCGGGAGAGAGAGGCCAGGTCAGAGGTCAGAGGAGGAGGAGGAGGAGACGGGGGGGGGGGGGGGATGGGCTCACTCTGAGGATCTCTCTGGAGATGTAAGCGATCCAGTCCTCCTTCAGCTGGTTGCCCTTGGTGTTCTTCACCAGGTCTGTGATCGAACCAGCACCGCAGAACTCCATCACCAGCTACACACACACACACACACACACACACACCAGTCATGAGGAAGAACCCACAGCAGACACGTAAACACACTGCAGAGTGAAGAAAAACTCACCCAGAGCTGGTCGTCGTGTCCCGGAGGGCTCTTCTTAATGAAGGCACCGTAGTAGGTGGCGATGTTCCGGTGGTGGGAGTACTTCTTCAGCATATTGATCTCCAGCTTAATTTCCTCCTCTTCGTCCTACACACACACACACACACACACACACACACACACACACACACACACACACACACACACACACACACACACACACACACACACACACACACACACACACACACACACACACACACACACACACACACACACACACACAGGAAATCAAAGCGGTGAGGTACGTTTAGAAAGAAACCCGATGACGTCCAATCACCGTCCGGCGCCGTTCTGCAGGTCGCCGGGAGTTTTTATCTTTGTGACCGAATGAGACCACTTTCTGGCGAATGACTCCTTTGTTTGGGGATTAATAATGCCTGAGTGAGTCTCATGGTACGTAAGATATACGAGATCGATGGCACAGCCCCCCCCCCCCCCCCACCCTCCAGCTGTTTACAGCGGCTTGAAGAGGAAGCAGAGGATTCCAGGCTGAGATCGCTGATCGCAGACCGAGTCAACAAGCAGATGCAGCGATCACGGCGAGTTTAAACTCTGCTGGAAATGACCTTTAGTGGGAGCAAAACTGTCCACTGTCACTTCTTCACAGAAAGGTCACCACTGGCCCCGCCCCCACCACCCCGCCGCCACACGCACCCAACCGCAGCTTGACGCTGATGAGCGGCGACGCGCTAATTGGACACATGCAGCGATCGGGCCGGGAGAGGTTCGCTTGGTGGCTGCACGGCCTCCGCTGCGGGGGCGGGGCGGGGCGGGGGTGGGGGGGGGGGGGGGGGGGGGGGGGGGGGGGCAGCAGTGTGTGCTTATGAAGGCTTCTCAGCAGCGTTTCCTCTCCCCTCGCCGGGCTGTGCATGCCTCACATGCAGCAAAATGGCAGTTGGCCGTGGATCCAGGCGGCCATGCTGCTGCTGCATGACTCGTTTGAGTTGACGTAAGCCTTTCTGCTGCGTGCCCCCCCCCCCGGCTCCTCCTCCTCCCTCCCCTCTGCTGCGCAGCTGTTGGATTATCACACTCCCGACTGAGAGCCTCGCTGCCACAAGTCACACGGCAATGGAGGGGGAAAAAAAGACACTCATCCGGAGATGTGTGTCAGAGACGGAGAGGGAGGCTCGACTCCAGCAACACTCTTTAAGATGCTTTTAATCTATCTAACGGCGTGCTGGACTCATATCAGGCAGAATGTGTATTCAGATTGGTGCTGCCTTTTGTTCTGCTTTATACCTCGAATCCTAATGATTAAGACAATATTCAACCTGAAATCTGCTCTGAACACGTTAAACTGACAGCAGCACGGAGAACCGAACCAGACGGAACATAAAACATTAAAGACATGAACACGGTTCACGTCTTTCAATCGACCCGCGTCAGAGTCGCGTCATCGGGCGCTCCGAGTGTTTGGTTTCTGATGCAGGGATGCTTTGGAAGTTTACTCCGCTCTTTAAAGCGGGATGCATTTGTGGGATGGGCAGCAGAAACAGACAGTTTGTGTCGGTTAAAGTCTTGAGCATCAGGTGTTAATTTACCTTAAATCAATAAAAATGGAGCGGTTAAAAACACACCGACTACATTTTGGATCCAGTCGTCTGGCGTTTAACCTTCTTCTTATGAACTGATCACAAATGATTCATCCAGCAGCCGCCAACCTTTTCCTAACCTGATGTTGAACAGAGGCCCAGATTACAGCGTCACGTCTGCAGAAAATCAAACGGTGCGTCACTCTCTAAACGAAAAGACAAGCCGGGCTTTATCTCGTCGGCGGCGCCGTGAACGCATGATGAATCATTCAGGTCATGAGAACCCGGCTCTGGCTGTGGGTGCAGGTGGAGGGCGAGCGACAATAACTGAAGTACGAACACAGATAAACCAGTTCAACCCTGGCGGATGGGGTGACAAGCGATTTCCATCCGCCTGTCTGGGAGGCGCGCCTCGTCTCGTGAAGCAGTTGGGCAATGCCCTGCAGATAGGAAGCCGGGGGAGTGTGTAGCTCTGACTCACGGCGAGGCCGCCGGCCGGCGTGAGGCAAGTCGGGACACACGCGCACTGCGTCACCACTTTCTGTCAGGTCTGTGATGAGCGCTGGACCGTGGCGCGCAAATTAGCAATGCGTGCTTGGTGTTGATGGCAGCACCACTGTTTCTGGGTTTTTTTCTATTTTCTAAGGAGAAACCTCTAAAAAAAAATGTTTGATTACTTAAATACACATCCTAAGAAATACAGACTTTGCCAGGAGTCTTTCACGCCTCCGGAGCGGCGTCGCTGCGGAAAACGACACGTTGTCAAGCTTACTTCTGTGACGTCCATGACCTTGATGGCAGCCAGCTGTCCGGTCTTGACATGTCGTCCCTGTGAGGAAACGGGAGAAGTGAGCGTCAGCAGCCAGCGTGACAGCATGTGAAGACACAGAAAAACACGGCAACGCTTTGAAGCTGCTACAAGTGTTTTCAGTGTGTGTGTGTGTGTGTGTGTGTGTGTGTGTGTGTGTGTGTGTGTGTGTGTGTGTGTGTGTGTGTGTGTGCCACTGGATTGTGTCTATTTTGACCTAAAGAACTGCACCAAAGACAAAAATACTCGGTTACAATCAGCTGATACTTCAGACGAGCCTTTTGTTTCTCCCAGCATCAGAGACCCCCCCCCCCCCCCCGGCCAGATGTGAACCAGCTATACGGGCCGCATGCCACAGACGAGCGCATGATTCCCCGCGCTATAAGGTCCCAGCATTCCCAGACTCCTCTGCTCTCCCAACACCCTGCTGCCACTCCTTACATAAACAAAGGACCGAAATAGAGGCCTCTCGGCATCACCCCTCCCTCCCTCGCTCCCTCGGCCAGCCCCGAGCGCAGATAAAGCATGGGACATTTCTGGAGAGCTGCACGGCCCACGCGGGCATCCCCCCCCCCCTCCCTGAAGTGGATGAGCAGCGCAGAGAGCCTGAACTGGGCTCTCCTCCATCCTCCATCCTCCATCCCACCAGCAGCGCCGCCATCCTCATCTCAGCCGCTGCATTCCAGAGTCAATTGAAGCTGTATGGATTATGACAATAAAAGCCAGGCAGGCTTAGGGGCCCTCTCTTTTCACCCAGAGGAGGGGGGGGGGGGGCACTTTACAATGACTTTAATCCTCTGCACTTTGATCCCAGGGGTTGCCACCGCAAAAACAACACCGGGGCCAACGTTACAGCCAGCGGAGCGACCCCCGCCCCCCGCGGTGAGGGGGTGCGCACCCAGGATGCTCGGCTGGTTCAGGAGTCACAGGTGGATCCACAAGGTTTGAACCCTTCCAGTACGGAACATTCCCACATGTTTCGCTCCATTTGGACAGAACTGGAACGGAACTCTTCTTTCCATGAGGAGTTTTTTAAAGGGGCTGCGGTCGTTCCACCCCCTGAAGAAGCCGGGCGGGGCGTGGCGGCAGAGGGGTTATCTGAGGCACCAGGCCATCGCCCGGCTCTCCATCGCCGCTCCTCTAAACCACGGCCAGATGTGCGGCTGGCCCCGGTCCAGCTCGGCTCTGAACCACCGGACGGCCGACTGCTTTCGGACGTCAAGGAGACGACAGCGGACGACTCCTCGCAGGGCAGGACGGCGCTCGGCGTGGAGAAGTGAGCGGCGACGCTCGGCCGGTTCCCACACCGGCCTTCATCTCCTGCTTCCTGTCTGACCCGAGCCGCTCCCTCTCTGCATCGCTCACCTCGGGACGAGATCGATCCACCACTGCAGATCCTCTTTCTCTGCCCGGCCGCCTCTTCTGACAGAGGTTCACCGTTATCTCATGCAATATGTTGACTTTTCACCGTTTCGTGGTATGAATGAGGTCGTTTCGGTTTGAAATACAGTTTTTAGGAGAACTGCAGGCCTCAGGACGAACGTGAGTCAAATATTTTCATTTTTTATGAATGAGTGAACTTTTTTGGAAGAAATCTGGTAAAATTATGGATCAACAGCCTAAAACTAAGAAACAACTTCCCGACCTGAATACTGATCAAGCCTAAACAAACGAACAAAAAAAAAAAAACCCATGAATTCTTGTCTTTCTCAACGACGGTGAGCTTCTCTCCGCTTGTTTCCAGCGGACGCAGAGAGCGAAGCTGCTGAGTAACAAAGGGCCGATCAGCGGCAACAGCAGCAGCACATGACATCCTCCACCTCACTCTGCTGCATACCAGCACACTGACCCAATTCTCACACACACACACACACACACACACACACACGGCCCTGCAGCCTGCACCCTGCACTTGCCCCAGAGAAGGGAGCGTGGAGGTGCCCCGTAAGGCCGGTTTGCTTTTTCAGGGAAACAAGAAAGTCGTCAAGCAAAGCCGGAGGCCGCCTCATCACGCCTGAGCAGCGGCTCAATCAGCTGCAGACAGGACACACACACACACACACACACTCACAAAGTTATGCACTCAGACAGACCGAGTGTTGTTGCGGCGGCGTGGCCGGACGGGGGGACGTTCCGGGTCTCGTGACAGCCATGAGGCAGAGGGTCGCCGTGGCGAAGACGGACACACAAGGGAGACACACGTGATGCGGAGGAGGCGAGGAAACGGCGCGAGCGAAGACCCCCTCCCCCGGCCAGCGGCCGGAGCGCTCACAGTGAGGCTTCACACGGCGCTCATTAATTAGGCAACCGGCGCCGGCATCGGACCGCCGCTACAAGTCATCCAGTCGATGCGAGCGACCGAGGGGTCACCCCTTGCTCCGCCCCAGGTAACCCTCAGGTGCAGACAGCCCCCGAGGGCAACACCGGCCCGTCTGAGGGCGGGGCCGAGGCCGTCTCTGGGGGGGGGGGGTAAGAGGCTTCACCAGCTGCTGATTTGTTGATTTTGACGTCATGTTCGTGAAACATAAATCCATAAAGCCGGCGGCGGGCGCAGCCTCCCGCCTCGGGCCTGACTATATATGGCCGTTCTGTGGAGGAGCAGGGCGGAATCTTCCCTGCATACCTTCAACATTTTGAGGAATGCCGTCTTTTTCTGTGCCGTTATTACGGTATGCTTCCTCTCTCTCTCTTTTTTTTAAATCCTTATATTGAGAGGAGAGTCAACTGGTTCGCCGCCGACTGATAAACAGCTCAGTGAGAAGCTCTTTGTGTGAAACACTTCCCTGAACACCGCCACTGCTGCTGCGCGTGCTTACTCTTTGTTTGTGTGCGTGTGTGCGTGTGTGTGTGTGTGTGTATTTGCCTAAAAATGGGAGACGTGAGAGGATGTAAATCGAATGCAAAATGCGAGCTTTGCCCGTGTTTACTCCCGAAAACCCTCCATCCGTTTCAGGTTGCAGCTGTTTGTCTTCACACAGTCGACACGTCAACAAACACACACTTTCAAACTGGTGAATCACTTCAGTTAAAAACGCCACAAACGAGTGTGTTCCACCTGTCGGCGACCGAAGTGATTAGAAAAGTGCTTTTTTTTTTTCCTCCCTCCGCTGTAATGTCACTCTCACTGCGGCTGCCGCGCCGTGTTTTCAGACGTGCACTGCGATCCGGCACGCGTCCAGCAGCAGAGCGTCCAGCTCCGTAAACCTGGACGCGGCTCTGGCAGGAGGGCGAGTCTGATCCGTCTCAGCGTTTCTATCCCCAAAACCTCAAGCTGGATCAGGAATCCAGCCAATCGAACCCAACACGGCAGAAACGCTGACGGGAGCCCGTCCCGGGATTTGATCCTCGGTTTACAGAGACGGCGCTTCATCATGGCGATGGCGTTACGTTCTCCCCACCGATTCACCCTGAAAACTCTGAAAACTAAAAATAGGTTTAAAAAATGAACTTGTTGACCACTCCCCTTCAGGACTGTGTTTACTGTGAATTCTAAAAGCGAGTACGATAAACACCGATGATTTCAGCATGGATGCAGAGTGTCGCTGGACATTTACACAGGTTTTATTTAGACGACAAAGACATTTCAGGTTTTTCCTGAAAGCAGCTTCGCACATCAGCGCTTACTGAAGCCGCCATAACGTCCAAAACAGAATCAAAAGTCACCACAGGTCCACGAGTGAAGAATCATGGCTACATTGTGTGAACTAAAAGGGCTTTTGCAAAGTGTGACTGAGTGCTGGACAAAGCAGGGCCGGCCTCAGAGGGAGCAGAAACCCCACCCCGCTTTCACTCGGGGGGCTGCTGCGATTATTCACTTGGTCGGACTCTGAAGCGCCGCAGACAAACGCCTCCTTTCTGTGGATCCAACCCACCGACGGGCTCAGAGACCCGAAAGAGCGAGGAGACAAGCTGAGCTTTGTCGGAGTGGCGGGCAGGTTGTGTCTCAAACCGGACAGCTGCTCGTCCACCGCCGCTCCTCGGCGCCGCCGCCGCACGCTCACAGGCTCCCGGCCGGCTAGCGGGACGGTCCTGGCAGTGATGGACGTCTGATGGACGGGAGCGCGAGCGGCAAAGCTCCAGCTTTATGCTGCTGGTGACATTTCCTTCGTCTCATCCGAGCTGCTCAGACTGCGTCTTTGTGTCAGCGGCGAGCTAATCTGACAGTCCTCCTTCGTCCCAGCTGCGTTCCCAAACGGCGGCGGCCGCAAATAGAATTAGCATCGGACGGTGAATGGAGCCAGAGATTAAAAGGACAAAAAAAAAGGAAGGGAGAAGCAGTAATTCTCCGTCCCAAACGCCGGGCTCAGAACCATCTGGAGGCGAGATAGCAGGCGAGCGCCACACCTCCTCGTGCCCCTGCTTCTCGGCTCTGCTCTGCGCGGGGTTGATTTCAGGTGTCGCGACCACGTGTGCACACAGATGGGTTCGCCGTGTGAGCGGCGAGGGAGGCGCGGGGCGGGGGGGGGGTTCGTGCAATGCAGGTCACTGGAGCACTGTGGGCTGTCAGAATTAAACACCCAGCTTAGCCTGCTGCTCGGCGCACAAGCAAAACGAGGATTTTTCTGGCTTCCCAGGGCCTCAGTCAACTGGAGGCAGAAAATAAACCACTGCTGGAGCAAAAATGAACCAACTCGACCAGCATGGATCCTGGCATGTAACTGAAGGAGGTCACAGCATCAAAAACGATGATTATTTCTGAAGCAACTGAGCTAAAAGTCTGAATTCCTGAGGGGAAATGGCTTGACGATGTCTCACAGACATGTACGTCAGCTGGTGATGAAGGTCGAATATCAAACACAACACTTCCCCCTCGTTTCCCTCACCATGACTCAGCAATCAAGCATACTTTAGAAGTGAAAGGCTCATCGAATAATCCTACAATCAAGCCTTTTTCCACACGGAAGCTCCTTTCTTTTACTATCAGCTCGAGGAACAGTGAAAACAAACGCCTTACTACACAGTATCAGCCATTAAACCTGAGCTCAACCTGGAAAACTGTTGCTACCATCGAAAATACGCCCGAAAGCCACTCAACACTGCCACCTACTGTACAGCACAGGCATGACACAAATTTTACTTGGTGCCCCTTTAATTCTCTTTTTTCTTTGGAGACTACAGCAGATTGATTTGCTGGGTTCAATGATAGCATCTCAATAAACGGCAGATCTGCATGAGGGCCGGTGAGTCAGGAGGCCTGTCCACATCTCCGACTGACCCGTCTTCGACTTCCACACCAGCTTCTCCCTCGTCTTTCAACAGCCGCGACGTTAACTTCCAGCAGGGAAATGTGACACCACCGGCAGATGGTGCGCAGAGAGGGGTTCCCGGCCAGCAAGCTGGAACGCACACTTCTGATTTATCCACATACCGAGTCTGGATTTGTGAACGCAGAGAGAGGTGTTGAAGGTGCAGATGGAGGATGGGGGCTGCTTTCTCTGCGCTCGCCTCCGAAACCACATCAGGCGGTGTATCCAGATGTGGATGCTCCGATTCACCGACAGCAGAAACAAGTAAAGCAAATAAAAGTGGCCAAGCAGAACGCCGAGGGTAGGTTCGGGAGCAACCGGGGGGGGGGGGGGGGGGGGGGGGGAAACAGTGGTGTTCGGTGTCGTTGCCGAGCCTCCATGTGAAAACAGGACAGGCCGTGCGCTGCGCCTCAGACCAACCTTGTACACTTGTCCGTAGGTGCCATTTCCAACCACCTCCACCAGCTCGAAGATCCCGGCCGGGTCCTGGGGAGGGAGCAAACACACATGACTGCTCGTGTCCGGACTCGGGCGGGTGCTATTCGGAGGCAGTGTCCGCCGCGGGCCAGCTGTTGCGCCCCGGTCTTCCCCGACATGCCAAACGCATCTCGAACAAAGGAAACCCAGACAGTGGCAACACCTCGCCGAGCCTCGGCGGTCATTCCCGGCGACGCCGCGGATCGGCCTCCAAACTCACCCGCCGACGGCCGAGCGCGGGCCCCGCTCCACCCTCCGGGCGGCGGGGAATCAAACCCCCGGCGGGCTAAAAGAGGGGGAAACGTCGGCAGCACTCACCCGCAGGGAAGCCAGGTCGATGTCGACCAGACTTTTAGCCGGAGAGTCGTTCGCCATCTTTCCGATAAAAGCGCGTCGCCGTCGGAGAGAATCGGCCGCTGGAGCTCCGGCGGGGCTCCGGGGGAAGAACGAGGCTCGGGCCGCCGACGCTTCCTCTCTCTGGGGTCCGCTGGACAGCAGTGAACGCGGGGCTCTGGTTACTCCATGTTGAGGTGGCAGCAGCGGATCCCTGTTCGCTTCAGTGTGTGTGTGTGTGTGTGTGTGTGTGTGTGTGTGTATGTGTGTGTGTGTTGCCTCTGGAGGCAGAGCTGAGAGAAATGTCACACTTCCGGTGCTCTAATTTCAAAATAATTTTCTTCTACGCCAGACTGTTTTTCAGAGTGACTCTTGCCTCTATACTCAAAATTACTCTAAAAAAAAATCTAAAATGACAGAAAAAAGAAAAGAAAAGGCGAAGCAAAACCCATGAGGACATGTTTAAATGCATCACATCTAAAAATGGCAAACACAGATCTTTTTTTTATTTTGAATTAATTTGTACTTATCAAGTATATTTCTGTGAATAACACTGAGTAATTAGAAGTTTGTGTCTTAAGTATTAGAGAAGTTCTAATACATAATTTAACTTCTTGCCAAGTAGTTTATTCTTGATCATGCAGAAAGAAACACAGTTACATTCAACTTCTATTTGGAATTAAAGTTAATGTTAATGTTTATTACTAATTTATAAAAGAGCATTGCACATGTATAACGTGGTTTAATAGAAAATATCTGCTGTAGCAGAGCAGCTTTTCCTCTCCAGGTTGTTGTCATGAAATATATATTCTCAATAAACAATGAAAGGTAGTTCAAAAAGAAAAAAAAATGCTGAAAAATAAAACTAGCGCCAGCTTTCTAGCATGTGCCGACCCACTTTGATAGGTCACATTTAATGTACATTTTTGCTACTAAAATATTATATGATGTTACACAGAATTATGTTTTGACTTCAAAGACTTTTCCAGTCGGAATATTTGAAATGGGGTCAGTTGATTTCGTATTTTTTCATGCAGATGTATCGGGCACATTTGAGCATTGAAATATCCTCAATCGAGCATTGTGATGCAGGATGTGTCCTTTTCTCCAGGTACTCCACAGTCCTGCGACATTCATGTGGGTTTAATGAATGTTTTTCTGCATATTATTCCTGCTACCACGTCGTTCACGTTTTTTTTGTTTTTTTTTTACTTTTATGTTGAAAGTCGGACCGCCTCACTTCCGGTTCTCCGCTGCCCGAGCGTGGCTTCACACAGCTCCTTGCTGCACAAACACAGGAAGCTGGCACACGAGGAAGCAAAAGGCTGAGGACCGCTGGAGGACGAGCGGAGTACCGTCCCTCCGTCAGGAGCACCGGGGCCGATGAGGACGAGACACGGAGGACCGGGACCTGGAACCACAGGAACCCCCACCACGCGGAACCCGCCGTGCGCATGCGCGCGGAGGACTCCGGCGTCAATATTAGTAATCATGGGTGTGGCAAGTGAGCTGTGTGAGGAGTGATGCTGCATGTTCTGCATGTCTGCAGACAGCGGCGGCTCGCCGGCAGGGGGCGCTAGGGCGCCTCCATCCTGACACTTTTCCATCTTTATCAGAAATAATTTATTTTAACACAATGGCGTGTTTAAGTTCCACGCAACATATCAAATTAAAATAATAATTTTGGGAAAGAGAAAAATCTCTGCTGGGCTGCTTGGGGTGACAGATATTTGCCCCAGTCAATGCAGCAGGCAGCCAATCACTGACAAGAGACTTGCACGTGGCAATGGGGATTTATCCAATCAGCACTGTGGACTCTGACGCCTCGAGGCAGAGGCAGTTTGGGGAAAATATTCGAGGTGGGGCTTTTTAGTGTGCTCAACAAACATCCCATATAATTGAACATAAACAGTTTTCTATGAAATAGTAAGTATTTAATGACAATATTAACAATTTCACGCATTGTTATGCAAAACAAATAGCAAATTGCACAAACACAAGTGAAGAACCTACAACATTATCACACAAAGCTGTTGGCTGTTAAACAGTGCCCCCTTGTGGTCGAAACTATCAATACCACTGTCACCTGTTCACTTGCCAGTAGGGCTCCGCACTGCACAGACATCCAGATGTACAGTCAAGTAGCAACGTTGCAAACAAACGCAATAAAAGCTCCACGCCCATATCAAGTGGATTTGGGGAGGCGAAGTGAGCCCTGGGAGAAAAAACAATCAGGTTAAAGGAGGCTCTTATGCACTTCTGTGTCAGATATGTTAAAATGGAGGACTTCCACAATAAAACTTCCAAATATTGACATGTGTGCTTACGACTGCTGTTAATACACTGGACAAACTGAAGCCATTATTGCAGTCATCTGTGCATTAGGAGGCAGGTGTCAAATTACAAAACCCCTAATGTTGCATGTAAGCAGACTTGGTGGAGGACAATCTAAAGGCACACAATTTGACAGACAGGGTTTCAGACTAAAGAGGATGCATGAAGAAAAATAGAACGAGACACGTGTGAAGCATGAAATATTAAAATATTGAAGAAACCGCACACGACTGAAGGCACGGATGAGGGCTTTCTTTACTTTCACTGTCAATATGTGAATCACAATCCATCAACGCAACATGTGTGTCCACAAAATCTGCACTGGCTCTGTGAATTCACGTGAATCCAATTGCAGAGAGCCATGGTGATTTAAACCCTGAACTAGGCCACGCCCCCTCTGACATGTTCCATGCTGTTATGTGACACAGGGGGTAAATATTCCGCCCCCATGTCTGGAAGTCAAATGTGCCTCAACAGTAAAGAGTGGTGACATTCAGCTGAACGGTTCAAAGTCCTCAATTCGTCCCCTCCCCCTTGTGGACGGTTGGTGTTATTGCAGCAATCACAGCCACAGATCAGCAAGACTATTTCTAAATGAGAGAATATTTAACATAACTTGAGGATTTTATTTTCTCAGGAGGCCTGAAAAGTTGAAGAAAAACAATTTGGAGGCCACGTTGAGTAAAAAGTGTTATTTATATAACTTTATTTTAAAACAGACATAAAATCCTAAAACAACAATAAAAAGTAATTGGGAAAAAAATAGACATAAGACCAGCTTCCTTGAAGTTACTGTAGTTATCTGTAGAAAAGACGTCTCTGTGTCAGTGTCAGTGTTTTTAGTTGAGTAGAAAGTCTGGCCGGGGGTAACCAAACAGGTGGAAATCGCTCTGGTAGCGTGCGAACAGACGCCTGATGTCCCGCTTGCTGATGCCTGAGAAGTATTGCTCCACCTTGGTCCTGTTGTAGCGCGTGATGTCTGGAGGAAAGCTGGGGTAGGACACCAGGCCCTCCACGCCCGCCGCATGGAGGATGTAGGGCGCATCTTTCTCCAGCGTCTCGTGGTGCCCCACCACGCTGTACTGGATTTCGCACGGCGCGCACAGCTCTGTGTACGTCATCCAGTGGATGATTCGATTGGTGAACAGTTGATCCAGGATCTGGCGGCGGACCCCCACGTCGACCAGGTAACGCACAAATTCCTCGAAGTGCAGGTCGGAGAGAGTGAGCGCGCCGTCCCAGTGGCTCTTGCGGTATATCGCGATGATCAATGGAGCGATGTCTTCGTTGTACCACGGCTCGTCACGGGGGTTCTGCTGAAACTTGTCCTTGAAGGCAGAAATGAGGCGCTCGAACGGATCTCTCACCATGAGAAACTTGAAGTAAGTGTTTAATCTGTGGATTCAAACAAAATCCCAAGTGTCATGAAAACCATATTTTAAAAAAAACAAGAAAAATAGCAGACTTTCTGCCCGACATCTTTGTCATAATTTCCAAATTACTTGTTTTATTTTTCACTGAAGTCCCAACATGAAGCTACGGTTTCAGTATTAAGTCATTTCCTTTCAGTTTTAAGAACATGACTCCACCCATCATGCACTGAGCTCTCAACATTTGTCTTTAAAGGTCATTTCCAGGGGATACAGTCAAGTCGGCCTCAAGCTAAACCGGCCCATAGTAATTAGAGTGAACTTTTTATTTGTATTGTAATTTGAGGGGCTCATCCCATCAGTCTCTGCTGCTCACAGACTCACGTGATGATAATGCTTTTTTAAATTGGTTGTTGCGCTCTTTTAGCCCGCCCCTTTCCTTTTTTGATTGACAGGTAAGCGACAGGCTTGCAGGCGTGTTTGATTCCTCCGGTTCCATAGCAGCGGCGCACTGAACAAATTTACTTTTTTTTTTTTTTTTTTTCCAGCGTGAGAAATACAATGTGTGGCGTGAGTGCGTGACAGAACAGTGAAATGCGTGACTGTCACGCTCATTGCGTGAGACTTCAGAGCCCTGCGAGTTTGCATGGGGCCGACTTAGCTTGGAGCCAGAACTTTCAATCATGGCAAGATGGCGGTGCGCACAGACGCAGCAGCTCGCAGCTCCGTGTTTTGTAGGTCTTTTCATTCGCAAAACTCATCTACAGCCGCCAGGAGCTTCTGGACATGGATTTAATTCAAAACTGACAATATAAGCAGAATTGAGTCGTTTCTACATCATTCCAAACGACATAGGGAGACCGCCCGGTGCGCCGTGGATTGTTGGCGGCCCCGGCAGGCGGTGAAGGCGGCAAAGAGAGAGGAAGCAGAAGCGAGGCTGCTGGTCTGGCCTGCTAGCCAGACTGAGGAGAAGCCCAAACAAGCCTCCCCTCCCAGGTATGTTTCTGACCAACGCACGATCCTTGATCCACAAAATGGACGAGCTAGAACTACTCATCGAACGAAATCGGTATGTGAGAGACTGCTGTGTTTCAATCATATCAGAAACCTGGCTTCACCCGCTGATCCCCGACGCCACAGTGCAGGTAGCAAGCCGCTCCATGCTCCGATGGGACCACAACAGTGATTCTGGTAAGAGGAGAGGAGGTGGCTTGCGTATTTACGTACACAACGACTGGTCTACAAATAACAAAATTATGTACACACATTGCTCACCAGACATAGAGTTCATTTCTGTTAAAGCCCGTCCGTTTTTTCTGCCCAGGGAGCTAAAAGCCGTGCTAATCACGGCTGCTTACATACCACCTGATGCTAACACTAGCATAGCTCTCGCGCTATTAGCAGAAGTATTAAATACGTTACAGCAGACTCACCCCGACGGCGTACACATTGTTACAGGAGACTTCAACCAGGCAAACCTGAAGTCTGTCCTGCCTAAATTCAATCAACATGTAAGCTGTGCTACCAGAGGGGAAAAACACTTTAGACCACGTCTACACAAACATTAAACATGCATACAGAGCCATACAACTGCCACACTTAGGCCAGTCAGACCATCTCTCTCTGCTCCTCGCCCCTGCTTACACACCGCTAAGAAGAAGCACAACTCCAGTGACCAAGACCATCACAACCTGGCCTGAAGATGCGCTTCCTCAACTCCAGCACTGTTTCCAGCACACTGAATGGAGTGTCTCTGAACATCAGGACCTGTCCCTACACACAGAGGCTGTACCATCCTACATCGAGTTCTGTATGGGGAATGTAACAGTGGAAAAACGCATTCGAGTGTTCCCTAATCAGAAGCCCTGGATGAACGGCCAGGTCAAGACACTCCTCAAAGACCGCAACACCGCCTTCAGGTCTGGAAACAAGGAACTGAACAGTGCTGCCAGAGCTGACCTGAAGAGAGGAATCAGGAAGCGAAAGCAGAGCACAGACAGAGGATTGAAAGCCACCTCTCTGACAACAACTCTCGGCTGGTGTGGCAGGGAATTCAGCAGATCACAAACTTTAAGGGTCATACAAATTCAGGAATGGTCTCGAGCACCGCATTAGCAGAGGAGCTAAACACCTTCTTTGCGCGCTTTGAGACCCCTGCCCAAAAGTCTGCCGCCACATCCCCCCAGCCACATCCAACTTCCAGCTCCCAACCACTGACTGTGCAGGCACATGAGGTGGAAAGGATGCTGAAAAAGATGACCACAGGAAAGCTTCTGGACCCGATGGTGTACCGGGGAAGGTGCTCAAGGCCTGCGCCGCACAACTCTCGCAGGTCTTCACCAAAATCTTCAACCTCTCCCTGACACAGTCCACCATCCCAGCTTGCCTGAAATCTGCCACCTACATCCCAGTGCCAAAGAAGTCTGCCCCCATCAGCCACAAGGACTACCGCCCAGTGGCATTCACACCCATCATCACCAAGTGCCTGGAACAGCTGGTTCTCAACCACATCATGACCTGCCTCCCTTCCTCTTTTGACCCCGACCAGTTCGTTTACAGAGCAAACAGGTCAACAGAGACACCATAGCCATCACACTGCACACTGTGCTGAGCCACTTAGAAGATCGGGAGAGCTACGTCAGGATGCTCTTCGTTGACTTCAGCTCAGCCTGTAACACCATCATCCCTGACATCCTGGTCAGGAAACTGACCGATCTGGGACTCCCTCCACTCACCTGCACCCGGATCAAAGACTTCCAGACAAACCGACCCCAGACGGTTAAACTGGGGCCCCACCAGTCCCCCACCCGGTCACTGAGCACAGGCTCCCCACAAGGGTGTGTGCTGAGTCCACTGCTCTACACCCTCTACACCACGGACTGCAGACCCGCCCACTGCAGCAAAACCATCGTTAAGTTTGCGGATGATACAACGGTGGTGGGACTCATCACCGGGGGCGATGAGTCTGCCTACAGGGATGAAGTCCTGAAACTGGCTGAGTGGTGCTCTGCAAACAACCTGTCTCTGAACGCCACAAAGACCAAAGAAGTCATCCTGGATTTTAGGAAAATCAGGTCTGATCCATCTCCCCTCTTCATACATGGGGATCCAGTGGAGAGGGTCCACACCCTCACCTTCCTGGGCACCGTGATCACCGACAACCTCTCTCCTGGTCTGCAAACACCTCGGTTATCTTCAAAAAGGCACAGCAGCATCTGCACTTCCTGAGAGTACTCAGGAAAAGTAACATCTGTGAGAAGCTGCTGGTGACCTTCTACCGCTCCACCATCGAGAGCATCTTAACCTACTGCATCACCGTGTGGTTCTCCCACTGCACCAAGGCAGACAGGCAGAGACTACAAAGAGTGGTCAGGACAGCTGAAAAGATCATCGGATGCCCTGTTGACCCGCTGCAAGGTGGCGCCGGACCACAGACGGATCCAGTGCGAGTTGAGGCGCGTCAGAAAACGGAGCAGAGCGGAGACGGACCGGACGCGCGTGCAGTGTAATCCCGGGGTAAGAAACAGCTTCTTTCCACAAGCCATCACTGCACTGGGCTTAAAGGGTCACTGACACACACACACACACACACACACACACACACACACACACACACACACACACACACACACACACACACTCAAGAAAATGTGCAATAACTGCAAATGCTGCAAGTTTCTTTTCTATACATAATTATTTTTCTATTTATATTCTTCTTTTAAATTTGCACTACTGTTAGATATTTAATATTTTTACTACTGTCTTGTACATGGATGCTGCTTGAAATTTCATTGTACACTGTGCAATGACAATAGAAAGGACTCTGAGCCGACCTCGCTGTAAGCCATTTCCAGCCTGCAGAGGTCGCTCAGTTCTCCACATCTCTGAGATACCATCATATTTGCTCTTTTTGTTGCTGGTGTCACACTAGGGCTGAGCGGTATGACCTAAAATTCATATCACAATATAAATTAAATCTATTCATGGTAACGATATATATTGCAGTATAAATGTTATGGTGTAAAACATGTGACGTACGTGTTTCTGAATGGGTTTTGTAGTTGTTCAATTCACCTGCATTTGCACTTCATGCCACTAAGTGTGCTGTTTGCGTGGCCTATATCGTTTCTACCGTCATACCGTGTACACCGCGCAGCCCTATGTCACACCATTCCAAACTCCGACACTGAAATGAAGTGCACTTCCTGCGAGACATTACGTGAGCTAACCTGTCACTAACATGTCACTGGCCCGACACAGGTACATGGACACACTTTGGACATTGTGTTGTCATGTGGTTTCTCGGTGGACAATATTCATGTTGAAGATGCCGTGTTTTCTGACCACTGTCCTGTCATGTTTAATATATCTTTCAGGGATAGTAAACAAACTTCAAGCCTCTTCCAGTCCTACAGACCCTGTACCACTTCGCTTTTATAAAGAGGTCTCGGACACCATTGGCTCCTTTGTTAGGGAGACAGTTAACAGCAGTTTGGTTTCTGGTACTGTCCCCACCTCCTGTAAGAGCGCTGTTGTTGAACCTCTGCTTGAAAAGCCTGGCCTAGGTCCTTTGGTTTTAGCAAATTACCGTCCTATTTCCAAACTCCCTCTGGTTTCAAAGATATTGCAGAAATGTGTGCTTGCCCAACTGCAACCGTTTTTAGATGCAAGTGGCACTTTAGACCCTTTCCAGTCGGGATACAAAGCATTTCATTGTACAGAGTCTGCACTTCTCAAGGTTTTTAATGATCTGTTCTTAATAACTGATGCTTGCAACTCTGCCATTTTAGTGCTTTTAGACCTGACTGCTGCTTTTGACACAGTAGACCATGCAACTCTTTTATTTCGCTTGGAAAACTGTGTGGGTGTCAGGGGGACTGCTTTAAAGTGGTTTGAATCTTACCTGAGTGGGAGGTCCTTCTCTGTGAGGCTGGGGGACTCCAGCTCTTCTTCTGCTCCTCTGCACTGTGGAGTCCCCCAAGGTTCTATTTTAGGCCCAATTCTTTTTGCCCTGTACCTCCTCCCACTCAGGGAGCTCTTCAGAAAGCATGGCATGGCCTACCATTTTAACGCCGATGACTGCCAAATTTATATGCCCATCACCAAAACCAGCCACTGCCCCCTGACACCCCTCCACGTCTGTCTTGGTGACGTCAAGTCTTGGTTAGCCCAAAATGTTTTAAAACTGAATGAGGGAAAAACTGAGATCATTTTATTTGGCACTTCCCTCATTGACTTGGGACCTCTCCAAAATCATTTGTGTCCCAGACTCACCAGCCTGGGCGTCACCATTGACAGCTATTTTAAACTTGATAAACAGGTCAATGCGGTTTTAAAATCGAGCTTTTATCACCTTCGTCTTTTATCTAAGGTAAAACCTTTTTTGGCTTTTAATCTCTTTGAACAGGTCGCCCATGCATTTATTTCTTCTCGTCTGGACTACTGCAACGCGCTTTACACCGGTATAGGCAAAAACGCACTGTCGC
This sequence comes from Salarias fasciatus, assembly GCF_902148845.1. Lineage (NCBI taxonomy): Eukaryota > Metazoa > Chordata > Actinopteri > Blenniiformes > Blenniidae > Salarias > Salarias fasciatus. The sequence continues at coordinate 16,058,238 of NW_021941230.1, forward strand.
GGTTGCAGTTAGTCCAGAACTCTGCGGCACAACTTTTAACAGGGGCCAGAAAGCGCGAACATATTACCCCAATTTTGTCTTCTTTGCACCAGCTCCCTGTTCATTTTAGGATTGATTTTAAGATCCTTTTGTTTGTTTTTAAAGCTTTGAATGGACTGGCCCCTCAATACATCACCAACTGCCTCCATATTTACACTCCAGCACGCGCTCTGAAGTCCGAGGGCCAGTCCCAGCTCATGGTGCCTAAGACGAGACTTAAAACTAGAGGGGACAGGGCCTTTGCTGTGGTTGGTCCGAAACTTTGGAATGCTTTGCCCCTCCACGTCCGAAAGGCCCCCACTGTGGAGTGTTTTAAGTCTCGTCTTAAAGGTTATATAGAAGATCTTTATTAGGAACAAAAATGAATTAAAGCTAAAAAGTGGCGTTACTAAGCTGTAGCAGCCTTGTTTTTATCGTGATCAAAAAAAAAAGAAAATAAAAATCAACCAACTCTGGAGGTTGTAAAATCAACATTACTTTTGCCAATCAATAAGGAGGTAGCCTCGTTATCTACTGGTTTTCTAACGTGTCAATCAACCTCTCTACATTTGTAGCGTAACTGTCATGCTCCTTCGCACTTTTCGTACCCCCCTCCCCCACGCGCTCCACCCCGCTCCACTCATGCTAGGCTCTGCTGCCGCGATTAACACCTTTTCACCTGTAGAGTTGAGACAATTTTTCTTAAACATAGCTGCAACGTGCTGTCATTTGGGGAAAATGTATGTTTTAATGTTAAAACAAGACTGTATGAAAAAGTCCGGAGAGTGAGAGGAGGAGGGGGGGGTTGTTTACGCCTGCAGGCTGCAGCCACACAGATCAGCTGTGAGCTCCGAGTGTCTGCTCCAGTCCTGCAGCTCCACACAAACCTCCCCGTCCTCCTCTGATCCACAGAGAGCAGGGACAGGATTTGGCACAAGTGCAGGATTTTACTCATATTCGCTGTGTTTTGTGTTGTTCAAAAGGACACGTTGGTAGCTATGTGTTAGCGCTATGATGCTAAGTTGCTACATGCTACATTCTGCGTAAGAAGGAGGCGTTCCTCCCTAGAGAGCAGGGGAGGAGTGGGTGTGGGTCACACATGCGCAGCATTTCAAAAAGGACTAACTGTCACTGGATTTCTCTCTCCATGGAAAATCCTCTATACAACCTTTAAGGCCCACTTTTATTGTTTGGCTTTTAACGCTGCAGGAGTTGTGTGGTCCTCTGTGTCTTTTTATCTTATTTATTATTTTATTTCAAGTTTTTATTTTATGTTTTATTCATTTTATGGTTTTGTTGTTTGTATTTGTTTTTATTTTGTTGTTCTTGTGCAGCACTTTGGAGACTTTTGTCTTTATAAATAAAGTGGATTGGATTGGAACCTGTGACTTATTTCCTGCGGGGTGAGTGAGGAGAGGCGATGCAGGCCGTTTCTGTCATGATCATGAACAAGTCCCTCTGGGACGTCGTCCACAGTGGGAAACTGTCCTGCAAACAAAAGAAATCCAACAGCAACACCGTGTCAAACGACGGACAAGAGGAAATCCCACACAGCCCGTGTGGCTCGAACAGCGACAATAAGCTGGACTCACCATTGAGCACAATGAGGACTTTCTTCCACTGAGTGTTTCCCACCTTGGGTGTCTGGCAGAAGAGGATCTTGTGCTTGTCAGACACGAAAATGCGGTCCAGGACGAACTTGCTGACTGAGATGTGAGACAAATGGCCGATGCTGCTGTTCCTGCACATGGAGGTGAGCAGCTCGATTCGCTTCTTATTGACCGAATGCCACTCGGGGTCCAAGGGCGGGAGTGATGGCTAAAACACATGAGCCTTCTTTTCAGTGGAAGTTAAGCTGTAAACACTTATCAAATCACATCTTCTGATCAATCCATGCAAGCTCACAGTGCTTCACTGTCTCAAAATGATAATAAAAGTTGATATCCTGCACCAGAAGGGAGTGCCTCAGGGCTCTGTTCTAGGTCCCTTGTTAATTATTTGCATCAGTTAGTTGGAAAAATATTTCCACTTTGAAATTGTCAATTTTTAAGCCGATGATAGTCTTTATGTGTTTTGGGGACACTGTGCTGGTGACCCTCAGCACTGAAAGCTGCTTTCAAAGAAATAGAAGCCCAACTTCTGTCTCGGAGACAAAACGCAGATCAAACAAAACTGCCTTCATTTGAGAGGCAGTCAACAAGCCCTGTCATACTCCTGCTTATGCCACATTTTAAGATCATCTCCAATATGTTGGATTGAAGAAGATGGGACAAACAGACAGACTGAGGGGAGGGACTCCCAGCCGGAGGGCATCCAGGGGGTCACAATGCTCTCTTGATTTTAGGGGGTATAATACATTTTTCTAAACTGTAAATGCCTCAGGATTTGTCTCATCCATGTTCCAAGTTTTTTGTTTACTTTTCTCTGCCCCCATGTTCTCTTTTCTTTTCTTTTTTGTTTAGGAAATCTGAAAGTTAAAAAAAAAAAAAACCCAGACAAACAAACAAGGGTACTATTGACCATGAACATCCTGTCTGTAATACACACAAAAGTAAACTCCAGTGGCAGTTGGTGAAAAACATTGTGGAAGTGGCTGTGCTTTATAAGCTTTAAAGCTACACTAAGGAACTTTCAGTTTTCGTTGATTTTGGCGGCGCCAGTGGACAAAAGCGGTAGTGTTTTGCCTGAAGGAATACTACAGTTCCCATGAGGCCTAGCGCGTGGCGTTGTAAAATGCTGCTCCCGGTGGCGTGCTGTCGGACTGAACTCGCCTACATTTGTTTCCAGTGGCTGTGTGAAGGATGGATAGCGACGAGGTCATGAATCTAATGGTCGCTAAACAACTAGTTGTAAGTCGATGTATCATCATCACAAAAGATATTAAAATGTTTTATTAAGGTTGAAAAGTTCCTGAGTGTCGCTTTAAAGGCTGTTAATCAAATAGAAAGGAGTGATGCTGAATAATCACCGAGTCTGGAGGTTTGGGGTGCTGGTTTTCTGGGATTTGTACAGCAGCAGCTTTAACTGGTTTGAATCCTGGCCCCGTCCATCTCTGCACACCTCTGCCTCCATAGTCTGTGGGAAACACACACACACATCACATCACAGTGAGGGGACCATCTCTCCCACCTGGCAGTGACAACAACAGGAAGCAGATACTTCTTTTTACCGTTCACAAGTCTGAAGAAGATCAATGTCTCAACAAACACCAGAATGAGCAGCGCCCAGTGGCAGATCCTCAGGAGCAGCCAGGGGTGGCGCATTGCTTTGAGCATCAGCTGACGGCCATTTCTGAAGCACAACTGGACACACACAGTCACATATTTGCAAACACAGGTAAAACAAGGGATGCATGGAGAATGAATGAGCTAGTTAGCTTCAATTAGAGCTCCCCTCTCAGAGTCAAAATAGCCACACTTATCTACGGCCCTGTTTAAATGTGGGGGGGGGTTTTTTTCAATCCAATTGAAAACAATCATCTTGAACGCATTTGCAATCCACATTCAATCATCGGGTCTCTGGGTGAGGCGGATAATATGATGTCCTCCTAAATGAAGGACATATCTGAGACATGCGCAAAAAGTCTCTCAGGAGATGTTCAGGTTGTGATCTACAGTTTTGCAGCCAGCAGTCCTCAGAGCCTATCTGCTCGAATATTGTTCAAACATCTCCATGATACGCTGCTCAAAGAGGGAGCTCTGCTCGAGCACCGCCCTGCCGAGTGGCACGTCTCGGTGTTGAGCACCGCTCTGCTCGCTCTGCTGTGAGGCTCCGCTCTGCCCGCCGATGTTTCGAATAAACTGGTTTCCTTGTTAACTTTCAACCAGCACATGTTGAAAACCCCACTGAAACTTGGAGTCGTTCTACAGTTACAGTAAATGTATAAGTTTTGTGCCTTTTGTGAGTCTTATTTTAACAGCAGATGTTTACACAGAAATCCGTCACTCGTTAACATGGGAGCCAGTTGATCCATAACACCAGACCGGCGGTCTGCTGGTAGTCTGCCACAGAGCTCTTTGAACAACTCGCTGTTGAGCGATCTGTGTCCATCTGTCCTCTCCATTGTTCGTTCACAGAAGGAATTATCCTCTTTTTATCTGCTCTGCTGTGAGGCTTTGTTTGTATGAGGCAGGAGCGAATTACGACCTCAAACAATCGGATCCGAAATATAATCCGCTAAGAGTGAAGCGGATCCACTGACATGTTTACATGACGCATTCACAATCTGCTTCACTTTATAATCCGATTATACGGAGAATTTTGGAGCCCATGTAAACGTGCCTTAAGTGACATCTGGAGAGGTGGAATTCTCACTGCAGCTTTTGACAATTTTTCTTTCTTTTTTCAAATCAACAAGAATCGGATAGTTATCTAATAATCGTGTTGAGGTGGACTGTTTTGAAGCTGCGCTAACTGCTCGGGCAGCTAACCAGCTAGCCACTATCCACGAAGACCCGAAAAAATGGCTCCTTTTTCCATTTTAACTACGTTCAAATGTCAATTCAACAGCCGCACTCACCTTCCGGATGAGGGGAAGCTACTTTACAGCAACGCAAACCGCGGAGAAATGACTGGATGGAGGCATAACGGAATCTCTGGCAGATGATTTACCCCATTACTCACATCCACACCCGTGAGTGAAGCAGCAGTGTGGGGGAACTGCGGGTCTGGGTGGTTACAAATATCTTTCAGCTCCTGATTTTCCCAGCGAGCTTCTAATTTAACATTTCTGAGTGTAGTAAAGCTAGAAATAGAATTAAAAGGAATTTTTTTCTCTTATATTTTATCTGGTGATGAAGGTTAGTAGAACTCTGCCCCCAAGGTAAATATCTACCCTTTGTTCTGTGATGTTCAGAAATATATTCTGCTACAAAGAACATGAAACACTGTGAGATTAATATAAAGAGTTTATTCTCACTCGAAGAACCCAAACTGTGTAAGTCCTCCATGGTGACCGAGAAATGAAGCGCATGTCTTCTTGCTTGGTCGATGTCAAATGTCAAGGTAAATATCTATCCTTTGTTCTGTGATGTTTAGAGATATATTCTGCAACAATTCGCACAAAAGAACGCCGTGAGATTAATACAAAGAGTTTATCCTCACCCAAAAATCAAAACTGTGTAAGTCCTCCATGATGACAGAGAAATGAAGCTCATCTCTTCTCAAGCTGCTTGGTCCATGTCAAATGGAAACATTGAGAATTCGAAATGTTAAGTCTGGAGAGGTGTGTTCTCAGCTTTCGTCAGAAAGGTATGGGGTCTTTCCTGTTTGATGTCATTCACAATTGGGATGAAAGGTGCAGCTAATAGCAAAAGTGACTTTTGAGCAGTAGCAATTCTATGTGAAAATACTTGGTGGGGCAAAGTCTGTGTGTGTCTGTGTGTGTGTGTGTCTGTGCGTGTTTGTGTGTGCGCGTGCACGTGCGCATCTTAAAAAAACAAGATATGCTTTCACTCACCAAAGCTGACTCACCAAACTTTAAAATAAAGGTGCACAACGGTTCTTCTTTTGGATAAACTTTTCGATGACTGTCGTTGATTTTGATTTCCGACTGTTAGCGTTAGTATTAGCTTTAGCAGCCACATGTGCTGTATTTAAGTTAACACTCCTGAATGGCAGCACTCCCCATCACAGCAAGGCAATGGAATGTCACAGGATGAGGTTGAAAAGTGTCAAAATAAGCGTGTCAAAAGTGATTGACCAAACCTGCTGGACGAGTTTGAATTGATCACATCCAGGTGTTCCGGTATGTACATAGTATGTGTATGTATGTATGTATAGGACCTGCCCTCCATTCAAGACCTGGACCTGTCCAGGGCCAGGAAGCAGGCAGACAACATCTCTGCAGAGCCCTCACACCCCGCACACACACTCCTCAAACTGCTTCTGTCCGGTAGGCGGTCCAGGAGACACAGAAACAGTTTCTTCCCCCAGACCTGAAGAATTGTCCGTCAACAGGGTCTCAGGATCCACTGTTAAAACGTAAAACACAATACTGCACTACCCAAGACCCCTGCCTGTTGCTTAGCACTGTAAATACTGTGTTGTGGAGGTCTTGGGCACGTCCTTGGGGTGGACTGGAACCTGGTGGTAGCCCCTCACTAAATCCACCTTGAAAAAGATAACCTTCCCCACCAGGTAGACCGAGAAATCCTGGATGTGCGGAATGGGGTCCTGATCGTGCTTGGTGATGTTATTCAGGTGCCGAAAATCACCACACGGCCTCCAGCTGCCATCCCATTTCGGTACCATGTGCAGGGGTGAGGCCCACGGACTGTCAGAGCGCCGCACAATCCCCCAGACGCTCCACAGTGGCAAACTCCTCTCTGGCGATAAACCGGCGGCCCGACTGTGGGGATATAATGTTCCACTCCGTGCTTGACAAGGGAGGCTGAGAAGGTGGGGACTGTGAGATCCGGAAACTCGGCCAGGAGCTGCTGGTACACATCACCAGCAGGTAAACGAGTAGCGAGGGACAGCAATCCACCCCTCCCCAAAGCGCATGAATAGGAGGAGAAGGAGAGCGCATCCATCAAGTGGTGGTTTATAATGTCAACTAACAATCCATGCGCACACAGGAAGTCAGCCCCAAGGATTGGAACAGCAACATCAGCCATCACAAAATCCCAGCCGTACCGCCGCCCGTCAAAACACACAGTCACAAACCTGGTGCCAAATGTCCGGAGCGCAGCGCCTCGCCCGGGAGCCGAATCGCCGGTGAAAAAAACAGCATTTTGTCCTCCGGAATGGGAATGGGAGCTGATGCAGGAACAGGTGGATGAACAGGAACGACACGTCACCGGATCCCAGCAGCGCCAACATGCTTTCCATCAGTTCTGACGGCTTGCCGTCTCCCAAGCCATTAAGGCAGAAAAGCCTGTCCGCCCGCTCCGCGTCCGATAGTTGAAACAAATGAAGGAGCTGCGCTTTCAGGGCGGCGTACTTGCCCCGGGCCGGCGGATCCCGCAGGAACCCCATCACACGACGGGTGGTGGACGAATCCAGAGCCGCTACCGCATAGTAGTATCGCGTCTCGTCAGCCGTGATGCCTCTCAGCTGGAACTGGGCCTCGATGTGTTGAAACCACGGCTCCGGATCGCGCTGCCAAAACTCCGGCAGCTTGATCGCCGCGGCGAACACAGCGGGAGCAGCCTGCGCTCCCGCACCGTCACCCGACTCCACAGACATGCTGCCGAAACGTTCAGGGTCACCAATGTGGAGGTTGCGGAAGGAGGAGACGGACGCTGGACTCGGATTGAGCGTGATTTATTCTTTGCACCGACAGTGACAGCTGTCATCCAAGAAGCCTCCACTGACAGAACACTTCCGCCTATTTATCCCCACCGACAGTGCAACACACCCCCCTACGTCACCAACCCCGCCCCTTCTAATGTGAGGTGTGAGGTAACTCCCTCCCCACAAACACCACAATATAATTTAATTTTAAAACAGACATAAAATCCTAAAACAACAATAAAAAGTAAATGGGAAAAAATAAACAGACATTTGAAGTTACTGTAGTTATCTGTAGAAAAGACGTCTCTGTGTCAGTATCAGTGTTTTTAGTTGAGTAGAAAGTCTGGCCGGGGGTAACCAAACAGGTGGAAGTCGCTCTGGTAGCGTGCGAACAGACGCCTGATGTCCTGCTTGCTGATGCCTGAGAAGTACTGCTCCACCTTGGTCCTGTTGTAGCGCGTGATGTCTGGAGGAAAGCCGGGGTAGGACACCAGGCCCTCCACGCCCGCCGCATGGAGGATGTAGGGCGCATCTTTCTCCAGCGTCTCGTGGTGCCCCACCGCGCTGTACTGGATTTCGCACGGCGCGCACAGCTCTGTGTACGTCATCCAGTGGATGATTCGATTGGTGAACAGTTGATCCAGGATCCGGCGGCGGACCCCCACGTCGACCAGGTAATGCACAAATTCCTCAAAGTGCAGTTCGGAGGGGGTGAGCACGCCGTCCCAGTAGCTCTTGCGGTATGTCCCGATGATCATTGGAGCGATGTCTTCGTTGTACCACGGCTCGTCACGGGGGTTCTGCTCAAACTTGTCCTTGAAGGCAGAAATGAGGCGCTCAAACGGATCTCTCACAATGAGAAACTTGAAGTAAGTGTTTAATCTGTGGATTCAAACAAAATCCCAAGTGTCATGAAAACCATATTTTAAAAAAAACAAGAAAAATAACAACACTTTAATCTTTCAACACTTTAGAAAGCTTGTCTTCAAAGGTCATTTCCAGGGGATACAGTCAAGTCGGCCCAAAGCGAAGTCGCCCAAAGCATTAGAGTGACCTTTTTATTGCCTCTGCCAAGGAGGTTATGTAATCACGTCGGTTTGTTGGTTGTTTGGTCGCTTGGTTGGTTGGTTTGTTAGCAACATTATGGAAAACATGATGGACAGATTGCAATGAAAGTTTTGTAGAAAAGTGGGTCTTGGGCAACTTAGAATCCATTAAATTTTGGTGATGATCCGGATCACTGTCTGGATCCAGGAATTTTTTAAAGGATTCTTTATCATTGAGAGATCGGGCAGTGTTTCACATAGTTGGCATAACTCAACAATAAACGACAAGGAGGCTGAGCAAAAACATTACAGTGTAAGTTCTTCAGTGACTCTAAGAGATATCAGCTGCTGATCCAGATCACGGAAGTATTCCGGATACCAGGATCCAAAACAGACAAAAATAGGGGGATTCCGGAGTGTCAGTCACTGTGAGGCAACACACTGAGATATGAACATGCAACAAACAGCTTTCTCGCATACATGGTTCGTGTTGGGGAGAAATAAAATGTTTTTTATTATATATGGTTTTCTTATTGTTGCTGTGACTGATTTGAGGTGGAGGTCTGCGCTCTCTGAGTGCCAAATTCTAGTTTGTATTGTAATTTGAGGGGCTCATCCCATCAGTCTCTGCTGCTCACTTTCTAGCAGACTCACGTGACAACAATGCTTTTTTAAAATGGTTGTTGCGCTATTTTAGCCCGCCCCTTTCCTTTTTTCATTGACAGGTAAGTGACAGGCTTGCAGGCGTGTTTGATTCCGCCTGGTTTCAAAGCAGCGGCGCACCAAACACATTTTCCGGTATTTTCTTTTTCAGCGTGAGAAATACAATGTGTGGCGTGAGTGCGTGACAAAAGACCGAAATGCATGTCTGTCACGCTCATTGCCTGAGACTTGAGAGCAGTCAAGAGACATTCGTCTCAGGGGGGGCAGATCAAGTGTATGGGGGGGGGCACAAATGTGCGCTCAGTGGGAAGGATGGTGCGGTGCGTGCTCGTGCTAATATATTTTGGGGGATTTAGTTTGAGGGGGCACAACATTTATTTGAGGGGGCCAGGCCCCCTCTTGCCCCTGCGTAGACCTGGCCCTGCCTGCGAGTTTCAGCCGACTTGGCTCAAAGCCATTTCCAGCCTGCAGAGGTCACTCAGCTCTCCACATCTCTGAGATACCGTCATTTTTGTTGCTGGTGTCAAACCAGGGCTGGGCAGGATGACCGAAAATTCATATCACGGTATAAATTAAATCTCTTCACGGTAACGATATATATCACAGTATAAATGTTGCGGTGTAAAACCTGCCATGTAAGTGTTTCTGAATGGGTTTTGGAGTTGTGTAATTCACCTGCATTTGCACTTCATGCCGCTCGGTGTGCTGTTTGCATGGCCCAATTTATATTGTTTCTGTCATACCGTGTACACCGCGCAGCCCTATGTCACACAATTCCAAACTCCGACACGGAAATAAAGTGCGCTTCCTGTGAGTCGTCACGTGAGCTAACCTGTGACTTATTTCCTGCGGGGTGAGTGAGGAGAGGCGATGCAGGCCGTTTCCGGAATGATCATGAACCAGTTTCTCAGGGACGTCGTCCACAGTGGGAAACTTCCCTGCAAACAAAAGAAATCCAACAGCAACACCGTGTCAAACGACGGACAAGAGGAAATCCCACACAGTCCGTGTGGCTCGAACAGCGACATAAGCTGGACTCACCGTTGAGCACAATGAGGACTTTCTTCCACTGAGTGTTTCCCACCTTGGGCGTCTGGCAGAAGAGGATCTTGTGCTTGTCACACACGAAGATGCGGTCCAGGACGAACTTGCTGATTGAGACGTGAGTCAGATTATTGATGCTGCTGTTCCTGCACATGGAGGTGAGCAGCTCGATTCGCTTCTCATTGACCGAATGCCACTCGGGGTCCAAGGGCGGGAGTGTTGGCTGAAACACATGAGCCTTCTTTTCAGTGGAAGTTAAGCTGTAAACACTTATCAAATGATCATCTTCTGATCAATCCATGCAAGCTCACAGTGCTTCACTGTCTCAGAATGATAATAAAAGTTGATATTCTGCACCAGAAGGGAGTGCCTCAGGGCTCTGTTCTCGGTCCCTTGTTTATTATTTGCATCAGTTAGTTGGAAAAATATTTCCACATTGAAATCGCAAATTTTTATTGCCGATGATAGAGTCTTTATGTGTCTTGGGGACACTGTGCTGGTGGCCCTCAGCACTGAAAGCTGCTTTCAAAGAAATAGAAGCCCAACTTCTGTCTTGGAGACGAGACTCAGATCAAACAAAACTGCCTTCATTTGAGAGGCAGCCAACAAGCCCTGTCATACTCCTGCTTATGCCACATTTTAAGACAATCTCCAATGTGTTGGATTGAAGAAGATGAGACAAACAGACAGACTGAGGGGAGGGACTCCCAGCCGGAGGGCATCCTGGCGGTCCAGAGGGTAGAATACATTTTTCTAATTTATAAATGTCTCAGAATTAACCTGATCCATGTTACAAGTTTTTTGCTTTGTTTTCTCTGGCCCCGTGTTCGGTTTTCTTTTTTTTTTTTCTTTGGGAAATCTAAAAGTTAAAAAAACAAACACACAAACAAAGAAGGGTTTGGGTATATTGACCATGAACATTCTGTCTGCAATACACACAAAAGTAAGCGCCAGTGGCGGTTGGTGAAAAATATTGTGGAAGGGGCTGAGCTTTATGAGCTTTAAAGGCTGTTAATCAAATTGATAGGAGTGATGCTGAATAATCACCGGGTCTGAAGCTTTAACTGGTTTGGGTCTTGGCCCTGTCCAGCTCTGCACACCTCTGTCTCCATAGTCTGTGGGAAACAAACACACACACATCACATCACAGTGAGCGAACCATCTCTCCCACCTGGCAGCAGTGACCACAACAGGAAGCAGAGACTTCTTTTTACCATCCACAAGTCTGAAGAAGCTCAATGTCCCAACAAACACCAGAATGAGCAGCGCCCAGTGGCAGATCCTCAGGAGCAGCCAGTGGTGGCGCATCGCTTTGAGCATCAGCTGACGGCCATTTCTGAAGCACAACTGGACACACACAGTCACACACACAGTCACATATTTGGAAACACAGGTAAAACAAGGGATGCATGGAGAATGAATGAGCTAGTTAGCTTCAATTGGAGCCCGCCTCTGAGAATCCAAACAGATACACTTATCTATGGCCCTGCTTGCATGTGGGGTTTTTTTCCAATCCAAATGAAAACAATCATATTAAACGCATTCGCAATCCACGTTAATCATCGTATGCGAGTGTGCTGGGTGAGGTGGTGTTGAGCACCGCTCTGCCTGCCGATGTTTCAAATGAACTGGTTTCCTCGTTGGAGGTGTAATGTAGGATTTTCTCGAAAAGACGGAGGCAAACGTCTGTTACTCGCTTTTTGAAAAACGCGCATGCGCCAGACCATCCTACCTGCTCTACTGCTTCTCCCGAGGAAACGCCCATCAGTGATGGAAGCGTGCGAGAGCGAGCTCATCTTCTCCGGGCGTGCACGGCTCTGTTTACAGTTTCTGCAATCAGTCTCGCTCATAAAGCTTATTTTCCAAAACAGTTACAGGTTCATTATGTCAGACTCGCCATCGGTAAGAACTGGCTGAAACCGAAGCTCACCGGCTACATAAACACTCTGAATGCGCATGCGCAAAAGGGAGAACCTTATTGGTAGCGAGCACGTACAACGGCTTTACGAAAGCAGCTCGTCAGAATGATTGACAAACAGACCCACCAGTTATTTTGATGATCCACTCAGAACTCAAAGTAAATAGAACATCCTATATTACACCTTTAACTTTCGATCAACACATGTTGAAAATCCCACTGAAACTTGGAGCCGTTCTCGCGAACATCGGCTATCTACAGTTACAGTAAATGTATACGTTTTGTGCCTTTTGTGAGTCTTATTTCAACATCTGCTGTTATCAGCAGGTGTTTACACAGACATCCGTCACTCGTTAACATGGGAACCAGTTAATCCGTAACACCGACCGGGTGGTCCACTGGTAGTCTGCCACAGAGCTCTTTGAACAACTCGCTGTTGAGCGATTTGCGGTCATATCCCCTCTCCGGTGTTTGCACTGTCAGGGATTTTATTAAAAATGTTTCTCAGCCACCGTCCACTTCTTCTGCTTGTTTTTGACTTTCCTGCTTGGTACCTACTTTCCGGATGAGGGGAAGCTACTTTACAGCAACGCAAACCGCGGAGAAACGACTGGATGGAGGCATAACGGAATCTCTGGCAGATGATTTACCCCATTACTCACATCCAGACCCGTGAGTGGAGCGAGCAGCGCCCCCAGCGGCAGTGTGGGGGAACTGCGGCTTTGGGTGGTTACAAATATCTTTCAACTCCTAATTTTCCCAGCGAGCTTCTAATTTAACACTTCTGAGTGTAGTAAAGCTAGAAATAGAATAAAAAGTTATTCTTTTTCTCTTATATTTTATCTGGTAATAAAGGTTAGTAGAACTCTGACCCCAAGGTAAATTTTGACCCTTTGTTCTGTGACATTCAGAAATATATTCTGCTACAATTCACATAAAACAACACCGTGAGATTAATATAAAGAGTTTATCCTCACCCAAAAATCAAAACTGCATAAGTCCTCCATAATAACCGAGAAATGAAGCTCATCTCTTCTCAAGCTGCTTGGTCCATGTCAAATGGAAACATTGAGAGGAATCCGGAATGTTAAACCTACAGAGGTGTGTTCTCAGCTTTCATGAAAAAGGTATGGGGTCTTTCCTGTTTCTCATTCACAGTTGTCAAAATAGGCGTGTAGATGTGCTCGAACAGTCCCCCTAGGCTCCTTGAAAGGCTCCTGAAAGTAAGAGTGTGTGTGTGTGTGTGTGTGTGTGTGTAAGTGTGTGTGTGTGCATCAAAAAAGAATCAACAATATATACTTTCACTGACCACTGCGATACCGAGGGATGCCGGGCAGTGCCGAGCAGTGCGGCGCGACGGAGCAGTGCGGCGCTCACACGGAACACGGAGCGCTTAAAGAAAGATTTTTTTTCTTTTTCCATACATTTGCCCTGGGTCTGCAGTGAGGTGTGCGCGGTCCGAGAAACCCGGCTTAAGAGGCACCGAACTGTCAGCAGCCAATCAGCTCTCAGTTTGGAAATGACGCTGCAGTCTGAGCCCGACTTGTCAACAAAACGCTCGTTCTCACTGAAGCACCACAGATATTTCAAATAATCTTAAAGATCTTAGTTTTGGTCTAAAATGAGGAGAAGGTCTCCTCCGAACGTCTACTTTTAACTTACCAGGGGTGGAAAGTAAGGAATTACATTTACTCACATTACTGTAATTGAGTACTTTTTATGAGTAATTTGTAACTTTCTAAGTAGTTTTTGAAATATGCAATTTTTACTTTTACTCAATTACATTTTGACCCAAGTATTTTACTTCACTACATTTGAGCCCCCTCGTATTACTGAGTACAATTATGATAATGAAAAAAACACGCGCCCTTCCTCTCGTCTCATTGATAATCTGTATCGACACGTGGAAAGGTGGCTGTTCTGAAGACGGGAGACGTTATTTGCACCGCCAGCCACTAAGGGGCAGTGTTGGCACTGCTCACGGCTGCTGAGCACCGCTCCGTGTCGGAGAGTAAAAGGCACATGGAGAAGTCCGACATCAAAGACAGGTCGGAGCTGTCAGGTGTGGGTTGTCTCAGTGTTAGTGTGCGTCCAGAGAATGTAAGTCGTCCTGTTGCAGTGGATGTTGTTTGTTGGATCCCTCTTGTTTGTGGCGAGATTGCTTAAAGGTGCTGTAGGCAGGATTTTGCTCGTCATTGCTAATTTTTCTGTGTTTTCTTTGGATTAAATGTTAGAGTATCCATTGATAATCCTTGAGGAGTGTAGCATAACTGCACTGCCGCGAGGGCGCAGAGTTTCCATCTGTCTCTGTTCTGAGCTGAAAAGGAATCTCGACAGCTCCAGGTATCTTTGACCAATCAGAAGAGCCCCTGAGGTTCTAACTGTGATTGGTCGAGAGGCGTTAGTCGCACGTTCTTGTGGGAGGGGCTTAACTTGCGTGAGGGCGTAATGTCAGAGAAAACAGGGCAGGATTGGCTGTGCTGGGTTTCAAATTGCCATCTTAGATGGGTCAAATCGCCAGATGGAGATGCGGAATCCTGCCTACAGCACCTTTAAGCTAACTGTATGGCAGCTATGTATGATTAGCAATGATAGGGTTAGCAATGATATTGATAGAAGCTAACATCGACATTAAAGGATAATTCCCGCTAGTTCAGGTTGATCTCTATAAGTAGTCATTGTGTTCATGCTGTGTCAGGCCTTGTTTGTTTTTATGGAAATTATCTATACATACATATAGTCTGGAAATATGAATAAGTGTAGTGAGCTGATAATGATTATTGTCTTTCTGTTTATTCTTAGAAAACACACAATACACCTGTATACTGCTTGTTGAGCATCATTAAAGCTCCATAAATGGACATGTCCTCTTAGTGTCTTTCTTTGGAGTAAGTCTTGGGGGAACTTAAAGGAATACTCCGAAGATTTTGGACCCACGCCCTATCCTGATCATTTACAGAGTGAGATACCTTTTTTGTGTACATTTGTCCAGTGCCTGGCTAACAGCTGTTAGCATCGTAGTTAGCGTAGCTCAACTACTGCAGGTGAAGAGGAAAGAGAGCCAGACTGAGAAAGTGGACAAAATACTCCTTCCAGTGGTCCAGGGAATGGCGTATTAGCACGTGAAGTAAATCCGAATGGTTATAAAGCATTTTAAAAGACGTGGGGTGTTTTTTCAATCCGTTAAAATAATGTTTTGATACACACAGAACTGCGCATGCGCAGTGCTCCGCGGAAGGATATACCGGAGCACAGCAGCAGAAGCATAGACTCAGCCGCTGTGCGCCGGTATATCCTCCCGCAGCGCACTATGCTTGTGCGGGTCTGTGTGTATCAAAATGCTATTTTAAGGGATTGAAAAGAAAACACGTCTTTTAAAAAGTTTTATAACCATTCGGATTTACTTCGCGTGCTAATGCGCCATTCCCAGGACCACTGGAAGGAGTATTTTGTCCACTTTGTCAGTCTGGCTCTGTTTCCTCTTCACCTGCCGTAGTTGAGCTAAGCTAACTACGATGCTAACAGCTGTTAGCCAGGCACTGGACGCACAGACACAAATAAGGTATTTATGAGCTTATCTCACTTTGTAAATGATCGGGATAGGGCGTGGGTCCAAAATCTTCGGAGTATTCTTTTAAGAGCGTTCTAACCGACGCGCACTCTGCGATTGCAAATGAAAAAACAGTCACTGTATTGAGCCTCCAGTACAGTGGATGTTGCAGTCAATTTGGAGATCATGGAGGAGAAAGGGTCCGAAGAAGCTACAACTTCTGGAGAGGAAAACTTCAAAAACCCTTGGCCAAACTTAAAAGACCTCTTGTTTTCGTGTAACTAAGTAACTTTTACTCAAATTACATTTTAAATGATGTACTTTTGTACTTTTACTCAAGTAAATTTTCAGATGGGTACTTTTACTTTGAGTAGGATTTAAGCAAAGTAAAGATACTTTTACTCAATTACAATTTTTTTGTACTTTTTCCACCTCTGTAACTTACCCATGTTGTTGAGGGAGCTGCCGCTGGATGGAGAGATCTGAAGGAGGCGTGGGTTGATGAAGGGAGTGAAGGAGGAGGAAGACTTGTGTTTGGACATGGAGTTTCCCTCTGACTGGGACAGACGGAGACAGTGGACATTTAGAAAACAACACGCTACGCCAACAGAAAACAAAGCTTCAGGGGCTCAGAAAACACCCCTCAGCTGTGTCCAGCCAGGGCCGTTTCAAGGAATTTGGGGGCCCCAGGCAAGATAGACATTGAGCCCCCCCCCCCCCCCCCCCCCAAAAAAAAAAAAAGGGTTACGGTTTCAGTTCACTCACACTTTACAACAAAAACAACTTCAACAGCCTAACATTTGCACCACCATCATAACAACAACTAGAATTTGGCACTCAGAGAGCGCAGACCTCCGCCACAGGTCAAATCAGTCACCAACAATGAGAACACCATATATAATAAAACAACATTGTGATCGGGGGTGTGATCGGAGCGGTGCGGCGAGCCTGCCCAACTATGTCAAAGACTGCCCTATTTCTCAATGATAAAGAATCCTTTAAAAAATCCCTGGATCCAGACAGTGATCCAGATCATCGCCAAAATTTAATGGATTCTAAGTTAGCCCAAGACCCAGCTTTCCACAAAGTTTCATTGCAATCCGTCCATAACTTTTTCCGTAATGTTGCTAACAAACCAACAAACCAATAAACCAGCAAACCGACGTGATTATATAAGCTCCTTGGTGGAGGTAATAACAACAATCAACAGTAACCAGTTCAGTCACACAGGTAGCGAACAAACATTGGACAAAGTTACCTGCAGCAACTTATTACACCAAGCCCCCCTATGAATGTGATTTATCACTTACCGTTATCTTGTTTGTTTGTTTGTTTTTTATCTTCCTCCTCTTTTCTCTTCTTTCTTTTCTGGCTGCCGGATAGATAAATTCGCTTCATCCTTGGATTTGTTTCATATTTTGCCGGCTGCAGGGCTCATGAAACCGGCTGGCTGCTGCGTGCTGTCAGCCACTCCCGAGAGGGGCCCCCTTGAGGGGGGATCCCGACTCACGATAACAGTGTCATTGCACCTTGGCTGCCAAGGGGCGCTCACACGGTTTGTCGTTGCATTTTATTCATAACAGTCGTTGTCTTGGGGCCCCAGACCAGCAGGGGGCCCCAGGCAATTGCCTGGTTTGCCTGCCTTATGGCGACGGCCCTGGCAGCAGGTGGTAAAATCCATGAGGGGAGGCTGGTCCAACACAGCAGTCGTCTATCCTTTATATATCTACAGCGTCTATTGTTTACAGATCTATGGTGTGGCGGCTTGTGCCGTAAAGCGTTGCCAAGTGCTGTAAAGTGTCACAATGTCTGTTTACGGCGGTATGTCTGTTTTAATTCTGGTATATTCCGTTGGATTTTCAGAAGTAATCCTGCTCAGTAATCCGTTTTTTGTTTTTTTTTTATCAAATATACCTGCAACGAAATGACATGTTTAAGTACTGTAGCGGATCAGTTACATTTTTGTATCCTCATTACATAACGCCGCTACATGCAATCCGTTTACTCCCAACCCTGCTCAACAGAGCAATGCCTCGTCATCCCCTCCCCCTTGTGGACGGTCGGTGTTATTGCAGCAATCACAGCCACAGACATGACATTTCTTCTGTCGCGAGACTGTTTCCAAATGAGACATGAAACAATATGTCACAAGGTGAAGAAAACACTTTGGAGGCCATGTAGAGTAAAAAGTGTTATTTATTATATTACTTTATTTTAAAACAGACATAAGCCCAGCTTCCTTGAAGTTACTGTATAAAGTGAAGACGACATGAAGAAGTTTGCTCAACAGCACAGTGGAGCCAGGACGGTGGCTCTGGCAGCGAGCGGCGCCTTGTTGGCAGTAGTTACCACGCTCCCCGCTGTGGCACGGTTTCGTGACATGACTGACTCTGTGAGCCAGAGCCGGGACCCTGAAATCCGATTGGTCACTGCAATCGTCAGCTATATTGGGTAATCAGGCTTTTAAACTTCCGTTTTTTTAAAAGCTGCCGCCTTGTCGAGCGCAGGTGTCCGGGCGGTCTCAGTCAATCAGAAGAGTTGGAACAATGAGAAACGACCCCTGACCAAAAAAGACAAACACTCGGTGAAATGTCACACACCATCTTTGGAGGTAATTGGCTTCAATGCAGTCCTCCGTCCACAACACACTGACCTGTCAGTTATTTCAGCTACATGAGGAGCAAAGCTCCACACTCCCAGCACACAAACTCATCTTCATCACAGCAAACCAAAGCAGGAGAGACGTCTGTAGAAAAGACGTCTCTGTGTCAGTGTTAGTGTTTTTAGTTGAGTAGAAAGTCTGGCCGGGGGTAACCAAACAGGTGGAAGTCGCTCTGGTAGCGTGCGAACAGACGCCTGATGTCCTGCTTGCTGATGCCTGAGAAGTATTGCTCCACCTTGGTCCTGTTGTAGCGCGTGATGTCTGGAGGAAAGCTGGGGTAGGACACCAGGCCCTCCACGCCCGCCGCATGGAGGATGTAGGGCGCATCTTTCTCCAGCGTCTCGTGGTGCCCCACCACGCTGTACTGGATTTCGCACGGCGCGCACAGCTCTGTGTACGTCACCCAGTGGATGATGGGAGCGCCGAACTGTTGATCCATGCGGCGACGGCGGAGCGCCACGTCGCCCAGGTAACGCACAAAGTCCTCGAAGTGCAGGCCGGAGGCGGTGACCTCGCCGTCCTGGTGGCTCTTGCGGTATTTCCGGATGATGACCGGAGCGATGTCTCGTTTGTACCACGGCTCGTCACGGGGGTTCTGCCCAAACTTGTCCTTGAAGGCAGAAATGAGGCGCTCGAACGGATCTCTCACGATGAGAAACTTGAAGTAAGTGTTTAATCTGTGGATTCAAACAAAATCCCAAGTGTCAGGAAGTGCCATCATCAGTTGACAGTCACAGATTTGCTTGGCGACACTGAAATAAAGTGCGCTTCCTGTGAGTCGTCACGTGAGCTAACCTGTGACTTATTTCCTGCGGGGTGAGTGAGGAGAGGCGATGCAGGCCGTTTCTGTCATGAGCATGAACCAGTTCCTCTGGGACGTCGTCCACAGTGGGAAACTGTCCTGCAAACAAAAGAAATCCAACAGCAACACCGTGTCAAACGACGGACAAGAGGAAATCCCACACAGTCCGTGAGGCTCGAACAGCGACATAAGCTGGACTCACCGTTGAGCACAATGAGGACTTTCTTCCACTGAGTGTTTCCCACCTTGGGCGTCTGGCAGAAGAGGATCTTGTGCTTGTCACACACGAAGATGCGGTCCAGGACGAACTTGCTGATTGAGACGTGAGTCAGATTATTGATGCTGCTGTTCCTGCACATGGAGGTGAGCAGCTCGATTCGCTTCTCATTGACCGAATGCCACTCGGGGTCCAAGGGCGGGAGTGTTGGCTGAAACACATGAGCCTTCTTTTCAGTGGAAGTTAAGCAGTAAACACTTAGCAAATCACATCTTCAGATCAATCCATGCAAGCTCACAGTGCTTCAGTAGGCACGTTTACATGGACCACGTATAAGCGGATTGTACATGAAGCGGATTGTAAAATGTGTCATGTAAACGACCGAGTGGATCCGCTTCACTCGGAGCGGATTGTAATTTGGAGCTGATTGTATGAGGTGGTCTATGCCGGTCGACAATCCGCTCCGTGTCCCTTATAAACGAGCCTGACAGCGGAGTGGATTGTACTGGGGGAGTGTTTGTTCTGCGCATGCGTGTGACGTGCCAGTAAACGGGAAGTAGCACAGTCAAAAAACCAGCAGAGAACGCCACGGTGGTTGAAAAACACTTTTTTAGTAAAAACCCCGACAGAAAAAACATTGGAGAGGCGAGACTGAACCAAATAGCGAGTTGTATAAAGAGCTGTATAGCAGAATACAAGCTATCGCTGGTTGGTGTTATGGATTAACTGGTTCCCGTGTTAACGAATGACGGCGGAGGTCTGTGTAAACACAGGCTGATTACAGCAGTTGTTAAAGTAAGATTTAACAAATTACTTTAAACGTATACACTCACTGTAACTGTCGATAACCGACGTTCGCCAGAACGACTACATTTTTCAATCATGTATTGGTCACAAGTTAACACGGGCACCAGTTAATTCGAAACATTGACACGCGGAGCAGAGGCAGAGCTCACAACGAGGCGTGCCGCTCGGCGCAGCGGTGCTGCAGCCAGGGGAGCAGCCGCTCCTTCAGCAGCGTATCATGGACTTTTGGGACATTATTTGAGCAGATATCAGCAGATACAAACTCTCTGCTCGGCGCTGAGGACTGCTGCTGCGGAGCTAAAGACCTGCAAGTTCCTCGTGAGACTTTGTGCGCATGTCACAGGACGTTGTATAATCCGCTTCACCCAGGGTCCTTGTAAACGAGGGTTCATCGTGGATCGCTTTGTATGCTGTACATGTATACACTCCGTTTAATACGATTGTTTACAATCGGATTGAAAAAAACACCCATGTCAACTGGGCAACTGTCTCAGAATGATAATAAAAGTTGATATTCTGCACCAGAAGGGAGTGCCTCAGGGCTCTGTTTTCGGTCCCTTGTTTATTATTTGCATCGGTGAGTTGGAAAAATAGTTCCACATTGAAATCGTCAATTTTTATGCAGATGTTTTTACGTATCTTGGAGACACTGTGTTGGTGGTCACTCAGCACTTAAAGCTGCTTTCAAAGAAATAGAAGCCCAACTTGTCTTGGCGACAGCGCTAGATGTGGTTGGTGAAATATATTGTAGAAGTTTCTGTGCTTTATGAGCTTTATAGACTGTTCATCTGTTCTGCTGTCTTCAAAGCGTGTGGTCTGTAAATCTGCGAAGGCGTGTAGAATCCTGTCTTGTGTGCCACCCTTCACTCCCCCACCCCTCACAGGACCATGGAGCCCCCTTCTGGCAAGAAGATGTGAGTGATCCTGAATAATCACCCGGTCTGGCGGTTTAGGGTTCTGGTTTTCTGGGACGTCCACAGCAGCAGCTTTAACTGGATTGGGTCCTGGCCCCGTCCAGCTCTGCACACCTCTGTCTCCATAGTCTGTGGCAAACACACACACACACACATCACAGTGAGCAGACCATCTCTCCCACCTGGCAGTGACCACAGCAGGAAGTAGAGGCAGCTTCTTACCATCCACAGATCTGAAGGTGATGAACTTCCCAACAAACACCAGAATGAGCAGCGCCCAGCCGCAGACCCCAAGGAGCAGCCAGTGGTGGCGCATCGCTTTGAGTATCAGCTGACGGCCATTTCTGTAGCACAACTGGACACACACAGTGACACACACACACAGTCACACACACATGGAAACGCAGGGAAAACAAGGGATGCAAGGAGACTGAAGGAGCTAGTTAGCTTCAATAAGAGCCCCCTCTGAGACTCCAAACAGCTACACCTATCTATGTGACATCTGGAGAGGTCAAATTCTCAATGTGGCTTTTGGCTGTTTTTTTTTTTTTTTTTAGTTTTTTAAATCAACAAGAATCGTAAATTAATATCTAACAATCGTGTTGAGGTGGAATGTTTTGAAGCTGCGCTAACTGCTCGGGCAGCTAACCAGCTAGCCACTATCCACGAAGACCCGAAAAAATGGCTCGTTTTTTCTATTCTAACTGCGTTCAAATGTCAGTTCAACAGCCGCACTCACCTTCCGGATGAGGGGAAGCTACTTTACAGCAACGCAAACCGCGGAGAAATGACTGGATGGAGGCATAACGGAATCTCTGGCAGATGATTTACCCCATTACTCACATCCACACCCGTGAGTGGAGCGAGCAGCGCCCCCAGCGGCAGTGCGGGGGAACTGCGGCTCTGGGTGGTTACAAATATCTTTCAGCTCCTGATTTTCCCAGCGAGCTTCTAATTGAACATTTATAAGTGTAGTAAAGCTAGAAATAGAATAAAAAGGTATTTTTTCTCTTATATTTTATCTGGTGATAAAGGTTTGTAGATTTCTGCCCCCAAGATAAATATCTACCCTTTGTTCTGTGATGTTCAGAAATATATTCTGCTACAACGAACATAAAATACTGCGAGATTAATATAAAGGGTTTATCCTCACCCGGAGCACCCAAACTGTGTAAGTCCTCCATGGTGACCGATAAGTGAAGCGCATGTCTTCTTGCTTGGTCGATGTCAAATGGAAACACTGAGAAGACTCAGGAGTGAAATCTGCGGAGGTGTGTTCTCAGCTTTCATCAGAAAGGTATGGGATCCTTCCTGTTTGGTCTCATTCACAATTGTTAAAATAGGCGTGTAAATGTGATCAAACAAACCCGCTTGACAAGTTTCAATTGGTGACATATAGGTATTCATTCTCTATTGTGGTATTACCATTACACACGTCCAAGTCAAAGCAAATGACTGGTTCCTTGAGATGTGAGCCTCGTGTTGTGGTTTGGATGCATATGTTGGATCTGGCTCAGTCGGTGGAGTGGATGTTCGGTTTCAGCTTTGATTCCACAAGTCGAAGTGTCCTTGAGCAAGACTCTGAACCCCAAACTTCTCTCAGTGTATGGCTTGAGCAGCTTGGATGTCAGCCGCCGCCGTTGGTTTGTGATTGGGTGAATGTGATCATCATTGTGAAGTGATGCTCAAGTGGTGGAAAAGCAGCACAAAAACTCTATTTAACCATTAAACAGTGTGGATAACTGCAAACAACAATGAAGACAAAAGACTCGAGCAACTTTTATGTCTTTTTATTCCACTCGCAGAGGGGAAACATTTAGTTTTCATCGACATTGACCGTCTGCAGGCCTGTTTGGGATGAAAACAGAAGGAGAGTCAGTAAAACACAGGCCCTCAGAGATTTCATGTGGGAGGAGCTTGGTGACTTTTTACCTTTGCATGTGGTGACGGGAACGTATGTGACCAGGGTGTACAGCTTGTTGGGAGAGTCTTCGTCCTCGTTACGCTTCCTGGACAGGCGCACGCGTATTCTGTACGGCACGTTCCTGCAAAAAAAATAATACATTAAAATAAAAACTCACACACAAACGTGTCATGTTGGGAAGCATTTTCAAATTCCAACAGAAAGTTCGAATCCTCTGCGCGCCTCCTCACCTGATCCCCTTGCTCCACACGGCCTTGTTGAGGCGGGTGTCGATGCGGACGTCGGGCGTTCCCATCTCCTTCATGGCGAACTTGCGGATCTCCTTGATGGCGCGGGGAGCCCTCCTCTTGAAGCCTCTGCAAATACACACCAACATCACGTTACATGCTGTGACACCGGAATCAAGGATGACCGTGGCTTGGTTCCAGTCAATCTGTCAATCGCAGGGTGCAGGTTCGACTCCCCAGCTCCCGCTGGTCACATGAGCAAACACTGAACCCCAAGCTGCTCCCACTGGATGAACTGAGCACATTACATGGCAGCTCCAATCTTCAGAGAAGCTGGGGTGAGTCCCTAATTAGCTTCATCTCAACATTTTCACACCACAGAAGAGCAAGGCTCATCTGAGACACCGGAGAACCTGAAACACGTGAGACAAACAAATCACGCGACTTTACTGTGGTTTCGCCTGAACTTTAAATCATAGAAAACTAACAATACCTGTACAATGGCAACTATTTCAAAGAAGATCTGATTTCAAATAGGAGGTTAAGACCGTCTCTACCGTAACAGGTGAGGCTGAAGACTTTTCTACTTGATAAAGCGTCCAGTCGGGGCTGACTCAGGTCACCATGGACCAGTCTGTGATGGAGCTGTTCATGGTTCAGACTGCTGGAGGGCCTACACTGTGTTACTTTCCTTTTTGGAACCTTTATTACACTATTACATGTTACTGACATTGACTCGCTCTCTCTCTCGTCCTGCAGGAGATAATGGTCTGAGCCTCCTGCCACCATCCAGTCTGCAGTTCTTCCCTTAGAATACTTTGAAATGACAGTATTTGGTACTCTCGAAATTTAATGTAATTTAATTACATGCGCATGGAATTAAATGACGCAAAATTATTGTGGTTTAATTCTCCAAAACCATGATATACGTCTGCAAGAACCTAAAGGCCACCACCGTTATTTCCAATTATTTACAATCATGCCTGTCTACACACACTGCTGTTAATCTACCAGCTGGGTTGATCCCGCTCAGGAGGAGTTGAGACGAAGTCTCCATGATCAGTACTCACATCCCATGGATCCGCTTGTGGACATTGATGGTGTACTCTCTGGTCACAACCTCGTTGATGGCTGAACGCCCCTTTTTCTTCTCTCCTTTCTTTGTTGGTGCCATCTACGGAGAAAATAAGAGAACCAGACACAGCTTAGCCCGCAACACCGAGAACAATGCAATGTGGGACCGATAGCTTACAATCAAAACAGAAGCTGACACGAACCGCTTGAGAACACACATGAGATGCAAAAACTCAGTATTTATAATCGTATTTCCATGTGTTTAGATCAGACGGGTCCATTCGGCGATTTGAAGCTCGCAGAAGCCATGCAAGCGACGCACTCATTCGTCGCTTGAAAAAACGGGTCTTAAATCACACATATTCGCATCGAAAACACACCCGTGTGCACAACACGACGCTTATAGACACATCTGCAGCGTGGATGGGACGAAAAGTGCTTTAATAAACAGCGGATGGGGACAGATTGTGCGAAAATAATTTCCGATGAAAATACTCACTTCGGCTCAAAGCTGGGGCGGAAGTCGGAAGGACGGACTTGAAGCAGAGACTGCTGGGTAAAGGAAAGCGGTCCGTTCGGGAAAAGTGTCCGCGGTAAACAAACAGTAAAAGGTTCCGCTAAATTTTCGGATACTCTCACAAAAAAAAGTGTATTAAAATAAGCATTTTGTCCAAAAACGGCCAAGTAGCATATTAATTGTGATCTATATAAATCCGCTGTTCAATGGAAATGCAATTTATCTATATCTGAGCACATTTGGGCGACTTGCGCGGTCTACTGATTTCACTGTTCAAATACGGATCTGTAATTATTTTTAAGATCCATTGATCGCGCTGCGCATTTTACCAAGAGAAATCAGCATCCAGTGGTCGTAAACTATCGATCTTGCACATCACCCGAGAAAAGATCCATTATTTCGCGCAGCGCAATCGGCAGATCGAGTCCATCACCAAACTCAGCCGTCCAAACATACTTAACAATATATGACATACACTTTATATCTATTTCTGTTCACTTAATTTCACAACTCAATACCTGATACATCTGGTTTTCCCACATAAATATAGGTTCTGATAATAAAAGGGCGATAACCAAAAATGTCTCTTAATTCTTGAATGCTGCACATCAAGCTTTTCTCCCCATTTACATCGTTTTTTTCTTATATTGTTGATAACTACATCTACTAAATTTGAGTAGGGAAAAATTGAACAAAACCGACTTTATGTTTATAAAATCGTTTTCTATTGTGTTTTTCACAACTTACCTTGGTTGGCTCCACAATTTTGTTGTATTACTGCATTGAGATTTTTTCAGGAACTTCGCAATAATTCTGGTAAAATGTAACAAAAGTAAAAAAAAAACAGTCTTCATTTATTCTACGGTATAAAACAGTGAAACCTGATATCATGATATTCATGTTCACAGAAAATACAATACATGGGAAGTCAGGCTGTAACATATTCACACATCTACTTGGTCAAATTTTCAAGGCCGTGGCAGTGAGAAGGTGCTGCATCGAATCCAGAGGCAAACACAATTTCCATTGTTAATCTGTTCCTTGTCCATTGGCATTCTGTTGACACTCACTGATCACACATCCTGTTCTGTTCCAATGTCTCTGCTTCACTTTATCCAGCTGGGTGAGACTTGACTGTGACCTCTTGGCCACCAGAAACACATTGATCACATTTTCAGTCACTTTGCTCTAAGCAGGGAGGGTGCAGCTGTTTTCCTATTGGGGGGCATTTTACGCTTGTTATGGATGATGTGGTTTGTCAAAGAGGGACTCCACGTGTTCGGTGGGTTCAGTTCAACAAACGAAACACAAACAGAGGACATTCACTGGGGCAATACTGAGGACTGTTTCTTTCGGTCCCTGCAGGAGATTTCACGGTCGTAGGTCTCTCTGGTGGAATACTGAAGATAGTGTGACACGGCGCAAACAACCAGGAACAATCATTACTTGCAGGCTGTGGTTCATACAAAGCCAAAGACCCGTTCCAAAAATGATCATCTAACAATTTTAATGCACAGTTACAGTAACTGAAGCACAGGTGATGAAAATCAATCCGAAATTGAAACTCGGTTAAGGACTGACATTTAAAAGTCTGCTGTGAAACACAAAAAAACATGAATCCAGAAAGGTGTGTACATGGTTGGTTGCACATCTCCATCAGCGAGTTTGACAGTCTGCAATTACAGATGAAAACAAGTATCACCGAGTCTCCATTTTTAGTTCCTAATAAGGCTACACATTATGACACGAGGCAGAACAGACTGAGGGTTAAAGAAACACTTCGACGTCTCTCTCGCTCTCTCTCAGGACACACACATCTCTGCCTGAGCTGCTGTGTTTATCTTACTGCCGCCACCTTCAGCCGCCTCGGCTGCCGGCGTCGGCCCACTGTCCGACCTCTCCGGAGCCGTGGGCTGACCGGCCATAGTCCTCCTGAAGAGCCGCATGCTCATCTGCAGCAGCTCGCTGGTCCACCACCGGCGTTGTGGATACTGCTTGGTGAGACCCTGACGAGACCAAAGAGCCGAGTTAGGAGAGTGAAGCCACTTGTGCTCAGTGATACCAGCTCCGAGGAGGAAAACCACACCCACCTTCTCGTTTTTCAGCAACTGCCGGCGGATGGCGAAGTCTCTGCGGGCGCACAGGGCCTTGCAACAAGGCCCCAGGTTGCTGAGCAAGCCGTCCCTCTCCACCCGCCTGTTGAGGGCCGCCATGTTCAGGGCGCCCGGGTCGTGCTCGAACAGCTTGTCAGCATCTGGAATTACAGAACAGACAGAAAGGATCGAACTGACAAAACCCTCAATGTGAGCACAAGATTCCACTTTAATGGCAGCGATGTGCGACGAAACAAACAAGAAAAGCGCTTAAAAAAAAAAAAAACCCCGTTGGAGTCACTTGTGGTCTGACGGTGCTGCGGCTCACCTTTGGGGTCGTCCAGCTCAGACTTGCACACCTCTCTGACTTTCTCCAGCAGTTCGGGGCCGGCGAGCCGCTTGGAAATGCCGGCTCGCAGGAGCACCGCTCCAGGGGTGAAGCGGAGCAGCGCCGCCCCCGCCGTCCGGGGCTCCTGCTTCTGTTTGGGCATCAGGCTGGACCAGTCCACATCGATCACATCCAGAGGACCTGGACACACGGGACGGGTCACGTTACAGCGTTCCAGACCAGAACGGTTCGCTGCATCTGAAACCTGACAGCACCTGAAATCTTCTCCTCCTCCTGCTGATCCTCTTTCTTCTGACTGTCGGCCAGAATCTCATCCAGCTCGTCGTCGCTGATCGGTTCGTACTCCTCGCCAACAGACGCCACTGACTGACTGTCGTCCTCTTTGCCATCGTCGTCTCCTGTGAACGCAGCACAAACAAAACCTCCGCCCTCATTTCACAGTTCCTGCATGAGAACCAAGGAAAATGCCAGTGAACGTCTTCGAACCATCGATGCTGTCTGCCTTCTCGGGCTCACGCTGCTCGATGACATGATGGCTGTTGCTCTGTTTTCTCCTCTCTGTGGGCTGAAGGTCTCCCGCGGCAGCAGGGGCTCGTAGTCGCTCCGGTCCTGCCTGCCGCTCGGCCCTGGGCCCGGGGGTCCCCGTGCGGCGGCAGGTCCATCAGCATCATCCTGTCCCGTCTCTGTCCGCCGCGGTCCCGCTCCCTGTCCCGCTCGTGCTGCTGGAGGAGAACCCTCGGGAGGAGACGCTCCTGTCCCTCATGTCCCGCTCCCTCAGCAGCGGCTCGCGGCGGGTCGCATCAGCAGGGGGCTCGCGGCCGCGGCCGGGGCCGGGGCCCGGGCCAGTCCCGGGGCTCGGGCTCCAGTCCCTCTGCTGCTGCAGCGGCTGCTGCAGGAGGAGGGGCGGCTGCTGCGGCGCCGGCGCCGGCTGCTGGGGTCGCAGGTCCTTCCGCTCGCGCTCTCTGTCGCGCTCGAACGGCTCGCGCTCTCGTCGCGCTCGCGGCTGTCGTAGGAGCCGGCTCGGGACCGGGACCTGGCCTGGCGCTCCGAGTCCGGAGAGCTGCGCCTGGAGCTGTGGCTGCGGGAGTCCCTGCCGGTCTGCGGAGGCAACAAGAGGGACAGGAAGCGTGAGCCGCGAGCCGACGGGCTTCCGGCGGTCCGGGGTCAGGCTGCCGGCGGGTTACCTGACGACGTGCTGCGGCTCGGCTCGCCCCTCCTCAGCTGGTCGATTCGGGACTTCCTCTCGGCTCCGGGAGGATCGCTCACCCCCGGCCTCTCCCTCTCCCTCTCCCGGTCCCGGTCCCCGGGAACCGCCCCTGCGGCCGGCCCCGCGCGACCTGGGCCCCGGGAGGTCGTCGCGGTGCGCCGACGTCGTTGGAGGGTGAGCGCAGGCGGCGCGACGACGCGCGGCTCTGGTTGCTGCCCAGGCTGCTGCTGCGCGCCGGCTCCGGCGGCGGCTTCCGCAGCAGCGGCTGAGACATGAGCGGCTGGGGGGTCAGGGTCTGCAGCAGCATGGGGGGGTCCTGAGACAGCAGGGGGGCGATGGGGGCCGGATTGCAGCGCTCTCTGTCCCTGCCCATCCGGGGGCCGGCTCCTCGTCTCAGGGGCTCGGCGGGGGGCCTCTCCACAGGGAAAGGGGGGGCCTGCGTTTCCAGAGGACCCCCTCGGTCGCTCACCTCCTCGTCTGACCAGTCACTGAAATTGTCCATTTTGGAGAGCGGGGAGGGGTCGGCGTTGCCCCCGGGGCCGCGGTGGTCGGGTCTCAGGGAGGGCGGCGGGGTCCGGGGGCCTCGCTTCCTCTTCCCGTGGGGCTGGTGGGTCACCGTCTCCTCCTCGGACACGTCCGACTCTCCTCGAGAGCGCTTCCTCTTGCGGTCCAGCGGCTTCTTCTTCGCTATTTTTCTTGGGGAGTGCAGCGGCGGCGGCCCGTCGGCCGCTGCCCCCGGCGGCGGCTCGGGGTTGCACAGATCCCCGGCCGCCGCCGGACCGTTGCCGCCGGCCGCCTCCTCCTCTTTGCGGCCCTTCTTCAGGCCCTTCCTCTGCGACTTGGTCTTCTTCTTGCCCTCCTCGTGGGACTGGGTGCCGCCGGGGTCTCTGCTGTCGCTCGCGGCGGCGAGGGCCGAGGGAGGAGGCGGGGTGGCGTCCCGCTGGTCCCGGCCTCGGCCGCGGGAGTCGGGCAGGATGTCCGAGAGGTGCTCCGCCCGCCGGTCGCCCCCCCCTGCTTCGCTCGCCGCCCCGCAGCTCCGGGGTCGTCGTGGCGTGCGCGCGGCCTCCCGCTTGTCCCCGCGACCCGTCGCTCCTCCTCCTTCCAGTGGGCCTTCTCGTCGGAGGCGGCGCCCGTGGCGGCGACCGTAACAGGGGCTCCTGCGGCCGCACCACCTGACTCAGGAGGCGGTGCTTATCTCCGTCTGCACACAGGGCACAACCGCACGAAGACTCAGGACGCTTCGCCAGAATCAACCAACACGTTTTGGCAAATTTGCATCATTAAAACTCAAGAAATCAGCAGTAAAATGACAGAGCAGAGAGGAGGATCTGCGCTGCTCTGCGGTGTGTCTGCATTCTGAAAGAGGAGCATTCCCCATCAAACGGGAGTGTGTCCCTTCAAAAAGACTGTTCCCTACTGTCAGGCGGAGGCGGACACACTGGGCTGGGGAGGAGGGGCTGTGGGTGGAGCTTGGCCTGCCCTCGGCCAATCGGGCGCTCACTTTTGTCTTCGCCGCTGTTGTAGCCGTCGCTGTCCGCCGGGCTGAGGTCTCGAGCGGGGCGTTTGGGCGACGGCCGGGGGCTCGGGCTGCTCTCCACCCGGGCTCTCTTACGGCTGCAGGGACGAAGCAGGGCGGAGTCAAAACGCTCAACTCAAATGAAATCAACATCAGACCATCAGATCTTCTGAGCAGGACGACCGAGACGCCGACACTCGCCTCATCTTCCGTTCGTCCCTGACGTCTCGGACCGGCCGCTCGTCTCGGGCGTCCTCCCTCCTCTCCCGCCGCTCCTCCCTCCCCCGCTCCCTCTCCTCCCACTCCCGTTGCCTCTCTCGGTCCCGCTGCTCCCTCTCCCTCTCTCGCTCCCTCTCCCGTTCCTTCCTCTCTCGCTCTCTCTCCTCCCTCTCCCTCTCCCGTTCCTCCCTCTCCCTCTCTCTCTCCCTCTCCCTCTCTCGCTCCCTCTCCCGCTCACGCTCTCGCTCCCTGGCCCTCTCTCTCTCCCTCTCGGCCTCCCTCTCCTTCTCTCTCTCCCGCTCTCTGTCCTTCTCCTTCTCCCTCTCTCGCTCTCTCTCCCGGTCCCGGTCCCGGTCCCGCTCCCGGGTCCGGTCGTCCCGCCTGTCCTCGGCTCGCTCGGGCCCTGCGGTCGTCCCTCCTCTCCTCGCGCTCCGACTCGTCCGACCGGCCCTGATGTCTGTTTGGAGTCGCTCCTCTTTGGTCTGGAGACAAAACCAACCGATCAGCTGACTGCGAGACCCCGGACGGCGTCTCCTCGGACCGCACCCCCACCTCGGTCTCTGTTGTCCCGGCGGTCCCGCTCGCTGTGGCCCCCCCTGCGGTCGTAGGAGGAGTCCCTGGCTGGCTCCGCCCTCCTGTCGCTGTCGTAGCGGTCTCGGTCGGAGCCCCTCTCGGAGCTCCTCTCGGCGCTGCGCTCGCGGGCGGCGCTGCTGCGGGACTCCCAGGCATCATGGGAGTCCAGCTGGGAGCCGCGGGAGTTTCTGTTGGAGCCTGACGCCACAAAAAGCAGAAGGAACAGTTACTGACGTCTGAACGGAGAGAGATGAGAGTCCGGTCCGTCTGCAGAACCGCTTCCTGCCTTTCTCAGTCGTCTCATTGGCCCGTCCTCGGCCACGCCCATTCCTGTCGGCGCGCTCCGTCCTCACGTCCTCGCGGCCGTGGCCTCGCCCGTAGCCCCGGTCGTCCTGAGCCGCCTCCTCCTTCCTGTGGGACTCGGTTCTGTCGCGGTCCTTGTCCCGGTCCCGGTCCTTCTCCCGCTCCCTGTCCCGGTCCCGCTCGCGGTCGCGTCTCTCCAGAGACTCGCGGCCGGAGCGGCCGTCTCGAGATTCCTTCACGTCTCGGCTGTCGCGGAACTCCCGGACCGCCTCCCTCCCTCGGTCCCGGCGTCTCTGCCGTCGCGGTCGTCTCGTGAAGACGCCTGCTCGGAGTCGTAGTCGCGGTCGTCGCGGACGCCGTCTTTGTCTCTCTTGCTGCGGCTGTCTGTTTACAGAGGAGACACAGAAGCTCAGAAAACCAGCCGCCTTCAGCGCCGTCACAACACCGAAGTGGTCAAAAAACACGGCGGTACCATCTCTGCGCTCGTATCTGCGGTCCTGGGCGGGCGGGCTCCTCTCTCGATCGCCCCGGCTCCGCTCTCTGCCCCTGGAGTGCCGCCGGCCGGGGCTGGACCGGTCGGACCGCCGGGGGGGCGGGGAGGGGTCGTGGGAGGGGGCGGGCGAGCGGGAGCGGCGGGAGCTCGGGGGCGAGGAGGTGGAGGCCTGCGCCGCCGAGCTCCGGTGGTAGGCGGGGGAGGACGAGCGCCGCCGCCGCGGGGACGGAGAGTGTCTGTGGGCGGAGGAGCCCGAGTGGGAGGACGGGGAGCGGTGGCGCGGCGGAGTGGGCGTGTGCTGGTGGCGAGGAGGGGAGGGGGACCTGCGGACGCGGAATAGTGGAAACAGTGACCACAGATGATTTATTTACTACTTTTTGGGAGCTGGAGGTCCGTTTCACGGAATACGACGGACGCACGCTGACCTCGGGGGAGAGCAGGCGAGAGCGGCGCTCTTGTGAGACGAGGCTTTGGGCGAGGCGGATTTCTTCCTGGCTGCGGGCGACGCCCCCCTGGAGGCAAACGGCACACTGCCCGAGCGCTCCTCCGACGTCACCGACCTCTTGGCCTTGTGGGAACTGTCCGATCGGTCCCTGCAGACAGACCGGCGACGGAGACGAGTTGGAGACGCTGACTGAGAGGAGCGCGGCGCTCTGCTCCCCGGCGGACTTCCTACCGGCGTTTCTCTTTCTTCTCCTTGTGCTTCTCGGTGTCCTCGTCCTCGATCTTTTCCTCCTTCTGCTTCTCCTCAGACTTCTCCTTGTTTTGTGTTTCCTTTGTGCTTCTTCCCGATCACAGGCAGGTCCAGAGGGACTGGTGGCGGAGGACTGGGGTGCGGGGCCCTTTCTTCTTGCTGTGGCCCCCCTTTGAGGATCTGTTTCACAATAATACACAGCATCTCTCTTCATGAAACAATCTTTTAAATGTATCCTCACTCTTACGAGTTCTTTAAGTGAAGTTGCTTGTAGTCTTCAGGGGTGTAAAAAAGGGAAAAGTCCTCAAACAGCATGCAGGATTACCTGGTTGTCTCGGAGGCTGGTGACGACACCAAGGCCTTCTTCTCTTTCTTCCCGGAGCCCGCCCCTTTGGTTCCACTCTTGTGTTTTGGGGGGGTGATGGACTTTCTGGATGACGGTGAGCCTTTGGAGCTCAACCGCTCGGGAGAGGCCTGAGATTTACAAGAGACATCTCAGTGAGCGATCCAGATTAGACAGATCTGAGTATGTTAGATTGACAAGACTGAATATGAAAGCTACTGCTGAAAAATGATTCACCTTTGCAAAGCTGTACTTCTGGATTTTGTGGGAGTCTCAGCTTTCTTAATGACGATCTCTTCTCTCTTATCCAGTTCTCCTGTTCCAGTTTCATCAGCTCGCGCTGAATCTTCTGGCGCTTCATCTCCAGGGATAGCTCGTAGTCGTAGTCCTCCGATGTCCGAGTCTGAAAATCAGACAGAATTGGGACAGGAGAGACGGCAGTCAGATCAGAACCACTCACTACTTATTCGTTGTATAAAACCAGGGAAAGTGGAGGGAACCTTCACGGTTTGTTTCCCCTCTGTGGGCTCTTCTTCTTCGCTGGCTGGGGTTCGCTCCTTTGTGATCTTTATGTCCTCCTTCTCCCGGTGTCGACCTCTGGAGGACTCTCTCTGCAACAGAATAAAAACAAACATGTTTCAATCACATGTTGACACAGCTGTAGGTCTTGTGCTTCTGATGTAACATCAGAATTTAATTCTCTAAATAGTCCGACGAGCAGCACTCATGTCTCTGTTCACCTGCAGCTCATTAAAACAGACCAGGGAGGCAGAGGACTCACTCTCACTGTGGGGGACGTGGGCTCGTCTAGGTCTCGTTTTGAGTTTTCTGGGTCAACATCTTGTCTTTTATTCTTCATCCTCTCCCGCAGATCACCTGTGGGCCTCTCAGTTGACCTGCATCAGAAACACAAGAATGACCGTGGCTGCAAAAACAATTGTTTTTGTCGAAGCAGCTCTCGGTCCGAGTCAGCTTACCGGCTGAAGCTAAATCCTTTGCCCCGCGGCTGACTTCCATGTGTGTAGCGACAAGTGTTGCCGTAAATGCAATTACCGGTCTTCAGCCAATTTCTGCACTGACTCTGAAAGACACAAAGAAAGAGATTCCAACAAATGACAGACACTGAAACATCAAAGAACTAACTGAACATGCACCAAACGCCTGACACAAGCATCTCTGGGGTGGGATTCTCTGAAGACGTTTGTGGTGGGAGCTGTGGAGAGGTACGTACATCAGCAGCATTACTCCCAGTGCTGGGCCCGAGTCGTTCAGAACACACTGGGCCTGCGGGAGGGGACGGCGGGGTTGGCGGTGCTGCTGGTTGTGGTGGTGCTGCTGCTATCAGATATGGTTTTTGAATTCTCCACTGTTACCTTCCGCCTGATCTTGGACATTCTGCAGGACTGAAGACGAGAAAACAAACCAACGGCGTTAATAAAGAAACAACAGATCCATAGTGATCACACAGAATCCCTCACACAGGAATGGTTTCTTTGCAAAGACGGTTTCTTTACACAGGAATTTAAAACTTTTCCGGGATAAACAACATTTATGCTGTACTTTTTTGCCTGATCTCAGACTGAGTGATCTGAATAGATAAGTCTTGATCTGAATCTGAGCCAGTCAGCACAATAAAGTCTTGAATCCATCTCCGACTCGTTTGAAACCAAACTCATTCATTCATTCATTCATTTATCCATTCACTCACTGCTGCATTTGTTGAACACTTCGTCGACAGGGGTCATTCAACTGAAGCAGGCGGCAGACGACTGAACCTATCGGGTCCAAAACATCAACATGTTCAAATCTAACGGTGTGCGCCCCGCAGAGGCTCCCTGCTAACTTCTCCAAGTAGCAACGCAGGCTAGCTCCAGGTGAGCGCGGGCCACCTGCCGATTTTACACATTCATGCGAGTTTTCTGCGGCCTGTATCTGATGGAAACGTATCAAAGAGGCGCAGCGACCTGCAGGTTTGTCGGTGTTTGTTCGTGGCTCGACATGCCCGAGACTGGATAAGAAGCTAACATGCTAACAGAGAGCGCGGGGGCCTTCAGCCTCCTCCAGGCGGCGTTCTGGCCGCGTGCAGACACAAACTCGACCTACCCAGGATAAAGTATAGGCGTTGCATCTACTTTAGTCCGGCGAGAAGGAGTCAGCACTTGTAGAAATGACAAGGCTTGAATTACTCTATAAAATCACAAAGTGGTGCGTGTGCCGTCATATTGGCGGAGTACGCGTCATACGACTCTTCCTTCTTCGCTGTCAGTTAAAGTTGTTCATGTAGCATAACAGCATCGTAGCGCCACCTCCGCGCTGCGGCTATGTTTGGTACTGTCTTCTTCTTTATTCATATATTAATATTTTTTAATCAATATAAGGTTTGCAAAAATTAATTGAGCTTCAATTTAAAAAAAGAGCAACAGCAGCACTGTCTGGGATTAATAGACTATTTTTAAAATGCCTCAGACTGATTACTGTCAACAAATGCAGGGATAATGATTTGTGGTGAATATATCTGGCTTCTGTGAATATTACTGTGCAGGATAATCATGAAATTTGGGGTAGGATAAAATAAGTTTGACCTCCTCCTACCCCTTTTCAGATCTGCTGAACTCGATGTACGTGTCTAAATGTAGGTGTTTACTTGGGAGATATGTGATTTTAATTGATAAAGTATTAAGTTTCCAATGAAATATTGGAAAATACAAATATTTTATTTTAAAATTCAAGAGAATGAAGTAAGTTTTTTTATATTATTAGTGGAAAAAAGTATTTCTTTACATTTTTCCATTGTTTCCTAATTACTTCTTGACACAAGAGGATATTGATGTGTTTAATTTGCAGATAAATCGAGCTGAAGGAATGAGTTTCAACATTTGTTTCAACGTTTTATTAAGAGACAAACAGGTATAATAAATAGAGGTCGTGATTCTTGTCAGTCACTACTGCAGTCATGGGCAGCACTTTAACATCTGAGCACAGCAAAACATTTCCATCAGTCAGTTAAATAGATAAGTCACAGCGGGTGACTGACAGCTGACACGAGTGTGTTGCACTTTCATTCAGTGTTGTCATTTGCAGGTGCAGGATCGGAGGTTCCTCACCCCGTGGCACATCTCCGTGAGAGTTAGGTTGATTTCCTGCAGCGTGGATTCCACCAGGTTGAGTAGAAAAGAACAAGTGCTACAAATCAAAGTCAGTAAAAACACCAATATAAAAAATAAGACACCGTTTCACAGTAAGTTGTGATCTTGACATCATAAAAACAAAAAAAAAAACAAAACATTTTTCCAGACTTGTATTGCTGTGACTTTGGTCCTAACATGGAAAGATCACGGAGTGCGGCGTCTCTCTGAAATGTTTCACATCTCGTGGAAAACTTCACGAACCGGGACATGAACGGGTGAACAGAAATGAAAAGACACGGCAGGAAGTGGCGGACCAGTGCCGGCTGTGGCCGTTATGGCTTCGGGGTTTTTGGTCGGAGGCTTCGCTGAGGGCTGCTGGGCTGGTCCACGGTTTGGCACAGAGGTCACGCTGAAGGTCAAAGCCACTGGGAACGAATGACTGCGGCGTGAGGAACCCGGCGGCTCCTGTCCGCTCGCGTGAGGCGGCGCCGGGTTATTCGGTCTTTGGACGGCCTCAGAGGTTCGTCTCGTCCCACGTCGGGTCGTTCATGTTCTTCAGCACCCTCCTCACGATCCTCTCCAGCTCCTTTCTGGCCCGCTGCTCCTCCTCCAGCGTCCTCCTCATCCGCTTGTTGTCCTGAAGGAAGAACAAACCCGCGAGACGAAAACTCAGACACAACTTCATTTCATAGAGGACGATAACAGATCCTGATTTGATCTGAGGAACGACGGAGACCGACCTGTTTGAGCTCCTGGACTTCGTCTTTCAGGCTGTACACAGTGTCCACCAGACTTCTGCACAAACAGCACAGCAAATTATGACTTAAACACATCGGTTTCTCTATAACTGACGAAAGAGTTATTTATTTAAATTCCTAATATTCTGTCTTTACGAGGCCTGGATATCAGACGTCACCTCTCCTCCACCACAGTCTGTCCTTGCTCCTGGTTTCCTCCACGATGATCTTCTCCTCCTCTGGGAACAGCATGTGGACGTCCTTCCTGCTGGAGCCTGACCACACACACCACCAGTTATCAGCACCACGGAAACACACGCTGTTCACACACGAACACACCTCTAGCTCACAAACACAGGGCACGGCTAGGGGGCCCACAGACGCGCGCACGGGAACGAAAAGGACGGAACGACACCCGCGCTAGCCGCGGCTTTGCAAAAAACAGATGTCTTACGAGAGAACGAGGCCGTCCTGTAACTGTGGGCGGTCCACACACTGTCATAGTCCGAGTCCTCTGATTGGTCGGAGCCTGTCAGCTGCCGGGGAAACCGCGACACTGAGGCCGGTGTCAGCGAGCACGTGGTTGTGCATGAGGTCGGTTTCCTTGCCAGCTTTGACAACCAGCGATAAATCAGGTTTGGGGGGGGGGGGGGGGGGGGGGGGGGGGGGGGGGGGGGGGGGGGGGGGGGGGGGGGGGGGGGGGGGCGCAAACCATAACGGGAAAGGACGAAAGACAAACCAGAAGCAGTGGGCAGTAAGCGGGGAAAAAAAAAAAAAAAAAACAGGAAGAAAAATGAAAAAGAAACGTGAGGAAACGAAGGTTCATGACAATAAGGATGAGGAGAGCCGGGGAATCGGGCGAGACAGAAGAAAGGAGAGAGGAAAAACACGGTTAGAGCAGAAGAAAGCAGACAGTCAGCGGTCAGTCTGAGGAGCGCACACACACACACACACACGCCACCACACACACGCACGCACGCACACACGTCGTGCACTCACTGGAATTGACGTTTGCCGCGTCTTGGCGCTGGTGCAATAGGCTTCAATGACTTTGAGGATCTGCGCGTCCTCCTCCAGAGCCGCCGTGCCTGCAGGACAGGGCGGACACACCGGGACTGAGGGCTGGACACGATGGAGGGGGGACGGTCCGCCGATTCTGACACAGGAGCACCCGGCCGGCGGACTCACTCTTCCTGGCGGTGAAGTCCTCCTCGGACGGCTTCCCTCTCGGGCTTCCTCTTCGGGAGCAGCTTCTTCATGTTCTTGGACTCTTGCTCATGTCCTTGGACAGACAACACAGGCCGGCGTTCTCTGAGCAGCTGCCACGCTAACCGACCGCCGCGGGAACTCGGACCGGAGGGAGCGTACCTCCTTGAAGCAGAGCGCGGCTGAAGGCCGGAGCGGCGGCGCCGGGCGGAGGCAGCTCAGGCTCCAGGGTTTGGGGGTGCTGGGGGGCTCCAGGGGGGCCCACAAGGGGCTGACCCCCATCCCGTACGAGGAGGGTGAGGGGAGTGTGGTAAGGACTGCCGCTGGTCCCTCCGCGAGACTCGGAGTGTCTGGAGGAGCGAAGGGCTGCGAGGGCAGCTGAGGGGCGGGAGGAGGCTGAGGAGAGGAGGAGGAGGACGACGAAGGCGGCGGGAACACGCAGACTCACCGTGTGACACACGGACGGAGGCTTGTGTGTTTGCGCGCTCTGGGTGTGTGTGTGTTTGGTGAGGAGGTCCAGCCAGTCCTGCAGGTCGTGCTGACTGCCGCAGGCCACCTGCATCCGCTCACCTGTCCACCTGCGCAGCAACACACACACACACACGTCACAAACACACCCACACCAGGTGAGCCCGAGGCTGGGCTCTACCAGTGAAGAGAGAGAGCTGACCGATATCTCAAGGCGTTCTCAGGTTCTCGCCGTCCTCCATTCTGGAGATGAGCATCCCTGATAACGGCACCCTGCCCTTCAAAGACACAGAGGACCCGGCGTTAGGCGGAGCAGCCCGGTCCCACGGCGGTCGGTTGAAACCCAGGCGGAAGAGGGAGCGCCGCAGCTACCTGGTAGATGAACCCGCTCATCCGGAGGCTGGCGGACAGCAGGACCAGTGTGAGGGAAGAGGACCAGGTAGCGCTCGCTCGCTTCCTGAAACACAGAACGCCTTTCAGAACGCCGCCCCTCCAGGACGCTCTAAACCCCGAGGGACCGGGCTCCGCGCGCCGTCACCTGGCAGTTCTGAGTGACCACCATGGTCTGGGACATGTGCAGGACCGGGCCCAGGGACCGGATTCCTCTCCCTCCAGTTCCTGATCGGATCGGACAAATCTGCAGCTCCAGGTCTTTCTTCTTCCTCACCTCCTGACACTGCGCCTGAACACACACACACACACACACACACACACACACAGGCCAGAATGTTGCTCAATATACACACAGGTCAGATGTTCGAGGTTCTAATCCCACAGAGGACAGTCCGCCTTACTGCCAGGTCCTTAAACGCCGCCATGGAAGCGAGGAGGTCCGCTCTGTCCGGATGCTGATCCTGAAACACACAGGAAGCGTTTAACTCGACCTGCTGGTGCGTCTGTGGGATCGGCGCGGCAGCGCGGCAGCGGCGGCGGCGGCCGGCCGACCTCCATGTGTCTGTCCACTCCTTCAGCAGCGTCGGGTAGCGCTCCAGCCGGGTGAAGGGTCTGCTCAGACTGGTGGTCAGGGTCAGGACCCCGGGCTGAGAGGCGCCTTTAGACTCCATGTACTCCCCAGCTCCCTCGCTGCCGTGATGGACACGAGAAAAGTCTTTATTTGAAAGCAGAAGGAACAGAGTGCGGGTGCAGAAACTACGCAGGTCGAGGCAGACAACAAACTCTCACACACACCGATTCCTACCTGTGCTGTGTGAGAACGCTGACGGCAGACGGGTGATTGGAGCAGTAGGCCACATAGAGGACCTTCATCTGGGCATGAGGCTCAGGAAGAACCCGCCGATCCTCTGCTGGCTCTCAGGCAGTCTGATGGGGAAAAGACGAAAAGAAATCAAGAATATGACAGGTAGAAAGGCAGAAATCATCAGATCAATTAGATAATACTTATTGGAGGAGCACAAAGACTGCTGCGCTGAAAAGAATTTGTATATTCAAATCATTTCCACTAGATGTCGCTGCAGCCGCCGCGCCCAGCAGGGATGAGTCGCTGCATTGTTCGTTACACAGGATT
This sequence comes from Salarias fasciatus, assembly GCF_902148845.1. Lineage (NCBI taxonomy): Eukaryota > Metazoa > Chordata > Actinopteri > Blenniiformes > Blenniidae > Salarias > Salarias fasciatus. Next base: position 16,097,711 of record NW_021941230.1, read on the forward strand.
GATGAAGGAAATATCTCTGACTATGGCGCGCACGCCAAAGAACCAAAGGGCAAAGGTCAAAATAAAAAACAAAACATTCAATGATTGTGCCACTGCTGTATGAACGCACTTTGTGTGTTCCTCCAGAGACTGAACCAGATCTGCTGGAAGGTGGATCTCCTCCAGGTTTCCCTGGATGTGGCCGATGTCCACCAGCTGAGTCTGCAGGACGGAGGAGGAGGAGGAGGAGGAGGAGGAAGAGGAGTAGGAGGAGGAGGAGGAGGAGGAGGAAGAAGAGGAGAGGAGGAGTAGGAGGAGGAGGAAGAGGATGGAGGAGGTCAGCAGGCTGCGAAGATCTGATGACCTGCCAAGTCGGAGTGTGGAGCTGCTCACCTGTCCGTGGATGGAGCAGCGGAGGTACGACCCCCAGCAGACTCTGCAGCTCCCGTGAAAACTCGCTCTCTCGCTCTCCTCCAGGATGTTCTGGAGGACCTGACGGAGCAGAAGCAGACGAGGCGAGGACGTCACTTCTTCTCGCCATCCAGACATAGAAATTCCAGTGGCAGCAATGACGGCTGGCAGGAGGAGGAGGAGGAGGAGGAGGAGGGGGGGAGGGGCCTTGGTGTGTTTGGTAATAAGCTAATGGAGGCCCTGATCAGGCCCTCTGGGAGCCGTCACGCCGCCGCTGGCTCTCCGAGCGCCGCTCCTCACTGACTAAAGGCACCAGACCAGGTTTCTGGAATGAACTGAGCGCTGGAGGAGTGAAGCCCTGAGCCGGCGTTCAGAAACACCCAGGATGAATCCGCCATGTTCGGCGCGTCTCTGACTTCACCTGGTCTGGGCTGCACGGCTCCCTGGGAGCTCTCTCCACTCCGTCTCCGCCTCAGACGGCCGGACCGGCGGCGCAGCGGCAGCTCGCCGCTCGCTGCATTATTAAACACAGGCGAACAGTCACAACCGGCAGGAGCCGACCCCGGGGCAGGGCTGCCCCAGAAACCACCGGAACGGAAGGGATAACCTACATTACATGTGCTGCACTCTCTGGCGTGCACACACACACACACACACACACACACACACACACACACTCATTATCAGACTGGTGGATGAAAATCGATATCGACTGTGACAGTGCGCCTGTTTGCTCCGGCAGACGAGCTGCAGAGCAGACGAGACTGAAACGTTCAGATCAGATGGGAAGCGTCTTTATCCCATGATGCATTGCTCACCACGTTGTAGTAGGTCTTACTGATGATGGTGGTGTCGAAACCTTTGGGGGGGCTTCTCAGCGTGCCAGACTTGGGCTTGTCTGCTGTTTTATCTGAAAACAGGGGGAAAAAAACAAAAGCTTTTTCAAACAAATCTCATGACGTGGCCGGCGCGGCGAGCAGGACGAGGCTTCACTAAACGTTACGACTGAGCGCCTCAACGGCGCCGCTTCGCCGTCACGGCTGCTGCCGAACACACTCAGAGCCGCCGTTTGTTTTCTGCTCGGAGCTGAGAGGCAGGAAGCGGCTCTCTCGGCGGCGGCGGCCCTGGAACTTCCCGTCTTTGTGTGCTTGTGAGACGCTCTTCCCTGCTTCCTGCCGTTTTTCTCAGCAGCGCGGCGAAACGTGAACATGTCTAATAGCGCCGAGCGGACGAGGACGCCTCGCCACGGTCTGCAAACGGACGAAATCCAGGCTCTGGAACATCTGGGACAACTCTAACCCCATTATGATTTTGATAATAACTGCAGCGCTCCGAGCGAAGGCTCTGTCTGAAACAAACAAACGAACCGAAGCTCCACCCACCGCCTGCTTTCAGCTCGCGGACGTAGTTGCTGGGGAACCAGCGGTCTTGCCGTTGAGCGAGCCCTCCCACCAGCCCCCCTCCTCCTGCCGGCTCACGCTGATGACGTCCCCCTTGGAGAAGGACAGCTCGTCCTCGTTGGTCTGCTGGAAGGCGAAGCGAGCTCTGACCAGGCACTGGCCGCCGCCGCCGCCGCCGCCGCATCCGACATGTCCTGGCAACCGAGAGCAAGTTTACAAGTCTCCGTTCAGCGCGTCGCGGCGAGGGTCCGGAGCCGTGGAGGCCGGAACTCACCAGGCTGCGGTACTGAGGCTGCAGCAGCTTGGAGGAGCGGCACTGAGCGTTCAGAGAGTCGAACGACTGGATCCTGGACAGAGGAGGAGGAGGGGTGCGGCGCGCAGACCGAGTCTCCGGGACCGGCGACGTCTGCAACTGCAACGAGTCACATCCGCCTCAAACTCATGAAATACACCCGATCCGTGACGGCCTGAAGCCCCTCCGGCACACGGCGCCTCACCTTCCGTGGCTTTGTTGAGCGCCACCAGGCAGTGCAGCACCTTGGCCAGGTTCAGTCCCTGCAGCAGGTCGTTGACCTCAAAAGGCTTTAAGAAGAAACAAAACAGAGGGACGGATATTAGAGCAGCCGCGGCGCCGGGACAAGCAGGGGAACAAGATGTCATCAGGAATTCGTGGAGCCTGACAGACACGAACACAAACCGGCGAGGCCCGCGTCTCGCCGCCGGACGGGTTTACCGCGAGGAAGAGCGCCGGCCGCTGACGGCGGTGAGGAGCCTGCGTCTGGCTGCCTGGCGAGGGGTTTACCGCTCCTTCTGACACAGCAGACTGGAGCAGGATTACTCCAAGTCTGAGCTCCCCCCCCTTCTGTAATCTCCCCATCACACACGGACACTCGCGGCGTCTCAGGTCCTAATCCGGTGTGTACCACACAAAAAAGGCTGAATCTCCGCTGCGGAGGTGTGAAGGTCGGGCGATCGCAGGACAGAAGCTCTGGTTTGATTTAAACACACACACACCGATCGATGGTCCCGTCAGAGAACACACATTCACCTCTCCCTCTGGCGGCGGGCCAGCACTCGGACTCGGTCTGCTCCGCCCGGGGGAAATAAAAATAAACGGAGATGCAAACCGGCAGTAAATCTGACTGGGAGTGAATGGAGCAGTGACCATGACACACACACACACACACAACACACACACATACTGAAAACAAAGCCCATGATTGGTCCAACAGCTTACCTGATTACTGGGCGCGCTTGATTTACTGTTGAAGCAAAGGTGTCTAAAGCTGCAAATCAATATCCGTCCTGATTAAAGTCGACTGACAGCAGAGGATCGGCAGTAATCTGATTAATCCTGGAGCTCTGGGTAACTGCGGCGGGTGCCGGTCCACTCTGCGACGGGCGCGCCCGCCGCCCTCGGCTCGTCCGACGACCGCCGCCGGTAACGGAGCGCCCTCCCGGCAAACATGGCCGACGCGCCTCCACTCAGGCTGATTGGAAAGGCCGGCGGCAGGCCGGCGCTCTGCATTACATCAGCCCACTCCTCCGCGCTCCCTCAGACTCCCTCCATCGCTCATTTACTGGGCAGACGAGAGCCAAGCTCCTCCGTCACGACTGCTCAGACAAACCCTGACAGACACACACACACACACACACACACACACACACCCTGATACCTGCTTCGCACAGAATCAGGGAGAAAAAAACAGCTGAGATCTTCTGTGGAGTTTCTTCTTGTTTTCTTTTCAGTCATTAAACATGAAGGAGCTGCTGAGAAAAAGTCAGAGAAACCAGGATGTAATAACCGCCGGTGGCGAAAAGCTGAATCCGGCTCTTCAACGCCGTGGAGACAGACCGGCCCTCTGAGCTCACGTTATCGCCCTGGGCTTCGGCCGCTCCACAGTGAGGGCCCCTGTCGAACCTCTGGACCGGAAAACCACTTCCAGAAAGCTCTTACTGCACGGTTCACACCAGAAAACGCCCTCATGGATCCCTGCGAGGCCGACCCGCTGGTGGATGGATCTCCTCCCGTCCACCCACTGAGAGCCAGCGCCAAACGGAAACCCTGCGCCCAGGCCCGTCTCTCTGCTCGTTTCCATAACGACAAACCGGGCAGCAGGCAGTCAGACACAAACTCAGCCCTGCAGCTTCGTGCACGTCGTCCCAGAACAGACTGGAACCAGCCCGTCTTGGATCGCCTCACACGTGTTACTCTGCCTCCACGAGCAGCTGAGCCGCGAGTAAATATCACAGCTTGAAGGTTTTCCTTCGTAACATGGAGCTTTGAACGTAGGCCGCATTCACAAATGGAAAGAGTTGAGAAAAATGATCTTGAATTCACCTTTTCCACCGTCTGCTGCTCAACGGCTGTCAAAGAAAACTAAGAAATGTGGAGGAATTCCGTGTTTTTCAAGCAGAGATGATGCTGCCTTTGCTCTGAGCTGCCGAGAGACGGGTTAACTCGACATCATGTTCATTTCTGAGGTGAACCGCCGTCAGATGGAGAAGCGTTTGAAACAGACTGTCCAGCACTTTGGAAAGAAACCAACAGAGACAGAAACCAAAGCCGCTGCTCGCAGTAAAAAACGTCTCATCTTGTTCAAGAACATGACTGCAGTCTGATTCAAGGGCAAAAAATACACAACTTTTCATGATTTAAATAAAAACTGAAGTGTATTTACGCTCTAAAATTCCAATTAGATGTGTTGAGAGTACATAATATTAGACTGTGCTCGTATCCAGATTGAAATGGTGATAATACATCACTGATTCATGACCTGAAATTTCACCTATAATCAAAACCTTTCAGAAGTAAAGTGTTAATTCTCTAAGATGAGCTCTGTAATTGACTTCTCGTGAAGTCTAAACAGGTCTGTGCCCATTTTCAGGCTGACTATGAAGAAATATGAGGCGATTCCTTCACTATGAGCTGCTGATGAACCATAAGAGGATAAAGAATTCACTCATAACGTAAGGAATAAATACGTTTTAAATCAGGATTAGAGCAGAACATGTGGTTGTGTGTGTGTGTGTGTGTGTGCGCACTCACGTCCACGCCGAAAGCCCCGCAGCCTCGGATAAACTCGGCGATGTTCCGCTGGCTGTCGGCGTCGCTCCGCGGCTCCTGGACAAACTTCCGCCGGGGAGAGAGAGGGTGAGCCCCGGGGCCTCTCCGGGAGCCGACACACAGTCGCGACTGCGGCTAATTTGCGAGTTTTTGCGACAGAAAACAAGCTTTTCTTTTATTTTTTTTTCCAGGCGTTCCTGGCGCACTTGACACTTGCTGCTTTAAGCTGTCAAAGTCCGTTGATTGCTCTTCCGGTTTGACCTTTCAAAATAAGGTTAAGCCGGTTTATGGAATACTTTCTTGCCCCCCCCCCCATATTTAGCATTACTAAAAGCAAAAAGCACAGTTTTAATTGGGGCAAAACGAATTGGTAATCTGCACAGACTTATAAAAAAAACTTTCAATATTATTTTTTAAAGAAAAAGTGCATAAAATGATCATCTTACACACTATAAACGACTGTTTACAATTTTTTATGCATGAAATTGTATTTTTTTTTTGTTGATTTAAAAAAAAAACCTTCAAAAAACATTTTTAAAAAAGCAGAAAAAAGACCAAATCAACATTTAGTAATTGCATCACGACACTGTGAAGCCTTCATAAATCTCTTCTCATTTCGCAGTAACAGGCTCACTTTAAACAGTGAAACCAGGGTTGATTTGGGTTTGAATGGGGCCGAATGCAGGATAAAGATGAAGGTAATCAGAGTAACCCGCTCGTGCCTGACCTCCCCGGGCTTTTATTGTGACGCCCCGCACCCTGCGCTCACTCCTCTCGCAGACTTTGCACAGGTCCTGGTTTTCACTGGATCAGCCTCAGGAGGATGTGACGCGCACAGGTTCACGGCCCATTGTTTATAAGTGCAGGCGCGGGCTGGCGGGCGCGTGCACGCGTACAGGAGGGAGATTTATTGGCTCAGCGCAGCAACATGTTTCACTGGAATTAACTGACTTTATATTATCGTTGCTTCTATAAGGGAAATTGAGTATAAAATAAATAAAATAAATAGAATAATTTTAAGTGTAAACCCCGATGGGGGAAAAAAAGGTAAATGATAAGATAAACTTCAGAAGGAGGACAGAAATGAGGAAAATAAAATGTGAATGTGCTCCCTGACTGTGCGGACACTCACCCTGTCCACCGTCCCGGCCGCAGCCGCTCCAGCAGCCTGCACAGCACCGCTCCATCCTGCAGGGACGCCTGGAGGAAAGCCTCCGGATCCGAGATGCTCTTCTTGGGGGAGTCCAGGACCCCCAGCGTGATGAGCCAGGTCACCGTCTGCTCGGCAGAATTCATCCCGCAAAACGCGCCTTCTGCTCTGCTCCCCGCCAGCGAATTAAATCATCCCAGATGAGCCGGGCTGGACGCTCGCGCCGTTCCAGAAAATCCGAGTGGAAGTGGGAAATAAGCCAGTTCCTTCCTGCCTTTCAACAGATCTGCATTCTCTCTCTCTCTCTCTCTCTCTCTCTCTCTCTGCACCTTTGGACACAACTGGACTGGAGAGCATCACCACTGTGAAGACAGCTGCAGCAACAAACCACTTCCGCTGTCTGATTTCACAATAAAGCACGGCTGTCCACTGAAAACAACCGAAACACGCAGAACGTCTTAAATTCTCCTTTCTATCACTTCACGGTGTTCATGTTTACAGTGGCTGGTGTCGGGAGGGGTTAAGTAAATTAAATATTTAGCTGAAATGTGCTACCGGTAGAGGGAGGACTTATATTTTGAAGGGGCACACACTTTACTTCCGCCTCTAGAGCACGTGTCCTGGATGAAGTGACAGCTTCTCGAGCAGGACTGTCCCATTGATGAACTGCAAGCTGTTTAACCATCAAAAACCAACATTCACAGAAACCCTGTGTAAAAAAATATACACATTAAACCAGCTTCCTTTCAGCTTTTCTTCGTTTTAAAGTCACAAACTTTATAATTAATGCAGCTTTAGCCGCGTGTTTCATTCCTGAAATGAATATTTATGCCAGTCAGAAGTGTCTTTCTCAGCTGACAGGGTGTAAATAGGCTCCAGCTGTGTCCTGATTATAGTTTTATGGGTGGAGAAAGTCCGCTCTCAGCCATCACTTCTGCTAATGTACTTTATTCACTGAACCATAACTCTGGTGTTCAGTCGATTCCTCCCTGTCATGGAGGCCCGGGACATTACTAATTCATCGACTGGGAAAACCTTTTATCGTCACGCCTGTCAACTGAGGCTGTCGCCCCCTGCTGGGCAGTTCAGCCCACAGCTTCCCCATGATTGTGCAGTTGTAAATTCCTTCTTGTTTCCTTATTTGCGTTTGTTCATTCCATTCCGAACATGAGTCAAGAAATAAGACCACATAAAGAAAAAAAATACTTAGACTCTTACACAAAAAATTAAGAGTAGGAGGCTTATTCTTATAAATATTGATATATTAATACAAGTATTAACATCTCTATAATATTAAAAACAATACTGTCACATAATATATTCTTAATTTAGAAACAAGTTGACACATTTTCCCTTAAGTTTTGAGAAGAATGTTAATATGAACATATTCATTTGTACATGGAGTATGAGAAATGTTTCTGAGCTGTGTTCACAAGTGAACTGGGCTGGGTCTGAGAGTGTGAAACGCTGAGTGTGGAGTGAGACTGGGTTGGTTGAACAGGATGTCATGCTGTATATCTCTGAAGAATCAACTCCCTTCAGCGTGTGAAGCATCTGAACACTTTCAGCGACGTGTTAGATCCACTGCTGCGCTCTTTAACGTGTTGGTCCACCAGACTGTAATCGCTGAAAAATACAATTAATATCTACACAAGGTCTGGCAAAAAAAAAAGTGCCTGCTGAAATACAAATGTTACCATTCAGGAAACAGAACAGTGTCTAATATCTAATTGCTTTCCTAAAGCATTGGCGTGTGGAGCGGAGTCTGTTTAACCAAACTGATAAAGGTCACATGCTTACAGGGTCGATGCTGCTTCTTGTTTCACACGTCGTCTTTCTGAACGTGTGCTGCAGCCCACACACACACACGCTCACACACACACACACACACACAGCTCTTCATTCCACTTCAAAGCCAGCAGAGGAAACAGGAGGGTGTTTCCATCGGCTTTCTGAAAGATGCGGCCTAATTTCTGATTTCCGCCTTCTCAAACCCTTTTTGGGAGACGACGCGAAGCTGCGTGGCCTCTGCCCTCCGCAGTGCCCGGCGCCGTTTCTGTGGCGTGGTGCCGGCCGGTGCCATTTCATGAGTGTGCTTTTGGCAGGGGGGGGGGGGTGACACACTGGGTTTCATCAGTGCTGTCAGTTTTTCTGTATCTGCTTTTAACTTCCTCATTTGCCCGTCAGCACAATTTCCTCTTTCACAAACTGGTGGCACTTCTTCTGCTTCAGCGCGCGGCTCGGAGCACATCTGTCCGCCGAACTCCTCCGAAAGGCCCCGGAAAACACGAAACCTGCAGGCAGACCTTCTCAAACAGAGTCCATGCTCTTGTTTGTCGGGATCGTCTGGATTCGTTCTGGAAGTGCTGAGCTCCGGAGGTTGTGCAAACAACGGGTGAGTGCAGAAGCCGAAGCCTGAAGCGATACGTGGATGTTTCCACCCTGCAGGCGGGTTGTGATTGTCGCGTTTGTCTCTTTTCCCTGTGCAGCCGTGAAACAGCTCCGCTGAGCTTCAGCCGGGAAGATCGAGGACGAGACAGTCGGTCATGAGCGTCTCTCTCTGCAGTAGTGTCCATGCTGTGAGTGTGTGTGAGTGTGTGTGCGATGTCGGGGGACACCAGCACCCTGACGTGGAGGAGCATGTCTCCCACCGGTCACTCAGACTCCTCGGACATGTCGCCCACCGGCGACCGTCTTCAGGGAGACCGTCTCGCCGGTGAAGATCATCAAGGTGTGCTTCCTCAGCAACAACTCCAACCTGGGCAAGAACTTCAAGCTGGTCCGCTGCGAGGAGGGCTGGACCGTCAAGGTGAGCGGACGTTCACACTCTGACTTTACCGTCCGGTTTTGAGCTGCCCAGAGCCGGCAGCTGGATGTGCATGCGTGAGGAAATGAAAACACCTCTCAGAGACGCAGCTCACAGCTGGAAACTGGAACCGCGCGGTTTCGTTTCACATCAGAGAGGCCGCCTCGGCGCGTCCGACTCCCACAGACCTTGTGTCTGACTGTCCCAGTCCCAGACGGTGGTGGAGCTGGTGCTGTTCAGCGGCTGCGTGGGTCCAGACATCAAGCACAGCCTGAGCTACGGCCGTCCTCCTCAAACACCATCAAGCTAGCCTCGGCGACCCACTGGCTGCACCCCGACCTGACCGTGAGCGAGCTGACCGCAGCGCTACGAGCAGCAGCACCTGGAGGCCGAGTGGAGGTCAGGGCCGGTCGCCAGCGCGCCCCTCTGAGCTGATTCAGACAAACTCAGCGTGGCCTTGATCTGTGCAGATACGACCTTCGGATCAGATACATCCCAGTGGACTTCATGGAGAAGTTCCAAGACGACAGGACAACCACGCTGTACTTCTACCAGCAGGTCAGCGACGGCCGGAACGGCTTTTACGATCAGGAGCGGCCGCAGCCAAGCAGGGGCTCACGCGCTGTGTCTGTCTGCAGGTGAGGAGCGACTACATGCTGCAGTACGCCTCCAAGGTCAGCGACGGCATGGCCCTGCAGCTCGGCTGTCTGGAAATCAGGTAAAAGACAAAATCAGGCACAGCTGCTTCAGTTGAGCTGCTTCAGTCTCCCTTTGAACAACCAAACGGTTCGTTCACGCAGGAGATCTACAAGGACATGAATCCCAACGGCTGGAGAAGAAGTCCAATTTCGAACTGCTGGAGTGAGTCAAGCGTGATGGTTTCAACGCGGTGCCGTTGTTTTTACATGTAACGCCTCCATGGTTTTCATGCAACTCTTCTCAACCACGACTCGAACATTCAAGCGATGATCTGCAGCAGACTTAATCTCAAACAATGCAGAGAGTCGAAGTGGAATAAAGTAAATAAAGAAAAAAATACGTGGGAAACCCATTAACTTCAGGAAATCATTGAAGACTAAGTTATAATTCTGAACGTGCCTTTCCAGTCAGCGTTTAACCGATAAAGGGAAACTGCTGAAAACTTAGAAGTGCTACGGTTTAAGCCGAGGTCTATTTCGGCCTGACCTCATTCTGCAGCAGACAAAGTGAAACTGCGGCGCACTCAGCCGATTGGCGGCCGAACCCAGACAGAAGCAGCGTGTGGTCTGAGGAGCTCGACTGAACGCTCTCTGCATTCATACCGTCTGCCTTTCAGGAAGGACGTGGGGCTGGACCTGTTCTTTCCCAGAGACCTGATCGACAGCATGAAGGTAGAGAGACTTTTCCCGGCGGAGACAGAGACACATGGAGCTCACGGCCTCTGTGTTTCCCCGTCAGCCCAAGCAGCTGCGCCGCCTCATCCAGCAGACCTTCCAGGGCTACTCCACCCTGAAGCAGGACCAGTGCATGGCCAGGTTCTTCAGCACTCTGGCTCAGTGCTACAGCTACACCCAGGAGAGCTTCGCCTGCCAGCTGGAGGTGAGGGTTCCACGCCCGCACAGGTCCCGCCGCGTCACTCCGGCTTGGTGCTTTCTCTGATGTGAATGCATCCGCTTCCTGTGTCTCCAAGCACGGCTGGAGCCTGACGATAGACCTGGTCATCGGCCCCGAAGGCATCAGCCAGCAGACCGAGAACTCCAAGGTGAGCTGAGGGAGGCAGCCCGGTCTGGCCCCCGGTGTCTGTCCCGTCTTCACCTCTGTCCGTCTGTCCGTCTCCTCTGCAGCCCGTCTGTCTGGCCACCTTCTCTCAGGTGAGCAGCATCTCCTGCTCCCCGCAGCCCGACGGCCGCGCTCTGCTCAACGTGCACATCGACGGCGCCAAACAGGTGAGGCTCCGGGGATCAGACGACAAGTCACATGAAAACAAGAGGCCAAAGGTGTGCTTTCTTTTTATGTGTGCGTGTGTGTCCAGCCGCTGTCAGGTGACCACGTCCTCCTGGCGATCGCAGAAAAACATGGCCGACCTGATCGACGGCTACTGTCGACTGAAGGCCGAGCGGGACAGTTCGCTCATCATCAGGCCGAGTAAAAGTGCGTTGATCCAAAACATGAGAATGGAATCAACAATCCAGAAAACTGAGGTTTAAAACTGAACTCAATCTCTGATTCTTTTAGACAGAGAACCAAGAATCAAGCTTCCTGACATCCCAAAACGGTGAGAGCAGCGGCACACTGGCTGCTAAACACCAAACCCACTGAAACGTGAAATCTCAGTTCCTCCCAACTTAACTTTCTCTGCTTGCAGAAACTTTCCACACGCCTTTAGATCTTGCTGTGATTTTAGGACTGACTGTTCATTCTAAAGAACATTTTTCTTCTCTTCCAGTCACGGTTCCAGTTTTCATGGGAGAAATTCAAGTGAGTTAGTCACACAGATTTTTTTTTTTAGTGGACGCTTTGTCTCGAATATTTGCTTTGAAATCATTCAAACTGAAACAGCTCATATGATGCAGAGCCAAGGCCTGAAAGCTCACCTTCATTTCTTTGACGTCAGGTTCTGATATTTACATCGAGATCCCAGAAAACCCTGAGGACTCCGACGGTGAGGAGCGGCGCTCGGTCTGCACGGAGGCTGAAGCGTTTGCTCCACTTTCTGATCCGATCCGTTGTCCTCCATGTCCAGAGAAACACAGGATCTGCAGGACGACGTGGTCGTGGGTCCGCAGTCCTGGGCGAGGGCTTCTTTGGAGAGGTTCACGAGGGGTTTACAAGAGCCCGGGTGAGTCGCTGACGCGCAGAGCGCCGATCCTTCTGCTCCTGGATTGAAACTTGACGCTGTGAGGCTGTTTGCAGACTGGAGAGAGATCCCCGTCGCCATCAAAACGTGCAAAAGACTGCACAGCCGACGTGAAGGAGAAGTTCCTGAGTGAAGCGGGTGAGAGGAGAAGGCGGCCGCCGCAGCGATTCCCTCCTTTCAAAACCACGTTTCACTGCAGAAATGCAAAGCCAGAAAAATGTCCAATATGAAGCTTTTTATGAACACTGCTGAGAAAAAACAGAAACAAACGTGTTTAACTCTGAGGCTTTCCAACAAAAAGAGTCTGACAGTGACTGCAGCTGACTTCCTGTGGAGTCCTTGTGGCTTTGTGCAGCAGTTGAGGTTGGCGTCCTACAAGCAGTCGTTACTCTGACGAGTTTATCAGTTAAAAAAATGTGAAAAATCTTTAACTAGATCTAGTCCAAACCAGCAAATTAACTTAAAAATTGCTAGAAAACAATAAAGTAATCTCAAGGGCCGAGGTTTAGAGCTGCAGCCTTCACTTCCCTGTTCGTGAGCTCTTAAAATGCTCAGAAAGGCGACTGGAAGCACGAAGGATGCTTTTCGATCTTCTGTGTGTTGCAGGCTTGATGAAGACCTGGATCACCCCCACATCGTGCGCCTCGTCGGCGTCATTGAGGTGGATCCCGTCTGGATCGTCATGGAGCTCTACAAACACGGGGAGGTGTGTTTTCTTCTGGAAATGATTAGACTGTAAACGCTGCGTGCAGGTAAACTGCTGCTGAGGTTCTTAATATTAAAAGAGAGAGACAGCGTGTTGAGCACGGCGGCCTGTGACTCTCGGGACAGCTCGGCAGCTACCTGGTGGAGCAGCAGCACGTCTTGACCACCGTCACACTCGTCCTGTACTGCCTGCAAATCTGCAAGGCCCTGGCGTACCTGGAGGGCCTCAACATGGTGCACAGGTAACGCGCAGCACGCCGACCCCCGTCCGACGCCGGTTTTTGGTGCAGCGTCCTCTGATCCTCGCCTCGTTTACAGGGACATCGCCGTGAGGAACGTCCTGGTGGCCGGCCCCGACTGCGTCAAGCTGGGCGACTTCGGCCTGTCCCGCTACATCGACGAGCAGGAGTACTACAAAGGTGCCTCATCCTGTCACCCATGCTGGTTTGAAGCTGTCCTGGTGAAGTGGTGAGCAGCGTGTTCCTCCGCTCCTCTGCAGCCTCGGTCAGCCGCTTACCCATCAAGTGGATGGCGCCCAAATCCATCAACTTCCGACGCTTCACCACGGCCAGCGACGTCTGGATGTTCGGTGAGACGGCGCTGGACCCGCCCGGTGTCTGGACAGTCAGATCATCAACAGTGTGTGGTGTGTGTGTGTGTGTGTTAATGTGGGCTCGTCTGCCCAGGTGTGTGTGTGTGGGAGATCTTCTCCACGGCCCAGCAGCCCTTCTTCTGGCTGGAGAACGGGCAGGTCATCAACCCAGCTGGAGTCGGGGGTTCGACTCCAGCGGCCGGACAAGTGCCCGCCCGCCGTCTACGCCCCTGCTCAGCGGCTGCTGGGCCTACAAGCCGCAGGGCCGGCCCTCCTTCGGCCAGCTGGTCTGCTCCTTCAGGTGCCGCCGCCCCGCCTCACCACACACACACACACACACACCGCCGGCTGCTCCCCGCCCGGCCCGCTCATCCAGCGCGTGTGTCCACAGCGACGTGCACCGGCAGAGCGCCAGCAGGAGGAGGCGGCCAGACGCAGCCGCTCGCACTCCCATCCCCACCGTGTTCGACCCCGCCCAGGAGCCGCCGCCCAAGGTGCTGCAGCCGCCGCGAGCACGGCAGTCACAAAACAGCCGAGTCAGCGTTTCAGGCCAAAGGCTCACATCCTCCACATCAATCCCAGCTCACTTCACAGCGACAGTTTCAGTTTTTACAGTGTTAGATCAGATTACACATGATGCTGATGGTCTCTTTTTGGGCAAAAACAGCTCCAACTATTCACATGATGTCAGAACAAGAATACAAGGGAAATAAAATACAATAAAATCCTCCTGGGAAAACAAGTCGACAGTGATAAAGCCTCGTGCTGCTGCTCACATGACAGCTCATGATATGAAAGTCAAAGTGAAACTCTCATCATGTGCTGATCTATATTTACATTTGGTTTTACTGAATCACTACGACTAAATTAATCCAACTTTTCACCTGAAAGAGACACTTTTTGTCACGTTAACGTGGATTCCGGAAGATTAGAGGAAACCAAATCAGTGAGACGAGAGAGAAGAACAAAATGATTATTTTTCACTGTGAGGATAAAACATTGGTGATCGGTTTTTGCTCCGTTGGACTGTTAACAGCCTCTGTTTTCTCTTCAGCCGTCCAGAAAACAAGGCAACACTCTTCCTCGCAGCATGCACACACAGGTACACACACACACACACACACACACACACACACACACACACACTCAATCAGTGTTGAAAACGTGTGAAGCTTCATCAGATTGGCTCACAGCTGGAAGGGAAGCTGTTTGTTGAGTCACATCCTGAAATGCAGCTTTTTACAGCAGAGGGGCAGAACTGGATGAACAAACACAAACACACACACACACACACACACACACACACACACACACACACACACACACACCACACACCCACACACACACACACACACACACCACACACAACACTGACACAGACACAGACACAATCCAACTGAAGCCCCTGATTTCCAAAAGAGGAGTCAGAATTAAAAATAGTTTTTTAATCCCTGAGGGAAGCTCTACCGCTCAGCTGTCTGCGTTTTCTGGGCTTACTGTGTTACTGGAAAGAAATGAAGAAATGATGGGACAAACTGGGATGTTTCTGGTCGCACCAACATCCTCACGCCACCGTGTGTGTGTGTGTGTGTGTGTGTGTGTGTGTGTGTGTGTGTGTCTGGGCATAGGACAAGGACAGCAGGCCGGTTTGGGAGACAGAGACGATGGAGGACACTTTACAGAGACAACGGAGGGAAATGCTGAAGGACCGGGAGTGGCTGGAGCAGGAGGAGAGACAACTGGTGAGGCTCGCTCGCACGCACGCACGCAGGCACGCACACACACACACTTCTACCAAGCATTAAGAGCCTCGTCTTGAAGCGTGGTGTGTTTGGTGTGTGTGTCTGCAGGATCCCGCAGTGCGAGTGGATTCACAGATGAAGGTAAACCTGAAACAGGGCGGTGTTATGACGGAGGCGGTCAGTCCGGCAGTCAGTCCGGGGGATACCGTCCCCGGTGAAGCCCTCCGAGCCACAGTCCTGTGTGTGAGCCGCGTTACAGGTCCATGCAGGACCCGTTCATGTCACCCGGGTCCACGGTGTCCGTCGTGCCCGGCAGACAGAGACGGGATACAAACGGCTTCGGTGTTAATTAAACCGACGATTATTCGCTTGAACACCACGAGGCAGATGTCAAATTACCGCCACTATCACAGTCTCACTATGTTATGATGGAATTAAAACTCAAAGTCAAAATAGATGAAGCCGTTGCTGAGATTACAAGAAAATAAAAAGAAAAGAACTGCTGGAACGTGAAGGAGTAATAAAAAAAAACAACAACTTTACTTCTCTTTTTCCAGCAGCAACAGCCTCCTGAAAAACCCCCTGAACACGGTGAGTCCAGTTTGATCCCTTCACTGTGCTGGAATTTCTTCAAATACGGATGAAAAAAAGGAAGTAAAACTATAGAGTAGGTCGATTCCTTTCAGTAGAGGAGTTAAATGAATATAAAGGGAAACCCTGAAGCCAGGAGGGAGACGTTGTTTTAACGGGGTAAAATGTCACCGTCATGAGACTCGCTCCTTATTCTGAGTTTCAGATCCACCGAGGAAACCCCCGATGCCGCAGACAGCAGCGAAGGTACAACTCTTCCCTCCGCCTCTGGGGTTTGAGGAGGCGGCGTGTTGCTCAGAGCTGGGGGGGTTCTGTTGTGCTTGCAGCCTCAGCTGACGGCGGAGCTGGACCGCTCCGGTGACCAGGTCTACACGGGGGTCATGGCGATGGTGCGACAGGTGGTCCAGCTGAAGAAACGAGGTCAACTCGCTGCCGGCCTCCGAATACCCCAACGCTGTCAAGGCAGGTCAACAACTGCTCAGCTTTTCTGAGTTTAAACCAAGAGGGATTTAATGGATGTAGAAGTCAGCAGTCCTGAGTCTCTCTCCCCCCCCCCCCCAGGCGGTGGGCGTCGCCCTCCGCAGCCTCATCCAGAACGTGGACGAGATCCTGCCGTCGCTGCACAGCTCCGTCACCACCGAGGTAAAAACCGGGTTCCCGCACAGACCCTGCTGTGTGCCGCACGTTAAACAGCCCCCCAACCCCCCCCCCCCCCCCCCCCCCAGATCGAAGGCACCAAGAAGCTGCTGAACAAGGACCTGGGGAGCTGATCAGCAAGATGCGGCTGGCGCAGCAGAACGCCGTCACCTCGCTGAAGGAGGAGTGCCAGCGCCAGATGCTGGCCGCTGCCCACACCCTGGCCCTGGACTGTAAGAACCTGCTGGACGCCGTGGACCAGGCTCGGGTCCGGGCCAACCTGGCCAGGCCCAGGCGAGACTCGACGGCGGAGGAGGATGAATAGAAGAGAAAAGAAATGCTTCATTATTAGTCCCAGAGGGAAATTCCTTCCATGGGAAGGGAGCGCATGGAGCGCCTCTCCTCAGGACATCTGAATGTTTTTTTATTTTATTTTTGGTAGCGTTCTGAGGAAGACGTTATATTTCTAGCCTCTCTCCTGAATTCAAACAAGACAATTCATGTAAAAGTTTATTTTTTCTTATGAGTGACTGTGATGATCTGCGTATTTTTTTACATGGAGACCTCTTCTGCAAATACAAACTGGGTCACTTCTTTCCCCCCTCCTGCAGGCTGAAAGGGAAATTAAAGAAAAATACAACCATTCCTGTCCTTCTGTGTTCTGATTCCAGTCCTTCACTTTACTCAGATGAACGTCCCGGAACGCATTTCACTAGCATCTTTTATTACTTTCACTTGCTGCTCGGATTCTATTTATAAAATCTGTGTCTGTAACAACAAAGCATGACACTTTGGCATTAAACTTCTCTTATATTGACATAAACACAGATTTATTTTATCCCTTGGCCTTAAACAAGCCAACGATGCACAGCAATTGATTCTTTCATCTGGAAAAATGAATAGAATCCCTACAAAATTTATCATTTCATACATATTTTCAACCTGCCCGGCTTCCGCAAAGGTCATTTAGGGTTAAAAGGCCCAAAGTGCAGCTGCAGCGAAGGTGAATTATTTATGCACCGGGTATCTCTTCAAAAGCTGCAAACTGCTGCCGTTGGCCCTCCTGGTTTTGGAGATGCGACGCATTGCCTAACTCTGTCATTTGCTTATGTAAGATTTCTTGCGTGCAGAGGCACAGCCGGGGGTTTTCTCTGTGAAACAGGTTATGAAAGAACGGAGACGTTCACCTCGACCTGCTCAGGGAGACACAACCTCAGTACATGACTTGTGTTTTAAGCAGAAAAGACATTAAATTACTGCCCTTAAAATGTATCATTTCATTTCCTGTTTGGTTGTTTATTTTCTCTCCTCACAGCCAAAAGATGGAACCCCCCCCCCCGTCGTAACTCGGGCGTTCCACGCCTCTGAAGGCTTCCTGCTAGGTGGAGTCTGCCGTCGGTATATAATCACACCTCTGTGGAGGCGTTTCGTGCCAGGTGAGCGTCGGACCTCAGCGGCGGCAGACTCAGCCACCAGGTGAGAGTTCCACACCTTTACCTTCACATCCGGGGGGTTTTCACACCAGAGGTTCAGCTGACAGAGTCAAAAAGACGCCACGTCTCTTTGTTTTAGGTGAATCTTAAGGAAAAGGCATTCATTCATCTTTCTACACTTCCACCGAGCCACAGGCAGGAAACACAGTATTTACGTGAGTGCTTTTAAATTCTACAAATAGTTTGTAGTACGAGGAACGCCGAGTACATCTTGCGACAGGAACTGAATTTAGTGTAGCTTAAATTACTTTTGTTTGATGTGATTTTGAATTCAGAGGAACGTAAAGCTTCAGTTTTCTGCAGAATGAGATGAACGCACGTGAAGCCGTTTCCTCCTCCTGGCTGCAGGATGAAGAAGATCATCCTGGACGTGGACACGGGCGTGGACGACGCCATGGCCATCATGGTGGCCCTGTCCAGCCCAAACGTGGAGGTCATCGGGATCACTTGCTGCCATGGCAACACGCCCCTGGACAACGTGGTGACGAACACGCTCCGTGTGCTGCAAGTCTGCAAGAAGACGGAGGTGAGTCCCCCGTCCGGAGGGTTCTGCGCCGTGCAGGAAGCGTCTGACCGCCGGCCGCGTCGTTCCAGATTCCAGTGTATCCAGGCTGCAGGCAGCCTCTGCTCAGCAGTAAATTCATGCGAGCAACTACCACGGAAAGGACGGACTGGGAGACGTCCCGGATCCAGAACCTCCAGTCAGGACCAGCTGCAGGGCAGGAAGGCCGCGGCAGCCCTGGTCAAGATGGCGAGGACGCACCCTGGAGAGGTGACGAGGACGTCCGCGCAAAACCGCCTTCAGTCGACACGCCGGGTGTCAAGCAGCTCCGATTAGAGCGCAACGGTTCCATTTTCCTGCTCAGGTGACGCTTGTGGCCACCGCCCCGCTCACCAACCTGGCCGTGGCGGTTCAACCCACCCCGACTTCCCCAAGAAGCTGAAGGCGCTCTACATCATGGGAGGAAACACTGAATGTAGACACTCCGGCCGGCACGTTCAGCGCTACGCCAGCCTGCTGCAACCATCTGTAACCCTGTGTGTGTGTGTGTGTGTGTGTGTGTGTGTGTGCAGCAGGGGCAACACCACAGTGTGTGGGGAGTTTAACTTCGTGGCTGACCCCGAGGCGGCTCACATCGTGCTGGACCGCTACACCTGCCCCACCTACATCGCCGGCTGGGAGTTCACCTGCAGGAACAGCCTGCCCTGGGTGAGCCTGCTGCACACACACACACACACACACACACCCCGGCACCAGGTCTGACGGCTTTCTGGACCGGAGGGGGGCGTGGGGGCGGTGGCTTCACCTTCTGCTTTCCGTCCCTTCTAGTCTTTCTGTGATGAGTGGTTCTGCGCAAAAACCGACAAGGCCGAGTTCATGAAGAAGATTTCCAGCTTCTCCATGACGGTGAGAGATGCCGACGGTGCGGAAAAGCACAGACGTGCAGCGACTCGCTGCTCGGTCCGAGTCTGAGCTACAAGCTGGTGCACGACAGAACGCAGACAGTACAGATAGCATGTCCTCAGATGTCCCAGAGACAACAGGAGGACACGCCTCCACGAGACACAAACACTTCTGTGGTTTTCAGCATCAAAGGATTTTAAACTTCCTGCTTCATGCAGGAACTTCGCAGAGAGCTGCTTGATGTTATTTGACATGTTTGACATGTTTGAACGGCACTGAATGAAAGTCAATCAATGTGCAGTGAACATCACGGAGCATTTACACAAGTCTCCGCCTGCAGAAAGCTCGATCCAAGGACTACCGAGAGAAGGAGACCACTGAAGGCTCCGGGTTCAACTCCTGCGACACCTACGCCGTGGCCGCCGCCGTGGACGACGAGTTCATCCTGGAGAAAGAGGAGGTGAGAGTCTGAAGTTGTCCCTCAGTTTAGAGAGCGAGGTGACGAGGCGGCGGCTGTGACCCAGGTGGCGGTGACGGTGGAGCTGGAGGGGACCCACACCCGGGGCATGATGGTGCTGGACTACATGGGGCTGCTGAAGAAGGACCACAAGGCCTTCATCATGAAGAAAGTGGACCTGGAGAAGCTGAAGAAGATGCTGATAACTGCCCTCAAGTAGAGGAATTCAGCGTCGGTCTGCAGGCCTTAAACACTGACGGGTGTGTTTTCTCAAAGTGCTGATAATGGATAAGAAAGTGACGCCAAAATCATTCCTGAAACACTTCCACCGGTTTACAAAACGTTCCCAGACCTCACTGCAGTTCTTCTCCCACAGAGAGCAGCGGCATACCGTTCCTGTGCTGCAAAGCTGTAAAGCTGCTCAGGAAAACAAGAATTTCTGCCTCTGCTTCCACAAACTGGTTTTACTGACCAGCTGAGGTCCTCGGACCGTTCTGAGGCTTCAGCAGGCCTGATTAGTTGCAGATGCTGCTTTTCTCTGCTGGCTGAACGCTGAAGGATTGAGAACAGTTTGTACAAACACCCAGATAGATCACATGTGAATGTGTTTCCGCCCGATTCTCGCTTCAGCTGGTTCTCTTCAAAATAAACAAGCAGCTTGCTCCTGTCCTTCTATATATAGGGCCACATCTTCATGGCTAATTCAGACTATCTGTACCGGGTTTTTCAATATTGTTGTGTTGTAAGTGTTGAAACTGGTGAAGAAAATATGAAAACTAAGAAGCATGTCTTAAAAAAGCAAAAAATAGAAATTACAGAAAGAGATTAAAGTGAATAATACTCCTTTATCCAACCTGAAACCTCACAAGCCACCCAGAGGGAACATGCAAACGCTGCACAGAAAGATTCTCCATGCGGTTAAACATTTTGGCTTTTTCTTCAGTTTACATCTATATAACAAACGGAATGAAAAAAGGGCCTATAAAAGCATATTCACACTGGATTAAAGACGTTCAACAGCTCACTCACTATTATTGAAGATGGGAGCTTTCTGGTTCAGGGGCTGCAACATTTTCTGTCAAGAGAGGAAAAAAACAGAAAACAGTGAGTGTCTCTATGATGGTAATTCCTCTGTGGGACTCTGAGCTCCGGCTCTGTTACATGATCCTGTGTCTTGATAAGTTCTTCAACTATTAAATGCATCAAACCTCCAAGCTGCGTCCAAGAAAACAATCTGTTCTCCAAAGAGTTCACATCGGGACGTTTCACAAATGTGTGGAAAACACATGAACATTAAAGTCAAAGCAGTAGAGGGAGGGCGGGTGGGGGGGTTATCTGATCTGAGTCCCTCAACAATTCCCCTCCAGCCTGAGCCACTTTCTTCTCAGATTCCCTGCGTTTCTGGTCCAACACGCCCATATGAGGGCCTGGCTTCCAGAGACATTCCTCTGAGCTCCTGGCTCTTAAAAGGCCGCTTGCTGAAGCTGTTTGACTCTGAGTGCAGACAGCAGCAGGATCCGGACGCAGCTCATTCAGCAGGTGAGGATTTGGGTTTAGCATGCCTTTTATTTCAAATGTAACCCAACACAGAGTGGATTTTCAAATTTAACGGAAACTTCCTGCATCCTTGGTGGAGCAAATTGGCTTAAAACACATCTTCATCTCAGTGCCTTCAGTAATGGAGGAGGGTGAGGAGAAAGGTTTCTGCAAGGCGCAGGGAAGGAGGGCTGGAGGGCAGGCTGGGGTCAGTGATGGAAGGTAGAAGATGAACGCAGGACAGAAGAGTTCGACTGCAGAATGAAGTCAGATGAAAATCCGCTGGGGTCTGGAGGGAGGCGGCTCAGGCTGCAGGGGTGATGAGGAGGGTGAGCCCGACCCTGCAGGATGCCGCGTCGCTCCACAGCTTCACGTGCAGAAATGTTCAGAACGTGAAACGTGCGTGTAAATATTACCGCGCCGTGGCTCCATTTTCCGAACGCGACCGATAAAAATATAACTCCAGAATAACCGGGTCACTGGCCTCGCCTACAGGCCGGCGGCTGTCACTGCGCTCCTCGAGGGGGTGGGGAGTGGAGTCGGGGGGGGGGACTTGTCACGACAGGGTACTTTTTTGGGCACACACCTGTCGCGTCAGTCCCCTCGGAGCCCGGAGCTTCATGATAACGTGAGCGCTGCCCGCGGGGTGACAGGATGAAGAAGAAGCTGATCATCGACGTGGACACGGGCGTGGACGATGCTCAGGCCATCATGGTGGCGCTGGCGGACCCCGGCGTGGAGGTCCTGGGGATCACCTGCTGCTTCGGCAACACCCCCATTGAGAACGTCCTGAGAAACACCCTGCGCGTCCTCCAAGTGTGCAACAGGCTGGATGTGAGTTACACTTGTTTTATTGAACCAACTTATTTATATTCATGTTGTTGTTTTCCTCTCCTCCTGCGGCTGAATCAGTGGACTTGGTGTTGATCTCGTGCTTGTCTGTGACCCAGATCCCGGTTACCGGGGCTGCTCCGAACCCCTGCTGGCCAGGAAACGCCACGCGTCAGATTATCACGGGAAGGACGGGATGGGGGACGTCCCGGACCCGGACGCTCCCGGCCTGGAGCTGCTGCAGAAGAAGCGGGGCGTGCCCGCGATGGTCAAGCTGGTCAACCAGAACCCCGGAGAGGTGAGAGGAGAATTCATCACGAACGAGGCGAGGAGCGAGAGATGCTCAGAGGAAACCTCTGCCCCGGTCGCAGGTCAGCCTGGTGGCCACCGCCCCCCTCACCAACCTGGCTGTGGCGATCCAGCTGGACCCCAACCTCCCCAAGAAGCTGAAGGCCCTCTACATCATGGGCGGAAACACCGACTGTAAGTTCAAAACCAACCGCTCCATCTGATTCTACTTTGTTCCTTAAGAAAATAAAAATGTGTGTGTGTGTGCAGCCAGGGGCAACACCACAGTGTGTGGGGAGTTTAACTTCGTGGCTGACCCCGAGGCCGCCTTCGTCGTGCTGGACCGCTACACCTGCCCCACCTACATCGCTCCCTGGGAGTTCAGCTGCAGGAACAGCCTGCCCTGGGTGAGGCCGCTGCACACGCCGTCTGGGAACCTGTGCAACAAAACCCACCGAGCTAAACTCAAACCCCTGCCTCTCTGCCCTGCAGTCTTTCTGTGAGAAGTGGCTTTCCCAAAACTCAAACAAGGCCTCGTTCATGAAGGACATCACGAGCCTCTCCATGAAGGTGAGCAGACCGTGTCCGCGTCCCCGGTCACCGGCTTGGACTCGATGCACAGACGTCTTTGCTCCTCATGCAGAAAGCTCAGTCGGCCGAATACCAGAAGGAGATCACTGAAGGCAGAGGGTTCAATTCCTGCGACACCTACGCCATGGCGGCAGCCATCGACGACTCCTTCATCACAGAAAGTGAAGAGGTGAGGCGCCGCAGCGCGGAGAGCTCGTCACAGACCCAGGCTCGGATCGGTGACCCGCATGTTCTCCCTGAGCAGGTGGCGGTGACGGTGGAGCTGGAGGGGAGGTTCACCCGGGGCATGATGGTCCTGGACTACATGGAGCTGCTGGGGAAGAAGCACAAAGCCATCGTCATGAAGACGGTGGACTTGGAGAGGCTGAAGATGATGTTCATGAATTCACTCAAGTGAAGCGGGAAAACCTGATATGTCCCTAAATAAATGACAACTCAAAGTTCTGCTGCGGTCTTTGTTTGCAGCAGAGTTTAACTCTTTTTCACCGAGAAGATGCAGAGTCACGGATAATCACGACTTCTGCAGTAAAACTTACCTCAACGTGCAAGAAAACGTATCTGCAGGGTGACATGAAGCAAAAGCTTCAACAACAGAAGGAAGACCAACAGTGACACCAAGTGACTGAAGCCTGTTACTACAATAAAAAAATACATAGACATACAAAGACAAAACTAATTTAATAAAACCTTTAATTCAAAGTGCTTGGAAATGTACACTTCAGAAAAAAAAAAAAGGGAAAACAGTCCGGATCCCATTCCTTCCATTTTCTTTTTTTTTTAACCCCCAAGCCAACCTTTACTCTGAATATATATATATTACAACCTGCCAGAGTCCTATTTACAAATCATACAAAAAGACAAACGTCCACCACTGCTTTGCACACAGTCGAGTCTCTGCTGCAGGAGCAGAGCAGGAAGTCAAGAGCGAGCTGAGCGACAGTCCATCAGCTCGGCGTGGATTAGCTCGCAGTCTCAGCTCACCGAGAGTCAACCACACAAACGCCGGTCGGCGGACTGGAAGAGGCTTGGAAAGACACTCCGATTTGGCCAAGAGTCCAGTGTGAGAGCCAAAGCCGGTCTGTCTACCGGACTCTGTATTTGTAAAAATCGCAGAGACCTTTAGTGAAGTTCCAGCCCAGCGAGATCGAGAGGACGTAGAGGAGTCCGAGGAGGGAGAAAGGGTACAGCAACACCACTGTGTTTTTCAGGAAGGGGAGAGCTGGGAGCGAGAAGAGAGACAACACGTCCTGAGAAACTGTCCTGCAAGTCCTGACTAAACTGAAAGAATCAGCCGGTAAATGAAGCAGCTGATCTCACGGCAAACAACTTACCGCTGTAGCCCAAGAAGGTGATGTAAAGGTAATAGCCAATGGCGATCAGCCACAGAGTGTTCCCCACAAAGTATCCCAGGAACCAGTCGGAATATATTTCCACCAGATCTGAAACACACCAGATCCTCATTACAATCCCACACGCTGCTTTGCATTTATGGTTCAGCTAATAAAACACCTGCAGACCAAATCAAATATCAAATCTACTCACGGTTTATGAAGAAAAGCTGCAGGAAGTGCAGGATGACGAGGAGTGGGTAGAAAGCATTGAGGTGGACGTCAAACGCGTAGCCCCACTCCACGTCAAAGTTCCTGCTGGGGTGTTTCAGCAGATACTTGTTGCTGATCACCCTGAGAGACAAAGTATTGAAGTATTCAGTTCAACGTTAAGCAGGAACATACACTACTGTTCATTCATTAAAAGCTCAAGACTCACCACATTAATGTTGATATGAGCAGACCGACTCCTATGCAGTCAACAAAGACCACCCACAGCAGCAGCTTTAGAGTTTCAAACACCCCCATGTCCAACACAAGCCCAAAGCCCATCGTCGACACTGAAAAACGATGCAGGGAGAAAGGCGGATGCAACAAAAGAGTTTGAAAAGAGCAGAAAAAGACAAACCCTATAAGTTCAAGCTCATTGTGAAAACGAGGACTTCCTCACCACACAGCCAGATGCTGAGCAGGACCAGGAAAGCAGGGTCGTCCCTGGCCCACTGGTCTTTGGTCTGTTTCCTGTAGTGGAAGTTACGGTAGACCCTCTGCGGTGACGTGAACAGGTAAAGCATCTGCCACAGGGCAAACTCGAAATCCATCTGTCTGAAATGAAACAGCCTCCGCAAGTACTTGTAGCGCTTGGCACCCGCTGTGTGGCGCGCCGCGTCTCTGGAGCCCAGGGAGCCATTGGTGTTAGGCGAGGTGGTCGGCAGCATGGTGCTAACAGGCAGATTGGAGGAAAACACACAATTATCATCGTGAAACACTTGAAATAAGAGAGAGAAAGAAAAAAAAAATTCAAGCAGACATTCCAACAATACAATCAACAAGAGAGGGCTTATTTATGATGAGACTTGTGTGATGGGGAAAACACTATTAAAAGAGTTTGTAAAACCGACTGGATGTGACTTTATTTGACAGGACTTGTTCTCTGTGTGAGGCTACCTTCCAGTCTATGAGTTGGTTGGAGGAGACATGCTCCCTTTTTGCCTCGTTAGTGTTCAACAGTAACTCATGCAGAGCACTACAGCAGAGTCCTCATCAGGCCAAAGAGGGTGGAGATTAGAACAGTGTGTCATGTGAAGCAGCCACTTCTGGTCCATAAAGTTCTGTACAGTTTCGGGCCCAAATGCATCTCAGATTTACTGATGGAATATGAAACATCCATGTGAATTTCTCTGTGTCTGCATGGTGCGATACAAATATACATGCTTTGCCTTCATGACCAATAAACTTTGTCCTTACAAGAAAATCCCGGAAGAGCAACATGACCTGGATTTTAAGAACTCTGAATAGCAATGGCTGCATATACTGACAAATAGTGCCTTTATGAATAAAAGAAAGAAAGAAAGAAAAACCCAGGGGGATTAAAACAACACTATTGAGGTGGTCGAGGATGAAGATTTAAGTTCTTTAACAGTATCTGAGGAGAATCTATTGAGGTGTTTATTGCTTAACTTTAAAGATATATTTTAAACTGTAAATTTGACACATTGAATTCGGTAAAGCGTGACTATGATTATTAAAAATCACCAAATGACAACACAGGAACAAAGACTCATACTGCAAAACTTGAAGCAACACAGCGGCACACAAAAGCAACGAAATCGTTAAAAACAAACCGATGGCACACCGTGAAGGAAGGTAGAAAACACTCTTTTATCACGTTTCCTCGGTAGTTGACGCTGTTAGTTAGCAGACGCTGCTAGCCCGTTGCTAACTACTTTCGCCAGATGACGGGGCCCGTTCGGCCATATCGCAGATAATCAGCCGCAGTGACCGTTTAGCACCTCCCGAATAATACCATTTATCAACTGTGGGGAACATTTACCTGTTTTCGCTGGACTCCTTCGCAGGAGGGAGCACAGATGTGGCTTTGCTCTGCTAGCTGTTTGCTTCCGGGACTGTCGCGAACACGTCGATGGTTCCGGTGCATCATGGGTAATGCAGTCTGTGGGCAAAACCAAACCGCACTCCCCTCAACCACTGTTGATTTCTCGGCGATCTCTGCAGTTTCGTTCATTACACACTTCTCGCATTACCATAAAACATAATGCGGATGTTTATATTTGTTTTCCTCGGTGCTAAATGCTTCATTAAAGCACTTTTTGTTTCGGCTACACCGCCGCCATGATGGATTCCACATACTCACGTAGAATATCGCGATATTTGACGTTTAGGTTTTTATTTGTGCACTTTTTAATCCAAATATTGACTCAATTTTGTCTTTGTCTATTCATGAGTCGTTTTCTTTTGTACGCGCTTGTCACCCAAAGTGGATAATTTTCACCCAATTCTTAATACACAATAAATAAATAGAAGTTATTTTGTATCATATGTCCCGTTAATGTCACTGCAGCTTGTGAACCTGTAAATTCATGTCCACATGAATCAGACTCAGACATTAAAAGGCTTTCAGAAAGACCATGTGCTGTACAGATGTGTTTCCCGGTCTGTCAAAACCAGAGAAGGCCTTCAACAAGGTGACTGAATGATTCAGCTGAAAGGTAAGACAATATCAAAACCAGAGTAAGCAAAGTAATGCAGTAATCAGCACTAAATGAGAGCCTGGTCTGATTTTTGTTTGCATGCCGTTTTCTGTGTTGGTGGAGGTGGTTTTCTCTACATCTTTTCTAAACAAATCAATTTTGGGCTGGAACTAAATTGCTTGAATGGGAAGTTATAGTACCTAACAAAACAAAATGCTGCTGTTTTCATGACTCCCTCTGTGAAAGATCTAAAATGACGGCAAAGAAAAGAGTAAAATAGTTTATTGTATCAGTAAAGATGAACAGAAGGCACACATACAGTATCTGAGGGTAGAAGTCACACCAGTGTCTCATATAACCATGTGATCATATAGCAAAATATACCATTACATCCATGTTCTACCTGCAGGACTCCGGGGTAATACGCTGATGCAATACATTAGCAAGCAAATGCAGCCTTTTGCAAAAATATATCCATATATAATTATACACTTTTTTTTTTCTACACATCAAAGCAAATCAACTATACAAACTGCAGAAAACTATCTCGGTACATTAACTGGTGAGCCACATGTAAGAAAAGTCCATGCTTCTTATTAGCATCAGAGTGGCAGTATTACTGAATCAAAAATAGAAGCAGTACCTTTGTCATAGATCAGAAATAGGAAAAACTTACAAGTCCATATAATGCCAAAATATTAGCTTTGGGAAAAAAAAAAAGAGATAAAAGTACACAAGATAAATTCTATTATACATGTTTGCAGGAGGTTTCAAAGGTCTGGAAAACACAAGTGTGTCCCTTTCAAGAAGTACACCTTTCACCCCCTTTAACAAAAACACTTCTGGGTAAATTAGGAAAAGAGTGACATGGCTTCAAGATACTTTTTGGTTCAAATAGACATCCCAGAGCTCACGTACAGGAGGACTGCAGCCGCGCTGCAGAGCTACCACCTCCACGACCGTCAAAGAGGAGAGCTGAAGCGTTTCGCGTGGAAAGGTCGTCACGTTCTCGGGGTTTGATTCACCAGTCGCAACAAAGGAGTTGGATATTTTACATGAAAAATCTGACAGATTTGGGGATTAATGTTTTAACTTTTACAGGAAAAAAATGCATTATTGGGTAGTTTGTGAACCTTGTTTAATTAGTTTCTCTTTCTAGATGTGAATACTTTGATAATCATGATTATATCTGTAAAAAACAATGAATTATTCTCATAACTTGGAGTTTTCTGAAGATTAAATTTATATCCTAAATCATCAACCTTGTTTTTTTTTTGTTTTTTTGTTTGCCTTCTCCTGTAAAAGCCATCATGTGCGCTGTCAATTCAAGCTCTTTTGTCCACAGTTTTCTTAACAGTTCTGACCGGACTCACAATTCTCAAAAATAATTTTGTGAGGGGAAAAAACTTTGACATTCTTCCAGATTCAGGGACCGAATCTGAATTTTTACAAGCAAAACATCTGGCAAAAAAACAAAAACAAAAACAAAAGTGTAGAATTCTCAGAAAAGCCGTGACAGACATGACAGATATCAACAATCCCAAACCCAGCCGCGCGAGTCGGGGCTCCAGCGGGGTGGAAGCAGCTCGGTGCGGGCCGGGCTGGAGTCTAGTACGGGTAGCTGTCGGGGAACGCCAGGCCCTGGATGCACTGCTCGGCCCCGTCCACCAGGTACGGCCCCTCCTCCTCGTAGCTGGGCAGCAGGGGGCTGTCCTCCTCGCTGGGGGGCAGGATGGCGTCCGGGTCGGCCTTCAGGCTCGGCCGCTGGTTGTCCGGGAACGCCATGGAGAAAAGGGCCTCGGGGTTGCACACAAACTTGTAGACGTATCTTTCCCCGGCGACCTGCAGGGGGAGCCAATCAGAAGAGGGTTACTGGACAAACAGTGCAAATCAGAGCAGCAGCCTGAAGACAGGACCGCTTCCTGTAGAGTGACGCCAGTGGAGGGCACGGAGGAGCCTTTACCTTCTGCATGATGCCCTTCTCGTAGTAGTAGCGCAGCGAGCGGCTCAGCTTGTCGTAATTCATGGCCGGTCTGTTCTTCTGGATCCCCCAGAGTCGAGCCACCTGATCAGGAGAGGACAAAGCTCCATCAAACGCCCCGTGTGCGTCTTCAAATCCCCGTCACTCCCCAGAACCCTCCCCCCTCACCTCTTCTGGATCGATCAGCTTGAACTCCATGTTGCGCCCCGTCCACACGATCAGGTGTCCGTTGGCGGGGTTGTCCAGCAGCGTGAGCAGGAACTGCCAGAGCTGCAGGGAGCCTCGGCGCTGATACGGCAGACCCTCCTGCTTCACTTTACCTGCCGACACACAGACGGAGTGATGGAGTCCGGTCCGACAGCGGCGCCCGCCACGCCACCTGCCGCACACCGTGCACGCCTTACCCTCCATTCTGTCCGGAACCACGCAGGTGTCGTCGTAGTACAGACGCTGGTCTCTGTCATGGCCGAACCCTGCGGGGTCAGAGAGGTCACGTCAGAGAGGCTGTGACAGCTCAGACAGAAAAAAAAAACAAACAAACACTCGGTTCTAAACTCACCAGCACAGGCGTTCTGAAACAAAACCGGAGACTTCCCGAAGGAGGACGACTGGCAGGTTTGAACCTCTGAGAGACACAAAGCTGCATTAGAGCCTCAGATCAGGAGCGGCTGCACAAACCGAGTCCCAACAGGAAGTCGCTGCTCTCACCGGAGTCGAAGCCAAAGTCCCTGGGCTCCTGTTTGATGGTGACGTGGCTGAAGGTGGTCTGGGGCCTCGGCAGGCCTGCACCGGGGGGCCCCGGATCCGGGTAGCGGGGGTCCACCAGCTCCTGCTTGAAGGTCCGGGGGCCGTGGGGGACCAGCGGCTCGGAGAGGTGGCGCTGGTACAGCGGCCGGCCGTCGCGGCCCGAGGGGTGGTACGGCGGCGTGTTCGTGGTCTTGTCTGGAGCGAGGAAGGGCAAGCAGGGGTCCGAGAGCTGCCGCTGAAACCTGGAGGGGCCGGCAGACCGGTGAGCGCTGGTTCAGGACTGGTTCCTGAGGTCAAACGTGTCCAAGTGGACTCGGGATCTGACCTTTGTTCCGTGCTGAACGACGCGGCGCCCGAGCAGCCGATGGGAGGGCGCGGCACAGCGAACTGCCGGCTCTGGTTCACCTGCGCAAGGCTGTGCTGGTGCTGGTGCTGGTGCTGGTGCTGGTGGTGGTGAGACGGACTCAGGGCAGCGGCGTGGCTCGGGGGGCAGCTCCCCGTCAGGTGGGGGTGGGAAGGATGCAGCTGCCTCTGTATGGGTGGAGGGCCAGCGGGATGGATGGGGCCGCAGGGGGCCGGGGTCAGAGCGGGTTTGTTGTCACAGGCACTGGGAGGAGACACAAGAAGAGGTCATTACTCAGGCCGCAAGTCAGGATTTACCCAGAATGCAACAGCACGGTCCCATGAAGGGTCACCTGTTACCTGTAAGCGTAAAGGCACATGTCGGCCTGAGGCGTCCTGCAGGGGGACGGCTCTTTGGACGCACCCGGCTCCTGTTTCACTTTGCCGACAGGCGGTCCGTGAAACATCACTGCAAACACACACACACACACACACACACACATCTTATTTAGAACTACATGCCCTTTTTTGCATCTGCTATAATGTTTTTGCAGTAAAATCTGCATTTCAAGCGTGAAGGCTCTACAAACAGCTCGGTATCAGAAGAAAAACAAACCCAGACTAAAACCTCCTCCCTGATCTCTACCAGATGTTTCCCTTCAGCGCCGCTGCCAGATTTATGACCTGCTGAGGCAGTGACCATGATGACGGTAATAAATACATGCAGTACGTGTTTGGCAGTGGCACTAAATGTCCCGTTTCCCCTGACTCCCTGCTTATCAAGGACGCATTGAGCAGGCAGGTAAAGTCCCCGGCTCGTGGTTTTATTGCCCCGCCACTTCCCGCGCGCCACGTGACGGCGACGAGGTTTCAACGGGAGCGTGTTCGAGGGTCGTGCGCCGTGCCACAGGAGTCACTAATAAACGGGTTTGTGTGACAATCGGGACGAGGCGAGCGATGATGACCGCGTCCCGCCGCAGCGCCTGTGACGTGCGCTCGCTCGGGACGATGAATCAGTCAGATGCAGATGAGTAAACAAACGTAGAGCGAGTGATCGCACTATAGGAGTGCAAATATTTGAAAAAAAAAAAAAAAAAAAAGAAGAAGAGAGAGAGATGGATGAACACGTCCTTCAGAACAGCAGCCTGGCTCGTGGGTGTGTTATTAATAGTTTTTCAACAACAAATCGCAGCGATGAGTCAGATACATCACACACCGAGTACATCTCCAGGCCCCCTCGCTGCGGCCGCCGTTTGGTTCTTATTCTGGATTAAAGAGGCCTGGATGTGAACGAGGCTGGTCCAACAGAACCCAGGGCGCTGTGGCAGACGCGCACGCTCACAGCCGTGTAAAATATAACCGCAACGACAGCACATTCGAACATCAACCCAGAAAATGTGCTTTTCTGTTCCATCTCTGCAGCTTGAACTTACAGTTATTGGACTGGAAATCTGGGACGAACTGCTCGTCGTCAGGAACCTGAGCTGTGGAGAAAAAAAAAAAAAAAAACTTCAGTGCTCTCAGAGATACTTGATGCATCTAGCCGAATCCTCTTTAGATTTGTTTTAGAGCGAGACTTGTCCAGAAACACTGTAGAACTTCAGAGCAAAGACGGACGAGTAAAACCTCACCTTCTGCGATCCATATCTCTTGGAGCTGGCTCAGATCTTGAAAAAGCTCTGCAAGACAGTCAGCACAACAACATCCAATCAGCACTTTGTCCCCCGGCAGCCCGGTGAGCGGCCGGACGGGCCGAGGTACCTTCTGTGTCCTGAGCCAACTCTGTGTCCATGAACTTCCTCCGCCTGTCGCTCAGACACCGCTCCTCTTCCTCTGTGTGGCATTTCTGCAGAAACAGGTGAGAGAGCGAGGAAAGTCAACACGGGGAGCCTCCACTTTGCCTCGGTCTGTAATTTAGGAGCAGAAATAGATGGAATATAAGCTCACACTCTCCGGGACCATAAACGGGACCTGCTGGTCGTAAAAGCCGTCCATGCTGCAAGCGTCTTCACCCTGGACGGGACGAGAGGTGGGAGGGGTTAGAGGAGCCGAGCTGCTCTGGAAGCTCAAAATGGAGCAAGTCTTCCATCAGTTAGCACCGCTGGACTCGTTAGCGCGCCGTTCTCCAGCGAGGCTGCCCCTCCGTCCACATCACCATCATCCCTTTCATGTGACTCGCCGCATTTGTGCTTTGCTAACC
The DNA here is from genome assembly GCF_902148845.1 of Salarias fasciatus. Lineage (NCBI taxonomy): Eukaryota > Metazoa > Chordata > Actinopteri > Blenniiformes > Blenniidae > Salarias > Salarias fasciatus. The sequence continues at coordinate 16,129,536 of NW_021941230.1, forward strand.
TTCCTGACCCCACGGGAGGGTTTGCAGTGGCTGTTAAAGCCCCGCTGTCTATGAAAGAGGTTACGTAACCCGCAGCGAGCCGAGTGTGACGTGAATGCAGGCCGCCGAGGGGGGGGGGGGGGGGGGGGGGGGGGGGGGGAATCACTCTGCGGAGACGTTTGAGAAGGTGAAGTCGGCTTTCAGGGAGATAATCAGAAAGCAGCTGTGAAGATCAATAAACGGTGACGTCTTTCCCCTCTGGTGACCTGCATGTGATCCCTGTCACTCAGCCGAGGCCAAGCGTGGATCCATGCCGAGTAAAACCCAGTTTTACTGCCACAACTGCAGACCTTTAGAAGGAAACCATCATAAATACGGGACAAGAGTAAAAGCATGTCTTACAAGTGATCCTTGTAAAGTTCACACCAGGGAAACATGCAACCGCACAGATACAACATGGATCTTTAAAAGAATAACCTTTAGAGTGCAGCGTCCAGTTTGAACTGTGTATCTAAAGGACTCCATTCACCACATGACCCGGTGGCACCAGGTGGTAGAACTAACCTCACATCGATTCACAGGACAGTTTTTTTTTTAAAAGGTTTGGTGATATTTCTCATGTTTGACTCCAGTGCGCAGCAGCATGCTGCTCATGCTAATCCAGTGTTGACTGGAAAATATGGATCAGGAGGGTGTGTGCGTCTCTTCCATGTCCAAAACAATTTGCATCTTGGCCGTAATGTCCTTTTGCGTCTTGTTGCGATGTTCTCACTCATCTGCGTGACGCACTTTGAGTTGCAGTGATGAGAAAGTGCACAACACAAACAGAGTTGCCTTGGCTGTGGAAACATGTCGGTAATGCCTCTCCTGTCCGCCAGGCGGCAGTGTTGAGCCACTGCTGTTACAGTCTCTCTATTCAAATAGAAGTTAGCATATACAAGTCTCTTTTTATTGTGGTTGCAGTTCTCTATTGGGTCCAGTGGATGAATCCAAACACTTCAACACTGTGCCGCAGCAAAGAGCTTCCGGGACTCAATACACCATCTTGTGGTGCAAAATGGTATTGAAATAACAACAAGAAGGAAAAAAATTACTGACCCGAAAGTTAAAGGAGAAAAAAATGTCTCCAGGAACACGTTATGACTGTTGTTCTGTGTCGTTAAACCAAAAAGTAAAACACATTTTGTTCTGTCTTTTACAACATTATTAATAAAATATAATATTGTAACAAGTTCATTTGAAGCATAATTGGTAAAACTACACTCTGAGGAGACAAACGGGTCCCTCCTGTGTGATCGTGAGACAGTAAACCTGACATTAATGGTACCTAGGTTGTAATTATGTGACTGTACCTCTTTGTTCTCCGGCGCGTTCCTGGCTGCTCTACACACCTTCAGCAGCGCCTCTGTTCACGAGGAATGCGTGTTTAGAACTAAATAAAAGTTGTGTTATAAGTGAAGGGCGCAGGCTGTAAACATCCAGGGAGTTTTCTTTTAGCAGTTGCAGTAAGTTTGGAGCACAAAGATGCGGTTAAACTGGAGGATTTGTGAATGGGCTGTTGGCGTGACGCACGGGAGAGGACAGCACGGGTCGTGGGACCTCCTTGTTTTTCTCAATGAAGTGAAACACGATCCTCACAGAGGGGGGAGGGAGGGAGGGGGGAGGGAGGGGGGGTGGTGGCGGTGTTAACAGCTCACCATTGAGAAATTCACCACAGACAACAGAGAAAAAGCCCACGGTGCGAACGCGGCGTGAATCCGGACGGCGTTGCACGCAAATATCGCCGCGCGGAGAGCACGAACGCGCAGAAATGGACGCAGCGTCGCCTTCTGAATCCCAGAAAATGGCGATCGCCTCTTAACCCACATCTGCTCCCCGAGCAGCACGCAAGCGGAGCCCTCGGTCGATGGAATCAAAGCGAGGCGAGCGCGCGAGCAAACCTGCAACCGCCGCGTCCCGAAATCACGAAGGAATATCAGCGCCGCACTCACCGTTCAGGCGAGGAGTTCGTTGGCAGAGTGGAAACAAGCGGAAAAGTCCTTCCTACATCCCCTGCAGCTCCGCGGATAAACACTCGGCTGGAGGATTTTTCTCAATGAAGAGCTGCGATCACTGGGAGCAAGCGGAGCGCAGCGCCGCCCTCCCATTGGCTGGAGCCGCCAGTCCGTCAGGGCACGAGCCAATCAGCGCGCGGCGCCCTCTGACGTCCGTCCCCTGTGTTTTTTATGAATGGCTGCGTTTCATTCATGGTTCCACGGTTTTCTTAAAGGGCCAGTGCCGCATATCGAGTAAACAAGATCATTACGTAAAAGAAAAAAAGAAAACTCCTCCCCGCGTATGTCCGCGAATCGACCAAACGACGACGAAAACAACCGTGAACAAAAAAGTTATACCAAAATATTAACCGATATATAGGAACTAAACAGGCTGTGACATGTAAAACAAAAAAGAACATGTTAAGATGGGCCTGTTTCACCAAGCCACATATCACCCCTCCCCAACAAAAAGAGAAACTATTTTAGAGAAGCAGAGTTTCTAAGAAGAATTAGAATAATCTTTGTGCAAAGAAAAAATGACTAAATTGCCATAATTACTGATAATATACCAAAGGTTTATTGAGAGAAAACTGCCTGATGAAGAAAAGCTTCTCTACAACAACAGCAACAAACAGAAACCTACAAAAGCACCTGGTGAACACGGCACTGAGCATTTTAAATCACACGAGTGTTTTTGCTCACTGTGTTGGTGGGGACTCATGCGTGTCGCACCGTGTCTTGTATTTATCCGCAGTCCTCATGTTGCTGCAATTCTTTCAACCAGAAGTGTTTTGAAAATAAAGTATAGATCAATACATCAACAGATACTGTACATAAATGTGAAAGTTTTCATTTGATAATCCTCCAGGGCTGTTTTTGATCCACTACATTGTCCTCTTCTCCATCGCCACCAGAGTCACCTGTGACAACCGTCCCTGATTATTTCCCTGGATGTGGAAGGTATTCAGCGCTGATGGTAAAAGGGGCATTTCTCCATTCAGACGATACATTTTCGCAAGCGTTAAACGTCTGATGGGTTTAAAGCAGCCTCACATGACTGTTTAAAGTGGTTTAATCTCAGTGGGTGGCAGAACAGTTCCTCCACTTTTCATTCTGCTCTGATCTCTTTCCGCTTCATTACCGGCAGCTGCAGAGAGATCAGCGAGCGCTCCACGTGACCGTGTGATGAATTTCACACAGGGCCTCCCTGATAACACGCAGGGGTGGAAATCATCTGCGAGCAGCTCTTTACATTGACTCTCAAAATGGCCCGAAAGAGGTCAAATGTCAGGAGCACATGACATGACAGCTGGTTTTGGTGTTTCTTGACACAGTTTACAGATTTTCGCAGAAGGCCCGCATCTATCTGTGCTCTGAAAGTCCAGCCTTGTGACTCCACAGCGAGAGACCAGTCCAGGTGGACTTCTTGCTCTGATTGTTTGAAAACTGCTTGATAAGCGTCGCCAGATGCCAAGAGGGGATCGGCAGCGCCTGTCAAAGTTCCAGTTCCAGCGGCCGCTGAGCTCAGCAGCTCTGTTACTCATTTGCAACGTTGTCCTGTTCGCCGGGCCGTCGCACATCCACAAATATGTCCAGTATCACGTCACTAATTTATTTCTCCCGTTCTTCCGCTCTGGCAGATTGACAGGCGTGATATAACTGGACATATCCTGCAGCAGGAAATTACACAGTCGGCCTGCGCCTTATCAAACATGCCTGCAGGTTGTGCTGATAGCATCTTTCCCTGCTGGACGCTCAGACCTGCTGTCTCTGAAAAAGGTGGGGAAAGGTGGAAATATATGATAAAGTAGCTTAACATTCTTGAGCTTGTGTCTAATAACGACAGATTCAATATTTTATTAAAGCATAGTTTTTTAGTTTTATAAATGTGTAAGTAAACTGAAATGTAACCGTCCGCCGTGCGATTCTCTTACATGGATTTCACGGTTGTCCTGCACAGTACACACACAGAATCTCCCCTGATTTATTCATGCACCCAGATGTTTGGATTGGCTTGGTTGAGCTTGGATTTAATGTAATTTAAGATAAGATTTCAGACCGGATAAAGATGTTGGGATGCCTGTTGCCTGCCTGTTTCCGGCAGTCTCTTTTCTGTGTAATGCAGCTCTGACGCCACTGGGTGCCTCTCATGTTCACAGCCTGAGCATCTTCATCATCACTGGCTTCATTTCCATGTAGAGACACCCTGTTTGTGGTTTCCTCCGCACCAGCAGCTGTATCTGTACATTATGCTCTGTGGCAGCTTCCCTTTCTGCACATTTGTGACACATGTTTATAGGCTGCAGCTGCATTAAGGAAAAATACAGAAGGCCCCAGTCAGTCGTGACAGAGAGAAACTTTCAACCTGCTCAGAGCAAAGTGTTTTTAACCGGTGGGATTCGGTGATTTTCATGTCTAAATACAGCTTGTGACTCGGTGGAGGACTGTCGTTGTTGTTGTTGTTGTGTCTTTGCTGAAGTTGTGCACGGGAAATTGTTAAACTGCCGCGCTGTATTTTTTTCTGCCGTCTCTGGCAAAGGCTGCCATCGGAACAACAAAGCCGGCATACCGCGGGTCTTCCTGAATCATCACTGGGCTCTTTTTCTTTTTGTTTCGAGGCTTTTCCATGAACCACCAGACGATAACACCCACTCGGCCATCAGGGCCACGAGAGTTCAGGAGAGCGTGCAGTGTTTGGATGGTGTGATTCACGTTCAACTCGTCATTAATATTGTTTCAGTAAATCCAAATTGAAGATAACTGGTTTTGCGCGATGCGTCTGTGCACTGAGCAACACTCTAAAGGACCACAGTAGGTTCTCAGGATTCCATATCAGTTTGCAAGAAAACAAAGTCAGTGTGCGAGTAATCGATACCAGTCGTGTGCAGTTAGTGTGTTTATTCAGCAGAGTTCAGTTCAGTTCAGGAAGCAAGAAAAGAAAGCTCAGAAGAAATGAAAGCACAGAGTTTTGGCTGTGGCTAATAGTCTGCAACGCGCCTGATGGAGCCTACGGACGGGTGCAGCGCCCCCCACTCCGAGTGCCGACGGTACTCGCCCTTCTCCAGCAGGTACTGGCGCCCCCTGTAGTTGGGGTGCTCGTAGAAGACCCAGACGCCGTCCTGGACGTGGGCCGAGTGGATGTCGCGGTAGCGCCAGCGGTCCAGCAGGTTGGGCAGATCCTCGCTGAACTCGATCATCTGGCCACCGAAGTCGGGACGCTCGTAGATGCGAATCCTGTGTCTGCTGGATGGCTGGCGAGAGAAAACCAGGGAGAGGTGTCAACAAGTCGGCCTGGAAGGTTTCTGAGTTATAAAATAAGCAAAGTCCATCTGAACTGCGTCCGTTTAGCTGATAACCAATAAACACCAGCCTGAACATGCTGCAATACCAGTTTGCACCACAAGGTGGTGTAGTGAGTCACTTCTTCTTAAAGTTCAGCAAAAACAAAGCCCAAAAAACCCAACAGCTGGAGTAAAGACGAGGCATCAGGTGGCAGATATGTGTGTTTCAGCAGGACTTACGTATCTGATGAGCCGACAGGAGCGGATGGTGTCGTTGAAGCCGTTCCAGCCCTGGTAGTTGGGGTACTCCCCCCTCATGAGGACGTACTGGTAGCCCATGTACTGGGGCCTCTCGTAGATGACCCAGGCGCCGCCCTCCACCCGGATGGAGTTGCAGCGGCTGAAGTGGGAGCTGAGCTCGGGGCAGTCGCTGCTGCATTCATAGTAGCGGCCCTGGAAGTTCTTGTCCTCGTAAAAGAAGATCTGAAAGCAGAGAGAACGTTTTAGTCTGCGGGTTCGACGGTCTGTGGAAACAGCCTCGCAGTGTTGCAGAGTGTCGGCACTGACCTTCCCCGCACGCTCCATAATCACCTTATGTTCCTCCTCACCCAATCAAATTAGATTCCCTCTCTCAGGCTGCATAAACCAAGCTCCACTTTTATATTGAAGGCTGATGAAATGCATCGCCAGGAGAATTATTGTCATTTAAATGAGCTTCCCATTAATGTCGGCACATTAGCTGATTCTGCAATTGTTTCTCTCGCTCTCTCTCTCTCTCCCTCGCTCTCTCTCTCCCTCTCTCTCCCACACACACGCTGCTGTGTTGATGCAGACAGTTTAATTGAACCCGTGAAAAAGATTCATCTGTAAGTTCTTTTTGAAAAAAAAGAACCTGTTTAACCCCCCAACAGTGACTCATACAATACAAATGTTTACTTTATGAGATCCAGGTCCTTATATAGTACGTCTTTCTATTCATACAGTTGTCAAATCAACTGTTTATGCTCGATATCGACTCTCACTCTTGAGTTTGAACACACAGCATTCTTGTTTTTCATTCAATTGAAGTTAAAATACTCTTTGAATTGAACATTGGTGGAATTTCTCTCTAAATGTAGCCGCAGCCATTTGATTCCAGTAAAGCTGTCAAAGTAAAGCTACCTACGGATCGTTTGATATGTGAACAACAAACGTCTGCAGTTAGTGCTGATAGGAGCACAGTCGATGTGTGACCAATCAGTAAGCACGTCCAGTATCTTCTTCACACCAGATTCAAATATTTATCCAGGCTGATCGCATTGTTCTGAAGCACTGTTTTCCCTCAACAATGCAAACGCAAAGTTCCCTGAAGCCCCTGGAAGCAGCGTGCTGACTGAAACAAGGCCACTGCAGGACGAGTCGGAGGCACGGGGGGAAGGGGGGGAAGCTTCCAGAGAGAAACTCCTGATCAGATCAGGCTGGTTTGTGTGGATTGATATGAAACCTGAAGGGGGAAGTGACAGAGGAGGAAGAGCCGGGCTCCGTAAATCAGACCGAACACTGCCCTCCAGAGACGAGCGAACCACAACACAAGCTCCGGCGTCCTGCTGGCGGTCCAGAGATCAAGCCCTGTTCATTCACCGTCAGCACGAACACGAAACACACGGACCGTCCTCATGAGGTTGTTCTTTCACCTGATTTCCTGTGAAATCTACAGGAGGTGTGTGTGAATGTTTTCCACATGTCATTTTCATCATGATTGAATTGACTTGTTCAAGTATTATACTGCGTATTACTTTAATTTCTCTCACTGGGAACATTTTATTCCGCTTTTTGAAGTGGTGTACAGAATATGACTGTCATGTTTTACAATAATAAGAGCTTTATTGTGATTTTGAAGTATTGTTGTGAAAGTCACAGTTCATTTCCGGGCATTGTGTGTTTCTTTTCTGGGTCATTTTCATAAGTGGACACTGCAGAATTGATTGATTTTTCATTCTTTTTGCAGGAAAAATGTTAAAACTCTCTGCATTGTTGTTGGACGTGTCTTAAATTAAGGTGAATTCCCCACAATGTGGCTGATGGTGGCTTGAACTTTGACCTGTTCATACATCATGAGCATTTCTCAGAAAACCAACATGGACTGAAGTCAGAGTTTGTTCATTTATTGCTCGTTCAGTTTTCACATCAACAGAGGGTTTGGCGCATTAGAACTCAGTGATCCTGCGGAAGGAGGCGATGCCGGGTGTGGACGCCCCCCAGTCGCTGTGCTGGCGGTACTCGCCGCGCTCCAGCAGGTACTGGTGGCCCCGGTAGTTGGGAAGGTCGTAGAAGACCCAGGCGCCGTCGGTCACCACGCAGGAGTACGCCTCGCGGAACTTGTAGGCGTCGTACACCGAGGGGCAGTCGTTGGAGGACTCCACCATCTGCCCGCCGAAGTCGGGCCTCTCGTACAGCCGCAGCTTCCAGGCGCTGCTGTAGACCTGCGCCCGAACATCAGAGACACGAGATGTCAAGTTGGCGTTTGGGAGCAAGACGCTTCACCAGTCAAGGCAACCTGTAAATCAAAGACATTCTGCGGAGCATCTCACACACACACACACACACACACACACACACACGGCGTCTTGAAAACGACCCGAGCCTCTGAGCAGCCCTGCTCGCCCAGCTGTGAGAAAACGCTCAGGAGCTGCACGCGTTTGATGTGCCTCGGTGCTTTATGTTCACAAACTGACGCCGGTTTTCGCAGCCTGCAGACACCGAGAGCCGCTCTCAGTCTGAGCTCTGCAGGAAGCGTCGACCTGCGCTTCTAGAAAAAAAAAGAGACTTTCGTGTTATAAAACCAAAAAGACGACACCGTGGGTGAATCTGGGTCTGCATTCTTCTCTCTGACATTCTGGCGTCGAACCAGCCCGAGTGAGTGTGCTTCCAGCTTGGCCTGCTGCCCTGCCCTGCCGCTCCGCCGTCTTTCCCCTTTTCTCTCGCCGTTCGACGCGAAAGCCTCTCTCCCGGCCGCCGCGCCGGCGAGGACTCTTACGTTCTTGATGGCGCGGCAGGACTTGACGCTGTCGCTGAAGGCCATCCACTGCTGGTTGTCGGCGTACTCCCCGGGGCTCAGGATGTACTGGAAGCCCTTGTAGTTGGGCCGCTCGTAGATCACCCACATGCCGCTCTCCACCTGGATGGAGTTGCAGCGGCTGAAGTACGTGTGCAGGTCGGCACAGTCGCTGTTGCAGTTGTAGCAACGGCCCTGGAGATTCTTCTCCTCGAAAAATGTGATCTGTGCACAGAGTGAACGCACGCTCATCAGGCCTGGGAAAATCCTCACAGAGCGAGTCGTCCAGAGCAGAGAGGCGGTCTGTCTTACCTTCCCCATTTGGATGCAGTGGAGACGTCCTTCATCGCTGCAGCCCCATCAAAGTATTTATTGATAAACAAAATGTGCAGAGCGAGGCAAGTCTTTGATATCCAAATGAGGCGGATTTACATATCAGCAAAATGGCTGGCGGCGGTTTGATTTGGCTTTGTTGCAGCCTGATGACGGCCCGGTATCAAACACATGCTGGAACGGTGATGGCAGAGGACCAGTGGCTGACTGGCGCCAAACCAGCCCCCTTTGTCACCTCTGCTCCATACCACCAACTTTTACTGCCTTTTTTCTCGGCTTGTTTCTGATTCGAAATGCTCGAAGCGCTGGGGAAATGTTTCTGGCATCAACTGGATGGACTTCAGGATAAATGCTTCGCTCACTGAAAAAGTGCAAAATGATGCTGAAACAATGATAAAATGAAGAGTAGGTTCCAAAATACAGCATTAAAAACAAACTGAAGGGAAAGAAAAAGATTTAAATGTGAAAAAGATCTCAGTTTGATTGTTCTATGAGTAAAAAACATGAAAATACACACACACACACACACACACACACACACACACACACACACACACACACACACAATACCGCGGAATCAAACAGTGAATAAATCACCACATATAGAAAATCTAATGATTATCAAGATAAATAGAAATGTGAATCTATCACAAAACAGAAAGAAAAAAGTTATAGATGCCAATCAATAAAATTTGCAGTAAAAATGTAACAAAAATACTTAAGTTCAATCATTTTGTTAATAAAAATGTATTTAGTGAAATTTGATGAACAGTAATTAGCCAATGCTGACAAATGAAAACTGTAAATAAGCCACAAACTAGTTTAAAAAACAATGAAAATATAGTGATGAGACAAAAAATGATAAATACCAAGAAATGAAAACTGTTAAAAAGCAAAAATTAAGAATATTAAAAATATTGTCAATGCTTATGAATTTAAAGAAATGACTCTTTTGTGTCAAAAGTTCTCTGATTTGTAATGTGTTTCGGATATTTTTACTTGTTTTTGTTTTTTTGCAGGAAAACATGAATACCAGTGAAAAAGAGAAAATGTTTTTCGGTTTTTTTCGTCGTATGCTCCGCCAAACCAAAACATTTCATTCAGTGTAAAATCACTTTTTGAGTTCAGACGTCTAACTTGCTGTTGTTATTAGCAGATAGGAGCGTTTCTACATCCTGCTTTTCCATCTCGGGCTCAATAATGACTGAATACAAGCGTGTGACACTGATTTTCAGAGGGAAAAGTAAAATTATTGACACGGTGAGCGAAGAGGGCACAACAAGGCTTGAATGTGAGAGAGGAGGACAGAGATGGTGACTGTCTGCTGTGACTGTGGACTCTGTCTGTTTCATTCCATCTGGCCTTTATTCAGCTGCTGTCATTTTTTAGTTTTGGTTTTTGTCTTCATCCCACGAGTGTTTGAGTGTTGGACTTTGTGTGCTCATCCTTCTGAAACCCCTTTCGGACGCCAGGCGTCACCAGGCTGCTGGATTTAGCTCAGGATGGTGTGAAACTGGAGAGAAACAAGCTGTTTAGCTGTACAGATGCAAGTGTTCCTTTCTTTTTTGTTCGTGGCTGCTTAACTCACACCAGAACAACAGAGAGATGTGGGAAACAGTGTGTTTGATCCTCTTTATTTTTCCGGCCGGGTCATTTGGCGGTGGCGCTAGCAGGAGTCCATGATGCGGCGGATGGAGCTGAACCTGGTCAGGCTGCTCATGCCCACGTCCCGCAGGTTCCTGTACTCCCCGGGCCTCAGGTACAGCATGCGGCCCCGGTAGCTGGGCTGCTCGAACATCAGCCAGTGGCCGTCCATCACGTTGCAGGACTGGCACTCCGACATGCGGAAGCGGTCCAGCATGTTGTCGCAGTCGTCCATCAGCTCGTGCATCTGGCCGCCGAAGTTCTCGCGCTCGTAGATCCTCATCCTGAAGGGTCCGCGGTGCTGCAGGGGGGGGGGGGACAGCAGGAAAACTGTAGCCACAGCTCAACTTTTCATTCGAGATTTAAAGGTGAAAATGTATATGATCACTGCAACACTCCAGATGTGTCATGTTATCCCTGCAAATCCGGGTAAATCTGGACGGCTTTCAGCCCGGTGGAAACGGCAGAGAGGCGGTGTGTGCGAGGCGCATGGCGCCGTCCACCTACCAGGGGGATCATGCGGGAGGAGCGGATGCAGTCGCTCATGCTCATCCCCATCAGGCGCTGGTTGTCGGGATACTCGCCCCGCCTCACCAGCATCTGGTGGCCCATGAAGTTGGGCTTCTCATAAACCATGAAGAGGCCGCTCTCCACCCTGCAGGAGTTGCACCTGCTCAGGTAGGAGGTGAGCTCCGGGCAGTCGCTGCTGGTCTCATATGAGCGGCCCTGGAAGTTCCTGTCCTCGTAGAAGATGATCTGTGAAGCGACCACACAGACATCCCTTCAGCGTCTTGCTCTCCACACTTACCCCCGCCTCAAGTCTGTTTAATCCTCCACGTTTTCTGAGAGTTCCTCTTACCCTCCCCATGGTCATGATAGTTGCGAGCTAATCTCAGATGAACAGCATCAACATCGACCCTTTTCCCTTTTTATACATTGCACAGGCGTAGTATTTCCACATGGCTTGTGCTGAAACCTTTGACTCATCACTCTATATTGTGACGCAAAGCGGCACTATAGGGTGGCAGACTTTACTGTACGTCAGAATCTCCAACAGATACTGTCAGCTGAATATTGCATTTCGTGTGTGTTTCCAGCAGTTTCAACTATTTATTTCACACCTCTTTCTGGGGAAAAAAACCCCAGAAAGTGTGACCAGTGTGTGTGAACTTTAACAGCGTTCAGCAGACTGTATGCTGCACAGCCTGCTGCGTGTCAACACATTAAAGAGAACATTATTTGAGGAAGGTTTAGATCTGCTCTGACCTGCCGTGACCTCCTGGAGCTACATTCAGCGTACAATAATAACTATTCAGGTGTACTGTAAAAAAAATGAATGCAGGCGCACGTGCGCCTCGTGATGAGTCATGATGTTTCACACAAAGGTGCGCAAGGTCGCCGGCGGCCGACAGTGTATATAAAAGTCAGATGGCTTTGCATCATTTGGAAAAAAGTAAAAGCATCACAATGGGCAGGGTAATATGAGCCATATGTTCCTAAACATGCAAGTTGACGCAGGAGACGCGGTCCGGACGGCAGTCTGCAGTCACCTCACCGCCTTCTTGTCTTCTTTTCCGTCCCTAGATCGTTTTCTACGAGGAGAGGAACTTCCAGGGCCGCTCCTACGAGTGCAGCAGCGACTGCTCCGACGTCCACATGCACCTGAACCGCTGCAACTCCTGCAGGGTGGACAACGGCTGCTTCGTGGTGTACGACCGCCCCAACTTCATGGGCAACCAGGTCTTCCTGCGCAGGGGGGAGTACCCCAACTTCCAGTTCATGGGGAGCATGATGGGCCTGATGGGCATGGCCACGATGGACACCATCCGCTCCTGCCGCATCATCCCCATGGTCAGACATCCCTGAGGGTTCTCTCACATCCAGAGCAAAGTGGTTCGGAAACACAACGGACGTGTGTGTGTGTGTGTGTGTGTGTGTGTGTGTGTGTGTGTTTGTCTCCAAACAGCACCGCGGCCAGTTCAGGATGAGGATCTACGAGAAGGAGAACTTCGGCGGCCAGATGCACGAGCTGATGGACGACTGCGAGTCCCTCCAGGACCAGTTCTTCATGTCGGACTGCCAGTCCTGCAACGTGATGGAGGGCCACTGGCTGATGTTCGAGCAGCAGAACTACAGAGGCCGCATGATGTACGTGAGGCCGGGGGAGTACAGGAACCTGCGGGACATGGGCCTGAGCAACATGATGAGGATCAGCTCCATCCGCCGCATCATGGACATGTGCTGATCCTCAGCCTTTTCAGACAAATAAACCTTATTTTCAAGTATCTCTTCTGTTGTTGTTTTCACTGATAAATCTGAAGTCTTGTTGATTCTGAGAAGCCTTCCTCTTCCCCTGAGTCCACCGCTCAGTCACTTAATGCATGAAATAAAAACCCACATCTGTTCCCACTGAGAATAAACAAGCACAATCCACTGGGCATTCTCTGATGGAAGCTGATATATTTAATCTTTATCGCTGTCTGTATCGCACAGAATCATGTGTAACTCACACATAAACACGCCATTACAATCCAGAATAGGACAGCAGCGTTCTGCTCGACTATTTGAATTTAGTTTGAATTAGTTTGAATGGGAAAGCCTGTTTCGAGGATGAGATTGATCACAGTTACTGGTTTGTGCTCATGTTATTTATAACTGTATTTATATTTACGACTGTGCGCAAAATGTAACCCTGAATATGCCTGAAAATGATTCCAGAAACACAACAAAAACAGTGTTTAATCTCTATATTTACCGCTGATCATTACATATCAGTCATCAGTTATTCATCTGATGTAAAAGTAAGGAAATCAAAGGTTCCTGGTTCGTTTTCTGTACAGGAATCATGAGCAGATGTCTAAAGAACACAGTAAAGCATCCAAAGTGTTTCCTCACATGAAATTTGACTGAAATGTTTAAATCCAACAGAGAAACCCAGACACGAAAAATTAAAAAACACTGTTTCGTACTGCGAAGGGGGCAGATGGGTAAAAATACGCTGCAGCTTTTCATTCAAACAATAACATACAGAAACAATCCAGACATGAAAGGTTTGGTGACGTCAGAACTCCTGATAAAATAATACAACAACTGATCGTTTGTAACGACGCTGTGCCGATCTGCTCACTTCAGCACTAAATCAACACATTTATTTGAATCTGCCACAAACAGGACCGCGGCCTCCGACAAAGTCCGCGGTGCAACAAGCGGCCTGCTTTGTCCCCGAGAAATCTGCGTGCGGCTGGTTTAATAAGAGCGAATGCAGCAGCCGGGGCGTCGATGTGCAGTGCAGCAGGGACGTCGGCGCCGATCGGCTGACTCGGTCATTTCATACAATTGAAAGCAAATTCTTTTGATGTCACATGATGCATAAAAGGCAGCGCGCCAGTGAGAAGAACAACACAAATCAAAATACTGTGACCATGAGCGGAAAGGTAACGCGGGGCTCAGTTCGCTCCACTGACAAACATACTGCGACCAGCCCGCGTTCAGAGTGAGCGCCCGGCGCTCCTCGTGTGAGAATCACGTCACTTTTGAACACGGATCCCAACCCGGTCTGTCTCTTTCTCCCTAGATCATCTTCTTTGAGGAGAGAAACTTCCAGGGCCGTTCGTATGAGTGCGTCAGCGACTGCTCGGAGCTGGCCTCGCACCTGAGCCGCTGCAGCTCCTGCAGGGTGGAGAGCGGCCGCTTCGTGGTCTACGACCAGCCCAACTTCACCGGGCAGCAGTTCCTGCTGACCCGGGGCGAGTACCCCGAGTACCAGAGCACCACCGGCTTCAGCGACTGCATCCAGTCCTGCCGCGCCGTCCCCCTGGTAAATGCGAGGCGCTGGACAGACGCAGGGACAGCTGGTCCGGTCTCTTCACCTGTCTCTGTTCTCCCGCAGCACAAGGGGCCTTTCAAGATGAGGATCTACGAGCTGAAGAACTTCGAGGGCCAGATGCACGAGCTGACCGAGGACTGCAGCTCCATCAAGGACAGCTACCACATGTCGGACATGCAGTCCTGCAACGTGATGGACGGCCACTGGCTCATGTTCGAGGAGCCCAACTACGAGGGCCGGATGTTCTACCTGAGGCCCGGAGAGTACCGGAACCTGCGGGAGATCAGCCCCGACGACACGAGGTTCAACTCCGTCAGGCGCATCATCGAACCCTGACGGTCTCCGGACCGGTTCAGGCTGATCGCTCTTTCAAAAAACGCTCCTTTATCAGATTGTTAAATAGCGGAGCAGAAAGCAGGAGCCTTGTTTTACCTTGAAACTGTGATTTGTGCATTGTCTGCATGTCATTCCAGCTGTTCGGTACCATTTACTGTACATTTACCTCTCTTACTGTGTGATGTGCTCAATAAAGCGAATGACCGCATGTTTGTGTCCGTTAGTTTTTCAGTGCTTTGCCTCACCAGAGACGCAGAAATGAACACAATTAAAACAAATTTATAATAATCAGACAATACTAAACCCAAGGAGCACATCAGAATGTGTCATTGTAGGATGTTTTGGCAAAAACCTACAATAAAACCCAAATATGACATACTTGTGAAACAGAACTGGCTCAACCCAAAAATATACCGGTAATTCAAAATCAATTGAATCTATGACCCGTCGCCAAATCCATGCCAAAAGGTGGATGAGCTGAGTGCGATTCCCTTGAAAAGATCATTGATGCAATATTAGACTGTTTCTGTTTAGTGTCGTCTTAATAAACTTCATGAAAGAAAAAGTCACCAAACCGAAAAGAACAGGGAAATAATCCAGAGTGATGAGTTCAAGAGGCACACTTTTGCAGTCTGTATCTTGAAATCAAAACTTTCCCATGCAGATATTAAGAGTTGGTTGTATTTTTTGGAGCAAACACGAAGAAACGTTGCCTGGAAACAACTTTTTTATTGACGTGCTGGATTGTAATTTGTGTTTCATGTCGATTGCGACAACTTATTCAGACCTGGAGGGGAGGACTGCTTTGGAATTTGACTTATTGTCACTATAACGCTTTTGCAGTCACCATCAAAAGGGCCAAAAACATAAACTGTTTCCACTTCCTTTTCCCCTGTATCGACATTTATCGCATGTCACCTTGTTCACCTTTTACTAAAAACTGTTTCTGAGCAGTCAGACGGGATCCAGAGCGAAGCTCCTCACTGGGAAATTTCAAGCACAAAGTTTGAAATTGGACATAAATGAAGCCCAGAACTGGTTTCCGCGTGGAATGAATCGATGTGCGTTTATCAGCAAGTTGCCCGGAGCCGAGCGGCGCTGCTCTGAAACGCAGGCGCAACGTATTGCAATTACGTTCTGGAGCCGGGTCCATAGACAGTATCACAATATGGGGGATTTGAAACCAAACAAAAGGCCAACCGAGCTAACTGGAACAAACACGCCGCCGTGCTGACCTGCAGAAAATGAGCATCTCTGGGTTGTTAATCTGCCGCCGTGGACACAGGCGTGGCCAAAACCGCCTTTAAAACATCTTGTTAGAAGAGTGGCTGCAGCTTTCAGAGCTGGGATCAAAACTGTGCCGGGAACATAAATGTACATGAAACCATCATATAGTGACCGTTATTTGAATAAAAGGCTCATGTCACGATGGAAACCGAGTTTTCTTGCACACAAATAAAAAGCCTGTGTTCGAACTTCATGACTTTATCTTGTCAGTTTATTGAGTTTTTGCGTTCAGGAGTAGAAATGCGAGTATGGCTGAGAGGAAAAACAGCAGCTTCGCTCTGTGAAGCACATAAAAGAGCAACATTTAGCTGTGGGAGAAACAGCTGACGAGCCCGCTCATTGTCTCCCGTCACAAAGACTCGGGTCATCTCCGGGTTATAAATGCAGCGTGGCGCACAAGGCCGCCGCTACAGTGTGAAAAAAAGTTGGCCGACACAATGGGGAAAGTGAGGCTGCTTGTTTTTGCTGCACATCTTTTGTATTTCTGAATTCCTCGCAAGTGTGTGCATCGATCCAAGTGACTCGTTTTTGACTTGGTTTCTTCCCTGCAGATTATTTTCTACGAAGACAGGAACTTCCAGGGCCGCTCCTACGAGTGCAGCAGCGAGTGCTCCGACCTGCACTCCCACTTCAGCCGCTGCAACTCCATCCGAGTGGACAGCGGGGACTGGATGGTCTACGAGAGGCCCAACTACACGGGCTACCAGTACTTCCTGAGGAAGGGCGACTACCCCGACTACCAGCGCTGGATGGGCTTCAACGACTGCGTGCGCTCGTGCCGCATGATCCCTTCGGTGAGCCCGAGTCGGGATTAGAGGCTTTTGTTGGATTATTTCTGCAGACGTGGGCGAGTTAACGCGACTGTCCCCCCGCAGCAGCAGCAGGGCTCCCACCGGATGATGATCTACGAGCGGCCGGAGTTCGGCGGCCAGACGGCGGAGCTGACCAGCGACTGCCCCTCCCTGTACGAGCGCTTCCACTTCAGCGACGTCCACTCCTGCAGCGTGAAGGACGGCCACTGGATCTTCTACGAGCACCCCCACTACCGGGGGCGCCAGTACCTGGTGCGCCCCGGCGAGTACCGGAGGTTCAACGAGTGGGGGAGCATGACGCCCAGGGTGGGGTCCATCCGGAGGATCACCGTGTGAGAACGCTCACGCTCACGCTCACGCTCACGTGCACCAAGGACTGAGATCAATAAAGTATTGTCACTATATCTACATGTCAGACTGTTTTTCATTCCTTTCTGGTGCTTTCCTTGAGTTTACTTGAGGAGATAAAGGTGGAGAAAAGAAGCACAGATACTCACACATACACACACACACACACACACACACACACGCGCGCGCACGCACACACAGAAACGGACAGTTTCAGCTTAGTAAGTTTATTGAGAAGGTACAAGAGAAAGAGGTTTTGAGAGGTTTTGACGGACTTTCTTAATTGAAGTCGGTGATTCGCCGGAGCGAGCCGATCCGGGGGCTGGCGCCGCCCCAGTCGCTGTAGCGGCGGTACTCGCCGGGCCTCAGGTAGTAGGTCCGGCCCCGGTAGTTGGGCTGGTCGTACAGCAGCCAGTGGCCGTCCACCACGTTGCAGGAGTGGATGTCGGACATGCGCAGGCGGTCCTGCACGTTGGGGCAGTCGTCGCTCACCTCCTGCATCTGGCCGCCCATGTCGGGCCGCTCGTACAGTCTGATTTTGTAGGAGCCGCGGTGCTGCGGAGACAGGAAACATTGGGTTACACATTAGCTCAGGGGGGGGGGGGGGTGTTCCCGACCAGATCGTTCATGACTTCCTGGCGCCACGAATCCCGGCGTCTCACCATGGGGATCATGCGGCAGGACCGGATGCAGTCGTTGATGCCGATCATGCGCTGGTTGTCCGAGTACTCCCCCCGGCGCAGGAAGTACTGGTGGCCCAGGTAGTGGGGCCTCTCGTACACCACGAAGCAGCCGCTCTCCACCCGGATGGAGTTGCAGCGGTTGAAGTAGGGGTGCAGGTCGGCACAGTCGCTCATGCACTCATGGTGGCGACCCTGGAAATTCCTGTCCTCGTAGAATATGATCTGTGAACGTCGGCCAACGGCGCCGGTCAGTCTTTACCATCCGGCGTTTCATTTTTCACTGAACATTTCCAGCAACTCGTCATGAACTCACCTTTCCCATTGTGGAACCGTTGGGGGCCAGACTGACGCTCAATACACGCTCTGCCCGCTGCCGGCCTTTTATATTAAGTAGCTGTGTGATGGCACAGCATAAAGTATTGTCATCCAAATAGGTTTTATAACACAGATCTGGCTATGTATGACTTATTGTTGTCCCGTTTTCACATGTTCATCACTATTGATCAAAACAGCGCGGCGTGCCGCTGACCCCGGCGCGGCCGAGCACAGTATCAGCAAAACAACAGCCGCTGTCTGACGGCTTCTCCGGCCGTTTCGCTCCTCCGTGCACGGACATATCAGAAGCCACCGGGCCTCGCGGTCCAGGGGGAAACGCTTCTGCCAACGCTCCGTAAAATGAGAGAAAATGTGCTTCGATGAGAAACAGGCCAAACTGAGTCATCGCGCAAATCTGACAGTGAGTTTAGCGGAATATAAACATCGATCTGCAGGTATTAGAGAAACCGGGTGAGCTTGTTTCAGTTTGTTAACGGATTAAAACTAAGAAAGGTGGAAATGTACCGTAAATAAAGTAGAACATGCTTCAATAATAAAGGGCAATAGTGCTGGTTTGGTCGGCTTTCAGTCTGTAGATGGTAAATACAACCATTCTCCGTTATTCTCTTCATTTCTATACGACTGTAAAGAAGGTTGTGGAAACTCCTGACACACACACACACACACACTCACTCATAAACGAACGTGTGCGCGTGCACGTGCCGTTTTATAAAGCTCAATCGAAGGTCATGAGACTGGATCTTTTGTCATTCTAACGAGCCGCCAGTCGGAGCTTTGTGTCCCTCCCCGGGTCTTTATTCCATTCAGGCAGATAAAACCCCTGATTCATCAGCGCCGAGCGCCACACTTATAATTTACTATAAAAAGCTCCGCTGCTCAAAGACGAAACCCGGTGTCGGATGTGTGGTTCCCAACGCCTCCTCCACTCCGCAAACAAGAAACCACAATGCTTCAGCTTCTGCAGGCGGCATCGCGTTCTGCACGTCTCCACACACTCAATCAAAATAAATCAAATTAAAATAAACAAATCACACTTCATGGTCTCTCGTCACTTCGTAGAAAATTTATTTCTGCCAGACTGGAGAAGATAAAAGTATTAAAACACAACAAAATACTGATGATCATGTTACAAACTAAACACTGTACAGAGCGAGCCCCCGAATATTCTGCTTTAACATCAGTAACGACGGGAGCGAAGGCACAAAAACAAACCCTTCACTGGAGCAAAGCCAAACACTGCTCGCTGCTCAGAACTATAAATAACATCAAAGTGGGAGACATGTCTGCATTAATGGAGGTAAAAGGATTTGCTATCTTGCTTTTTCCGTCAGAGACACGAATAAATGTCAAAATGAGCAAATCTGCTGACTTGAAGGAGCCTTCGCTGCGAAGGCTGGAAAGCTCTCTTCGGTCCACTTTACCTCGTAAACACAGATCATCTCCGTATTTATCAGAAAGTCAGGCTCGAATAACATAAAACAGACAGTTTGAACTATTTGAACGAAACATCCTGAATAAAATGAACTCTGAAGAAACCACAGCTGTCCGGGTGAAACCCGTCCAATCAGACGACAGCTGATAATCCGCCGCGCTCACAAGTCGACGTCAGTCGACTGAGGCGTCGCCTTCGTGGACAAACCTGCAATGTTTGGACACATCGCACACGTTTTCCCTCGTCTCCCATCGCGAGAAACGGATCTGCCACTTCCTCCAGTCCGGGAGTTCAGCTGCGTTCAACTGTCCGGCAGGGAGACCAGGAAGAGGTGTGTGTGTGTGTGTGTGTGAGGCGCAGCGCTGCAGGCTTCCCTCTGTGTGTGCTTTCACATGTTAGAGTGAAACATGGCGGCGTCTGGGAGCTCCGGCGGCTCCCGCAGGAAGTGGCTCTTGTGGTGGACGATGCGGCGGTACTTGGCCTTCCGATGGATCAGCGACGGCACGAACAGGTTCTGTGGAGGAAACGACATGACACGACATCAATCACATGACATCTCACCATCCATCCCATCATGCTCCTCCTCTGTTTCACCTTGCCGGGGTCGTGCTGCAGCGCAAACGGAGTCAGTCCCGGGTAGAAGAGCGGCACCGCCGGGATCTGCCAGCAGAAACAGCGCCGTGGAACTGGAGATCAGGTCTGGGGGTTTCAGGCAGACGGTGAGTGTTTACCTCTGCTGGAGTTTCCTCCATGACAGGGACAGGATACTGGAACGAAGCCTCATCGACCGGCTGGTACAGATACTCGGACTGCTGGGAATACATGAGAGTGGCGGGGGGCAGCTCGGGCTGGGCGGCAGAAAACACACACGTCAACAGACAACACCCTCCTGGAACGCACGCACACACGCACACACTCGATGTTGCACCAACCTGGACGACGTTCCACGGAGCAGGCTGTGGAATGACGGGAGACAGAAACAGAAATCAGTGTTTGAAGGGAGCAGAAGTCTCCAGGAGGAGGACTGAGGACCAGCTGACCTGGTGAAGCTGACAGGCCGATGGAGCCGGCTGGTAGGACGCCTGAGGCTGATGGGACTGATGCAGCGCCACTGAATCCGCAGACTGGAGACAGTATCCCATCATGCTCTCTGCCGGCGCAGGCTGTGGGCGCGTGCCGGCCGGCCAGTGGGGCGCGGCAGGGCTGTGGAAGTAGGCCACTCCGTTGTGGAAGGTGTAAGGAAAGCCTGTGGACGTGGTGAGGTACAGCGTCCCGTGGGAGAAGTGGTGAGGCCGGGCAGCTTCCGGACCGGCCATGAAGCTGCTCCTCACTTCATCGAGAGAGAGAGAGAGAGAGAGAAAACAAAATACTATCAGAGTGAAGCTGACATGTGAACCCGGAGTTTCATTTCATTTCAGTGGCGCTACATTTCAATAGAACAAGCATTTCTCTCATTGGCTGGTCCGGTCTTCTATTCCACATAAAGGAAATGTAGTTTTATCATCCCACAAATGCACATTCTTTATATGGAAACATGAACAGAGACATGATCAGGCTCCTGAATGGAATCAGCACAGACAAATATAACATTCTGATGTGACTTTAAAACATGAATACATGAACAGAACTGTTAGATTCACCACTGAACTCTTCTGTCCTCCTGGACTCCGATCAGAACAATAAACTGCCTGCTTTGTGTTGTCGTCTGTATGACTGCTGTGTTAATGTGTGTTTGTATATCCTCATGT
This sequence comes from Salarias fasciatus, assembly GCF_902148845.1. Lineage (NCBI taxonomy): Eukaryota > Metazoa > Chordata > Actinopteri > Blenniiformes > Blenniidae > Salarias > Salarias fasciatus. The sequence goes on from NW_021941230.1 coordinate 16,150,651, forward strand.
CACCCAGTTTGTCACTAATTCAGAAGTTTTGTGTGTGTGTGTGTGTGTGTGTTTTCCATTTTGAGATGACATTGAGAATTTTACTTTGGCATTGTGAGTCCGTGCCAGCATGGCATCAGAAGCCGTCACAGTAAAAGTGCTGCTGCTGTGCCGAGCGGAGGAGGACAAACTGATGTCTGACAGTCTCATTATGGGGTCAGACACATTGAAACGAAAAGTGCATGTGCCGGAGCGGCTTCAGTTTCAGTCTGTTGACTTACTTTGTGCGGAAGTGCGATGCTTTTTGAAAGCCTGGCCGATGCTGAGCTTCTTGTCTTTTAAACAGATTCCATTCGCCTTCAGTGTAAAGGAACAAATCACATCTATCAGGGAGATATCAGGTGAAGTACACTCCACCAGTTTCAGCTGCTTTACTCACGCTGTTGAGGAGTTTCGAAGCATCTTCTTGAGATTCAAATGTAACAAACCCATATCTGTCAAAAAAGAACAGCACTTTAAATAAAAAGGAACATGCCACTATTTCACATTATGTGGAAATGAGATGAGCGATGAGTGCGTTCACCCTTTTGACATCCCTGTGCGATGCGTCACGATCTTCACGTCTTTTATGGCGCCGTACTGGGAGAAAAAATGTCGCAGTTCGTTCTCGTGCACCTGAAACAGAAACACATTTTTTTGAGAAATTGAGCCGCATTCAGACAGAGCAGCGAAAGAGCAGGCAGCATGAAGCATCTGCGCCACACATCCATTCATCTGGGCGGGAAACCGAGAATCGAACTGGCTTCCAGCTTCGCCTGCGCTCACTCACCCTGAAGTTGATCCCTCCAACGAATATGCGGTTGGGGACGACGTGGCCGAGAGCGGAGAAGTGGCCGCCGAGGGGGATGGAGTGCTTCTCTCCTGGTGGAGGATCAGTGGAGCCGCTGGAGTTCTGCCACTCGCAGGAGGAAAACAGGAAGATGACAAACTGGCATCACAGGCTCTTTGGAACACATTCACTTCAGTGTAATAACTGACTTCCAGGAGGGTTTTATCAGAATGACTTGATAAAACTGTCCCTGTGGAAAGCTCTGCAGTTTCTTTTAACACATAATGTATTATATATATTTAACACATAATGCAGTGGTACTTGTCTAGCAGTGTCCAATAGAAAAATACATTACAGCGAAACAATTTTGGCTTTCTATGGTTAGTTATATGAATTTAATCAGGATATTGTCTTTTATTTACAATGCATCGAACAGCACTGAAAACGGAGTGATTTGATTGACGTTAAACTTTTACAAAATATAATGCGTTGTGATATAAATTAATTATGAAGTTTATCCGAATGTAAAGGCTTACTGAGCACAACGCCTTTAACACAGCTCATCTCTTTAACTTTGTCTGCACAAGAAAATAAAACAAAGAGTGAGCCAATGGGACGCATCGGCTGCACACGGACCCGGGTTAGCGCAACAGCACCGCCGTTAGCCGTTAGCTACCCGGCTAGCACTTTCGAGTTAAAAAAATTCGTGTGCAGAAATATGGAATTGACCACCAAAGTACATAGTTTCATGATGATAATATTGACTTTGCAGCTGTTTACAGTAACGTATAATTCAACGAAGAAAGAAACGAAGTACAACAACCCAGTTAGCCGCTCACGATGTGCTAGCAGGGCCGTTTAAAGGCAGAAATGTTGCGGTGCTCACCGGGATTTGGTTCCCCTCCTCCATAGCACAGTTATTCTGGTTGATTTCTGTCTTAAATGGGTAAATATAAGTCAAAATCCCACATTAATCATGACCCGTTGGGAGCCGGTGCTGTTGAACTTCGTTGAGCTCCGTGTGCGACGCCGGAGGTGGATCAAGGTGAACCGGGGACACCATCCAGCTGCCGCGGCAGTTTCCACCGTTACACCTAACGGAAAATAAAAACGGACTTTTTCATTTGAGTTTTTTTTCTTCAATGAAATCTATAATAATAATAATAATAATAATAATAATAATAATAATAATAATAATAATAATAATAATAATAATAATAATTCGATACTCAACAGGTTTTGGTCATTTGTATGTATATTTTTTGAAGTAAAACACTTTGAATTTTTTGATTTTTCATGACCCAGCAAATGTTTAGTTTCATAAACAATAACTAAATCAACCAATTTTTTAAAATAAATTTAAACATAAACCTAATTCAGGCCTTATCTGGCGTGCATTCATTTGTTAAGAAGTTTCATCTAACTCACCATAAGTTAAAAAGTATGTAAATTGTAAATATCAATTGGACAAAAAGCTAAAACAAGATTACCGGTAATTAAAAAAAATGAAACAGCCGTCAATAACTATAACAGCCATGAACCATATAGGTGCAGTACAACACTTCCTCCACATCGTGGAGCTATTTCTCTGTAAATGCAGCTTCCATGTTTTCTGTTGCGTTCCACTCTCTTCAGACTGGTTTGGAAAGTTTTAGTTTATTTCAGTGAGGGTTTTTCTTTTTGGACTGCTTTGATGAATAATCTTGAAAAAAAAGGTTTTTCTTTCTTGAGACCTTTAAGAAATGAAAGATCTGAGATCATTTGAGTTGCTTTGATTAATTTAATCAAGCTTGTGTATATTTCTCAGAATATGACGTGACCTGCTCAGGTGGGATGACTATGTCCAGGGTTTTATATAAAGTGATGGGAGGGGGATTTCACGTGTTGATCCATGTAAAGCAGTCATGGCTTGTCAGCTCTGCCACTCCTGATCCCTCAGAATCCACTCTGGATGTGGTACAATGGCCTCGCCAAGCTATAATTTGTCCATGATTGTCGACACAGTGTTCTGAAACTCTGTCATTTGCGTCTGGTGCCCCCCTCCTCCCAAACCCCGGCCCACTCCCTCAGCTCCCCCTCCTCTCTCAGGCCACGGCGAAGTGAAGCCGACCGTCTCCGACACAGTCAGAAGGAAGGAAGTGAAGAGTGGGTGAACAAACCCAGAAACGGCAGCAGAAACACCAAAACCTTTTCCCTCACGGCTGTGGATGAATCTACGATGACGCTGTTCTTAATAAAAAGCCGGTGGCGTCTTGTGTGTGTTTTCCCCTGACCACCGCTCACGCTGCCCACCATCTCAACCGTTTTCCCTCCAGACTGCTTGTCCTCGTCTGAGTAATGTGGGCCACACCATTACATGTCACTTGCTTCCCGCTTTTTCTTAATTGCCGGGTGAATTCGCCACCGAGGTCTGACTGCGCAAAATGAGAAGGGCATGTTTGATAATTACAGCAATTTACAAGCTAAAAGTCCTTTTATACTCCACAAAAGATCATTTAAGACGCGAGCGCTGTCAGGGCGACTCGCCTGGATGTTTGAGTTTTCCCTGAAAACAAAGGAGCCGAGAGCGGAGCCTCTATTTTTTAGGGAGTGTTTTACTTCTGCTGTTTATGTTGACTAGTTTGACTACTTGGGAATGTTAATATTTCATGCTGATAGCTTCTTCTTTCTCCGTCAATTCAATTAAATAATCATGAGTGCGACACAGCCGGTCGTCTTGTGATGAGATATCAACATATTTTGCTTCCGGTCACTCATCGAGATTTGGAGTAAAGTGAAAAGTCTTTTTTTTTGGTTCTGAATTGAGACGAAACTGGATCCTGATGCTGACTGTTGACTTGGGGCAGTCGGTTTTGTCTTGGAGAACCATTTTGCATCACGAGATGTTTTTTTGAGTCATGTTTTAAGACACTATGGTGCAGGTTAATGTAGCCCTCAGGCCCTTAGTGTTCAGTATATAGGCTATTTGATTGATTTTTAATGAAAAAACCGCTGTTTATAACAAAAAAATGGCATTTTGTGCAAGATCTGTGAATTGTATAAATCAATTTGCCCAGATTGTTTAATTTTCACTCGGTGACACTGAAGTTCTTGGACTCAGAGTAAATAGCAGCAGCTCTAGAAAACACGGGGGTCAGATGTCAGGTCAGACTCCAGCGTCTCACAGTGGGAACGGTTTCTTCACCTCCGCCGGTCGGTCGGTCAGTCAGACAGTCGTGGAGACAGAGGTTGATGAAAAATGAGCCCTAACAGAAGGTTTCAGCCGGGACTCTGTAATTACTCTACAAATCTCTGATTTCCCCTCCTTCATCTGCGGACTATTTATAGGCGCCGCATTCCTCTCGGAGAATAAAATGATCTCTTTGAGACAGCACAATGCCAGAAATAACAGGTTTGGACAAACATTTGCTGAGGCGTGGTGGGCCTGGCTGACCGTGGCCGAGTTCCACTGTGGTTTCAGTCCACTGTTTCTCCCCCCGCGTCCATTTATTCATCTGTTCCTCCAAACGGTGGAGGGTTTCTGCGGGAGCAGGGGCGAAATCGCTTTGCGGCGGCGGCGGCGGCGCACACCTTCCCGTCTGCAGACAATCAGGTGACTTCAGGGCCCAGACATCCCTCCGCTCCACCGTCTGTTTACGTTGCAATCATGTAGCAGCAGCGGGGCATTCCGAGCCGAGACATGTGGCTCCCAGTCTGAGCGCATGCGAGCGCGTTGGACTGTTTAAGTTATCGGGCTTCAGCATCGCCCGTGTTTCATGTCAGATTCTGTTTGTCGGGGTGAAGCGGTGATCGTATGACGCCTGCTCAGTGTCCAGACTTCATATCCAATTTACTCTCAGGACGAACGCAACATGCTGGACGGGGAAACTCAAACAGCCATGCTCCCTGTAACTCTGAAGGAGGGTAGCAGTGCTGTTTGGTCTCATTTCTTCAACTTTCAGCCGTGAACAAGTGTGTATATCTTCAATCTAAGCCAATGGGAGGGTCCAGGGGGGTTAATTTCCTCATCTATTATCTTATTGAGCTTATAATCTGGGTGTTTTCTTCCCCACGTGTGTCAGGAGAGAGTCGACAGTGAGAGTCAGCGTGGATATTAGAATGTGGCGGGTATTAAAAGCACTCGTGTCAGTCACGCTGTGTCACATCCACACAAAGAAACTGTCCGTTTTCCTGCTTTTTTTGTTTTGTTTTTTTCCTCCTGCGGTCGTTTGCTCTTTTGTTAAAAACTCTTCGCCACAATGGCGTTGCATTCCACAGCAACACCCGATGATTTCTCTAAATGCAGACATATTATTTAGGGTTTTATACGCCGGGGCTCTGGCTGCAGCGAGTGGGTGTGCACACACTGACCTATAATAAAGTACACACACTCAGCTGGGCTCTGGCCAGTCGAGCCAAAGCAACGCCAAGTCGCCTCACTATTTCCCTTCGCTGCTCCTAATTCCTTGATTGGATGTGGCAGGTAAGGAAAAAAAGAAGAAGAAGAGAGAGAAGGTTGAAATGTGAGCGAGGATCGGCCGCATTGCGAGTCCTGACGACAGACGCTTTATTGTACCTGTCACCTCCTACTGCTCCATCACGTGATTCGATCTGGGACCGAGGCTGCTGATGCCGATTTTCACCGGTGCGAGACGAGATGAGGCCTTTTCTAAATTTGTCGCTCATTTTATTGTGAATTTGAAGCAACTTTAACATCAAATATGTAATTTTTTGCGGCTTCATTGTGACGACGATGCCGCTGCGTTTAAACCTCAGCCGCGGCCTGAATGAGGTCTAAAAGTCGCGAGGGATCAAACCCAGGAATAGTCAATTGTAGCCCTGCTTATTTACAAGTTTCTGCTCCATGTGACATTTTGAATAAATCATGGTTCACGGGGGAGAGTGACGGAGACAGAGGGGACGGCGAGTCAAGTCGCTCCGCCATCGTTTCACATGCGGGATCATCATGAATTATTTGGCAGGAAGACAACACTAATTTTGCATTAGACTCACGGCCCAGTGCCCCCAACACACACACACACACACACACACACACACACACACACACACACACACACACACACACACACACACACTGCTGCCCTGCCCCTCCTGACACCCTGTTGTTTGTGAATGTAGGTCAGAAATATGTGTACTTGTGCTTTTGTGTATGAGTGTGTGTTTACTGTATGTTGTCGCACACACACTCACACACACACACACACACACACACACACACACACACACACACGCTCCAGCGGTAGGTCAGTTTAATATTTCATTTGGCTGATGGACGGCGTCTGCTGCTCCGTCAGCCAAACATCATTACAACACACTAAGTGACTTAACTCTAATTAGAGCTGAAAATCACATTAACGCTGCTCTGTGATACGGGAGGAAGCTCACCTTTTCCCATCACCCGCTCATCACCACTCAAACGTACGGAGCCTGTACATTTAGGGCCCGGAACATTTAAGTGGTTCATGAAGAATTTAGCGTCAGAATTTTTTAGATAAGCTATAAACAAACAACAAGCTCACTCTAACTGTTAAAATTGGTTTCTACTGCCAAAGCTTTATTCTTTCCCGAAGCCTGATCGCTGACACAATGTGACCTAAAAAGAAAAAAAAAAAAAAAAAAGAGGTGCATTGCATTTTTCCCAGTGATCCTGTGCATACGTGTGTGAATGTGTGTGTTGACGTGGATAATTTATGAGCGATGAGGGAGTAAACAGCTTCCACTTTAGCAACACGCTTCTGCACTCTGAATGCACGAGTGTGACGGCGTGCCGTTGTGGTGTGAATGAATTAACGGCCATTTACGGGAGCGTTTGGCTTCTTCTCTCTGCAAACTTTGGGTCCCGTCCGTCCATTAATCCGCGGAGCTGCAGGCTCCGCACACACACTCCTGCTCACACACACTGGAAATGAGACACAAGCATGTTGGAAAGGTGGAGTCCTGAAGAAATGTGACGCAGGGCGAAACGAGAACATGCAAACTCCACCCAGACCCTGAGCCGCCCCCCTGTTAGTTGATCAACGCTCTTGACTTGCTTCACCCGAGTTTCTGTCCCCTCTGTGAATGAAATGCATCACGAAAAAGTGGAACTCCAAAAACAGACTCATGAAGTCCTGAAAGTGTCGATAAATCTCAGCTCAGAGGTTTGTGACTTCCAGTCCTGGAAATGAAACCTGCTCACAGCAACAGATCAGAACCTCCTGATAGCCGCCCCGTCCACCCCTCCAGCCTCCAGCCTGCCCCGCTCCCCGCTTCACCTGAGGCAGGAGTCGGAGACGTCCTTGTTTTCTCCTCCCTCCATCCCTTCTTCCCTCGCTGTGTTTGTTCTGAACAGATGCCAGTGCTGGGTGAAGTCCTCTCCAGAGGGACTGCCAGCAGCATATTGCTTTATAATTAATGAAATTAGGGCTGCTGTCTGCCGAGGAGGCTCGGGTCCCGGCGTGGTGGAGACTGCCGGCTGCCAGGAAGACAGACGACTGGAGGGACGCGAGAGGACAGACACAAACACACAGAGACTGCTGCAGAGCCGTCAGTCTGCTGCCATTCCAGGGATTTCCTCTGCTTCTCCTCATCGAAAGTGAGATCCGGTCCAGTTGTGGACGTGCTGCTGGCGAAGCGTTGGATCGATGATCCAGCGAACACGCTCGCCAGCTGGCTCCCAGTTCCAGCTCAGCCTCAAAGCCAAATCCGGTCGAAGGTGACGAATTCTGAGCACGTCCACTGAGAAGTGAAGCGACTGAACATGATTAGAAGTCCCAGACGAGGGAATCCAGGTGTGCAGAGGAAGAGGAGAGAACATGCAAACTACACCCGAACTTCCACTGATCTCTCTGTGGTTCTAAAACTGAAAAAAGGAAAGTTCAGTCAAGTTGTGCTGCTGGTTCAGAAAGATTTCTAGGGTTTGTGTGAAGAATGAAAACGGACAATACTGCACAGAATTAAAAATAAACAATCCATCGATATTTATTATCGATATTATCATCGATATTTTCATTGATTCCACATTTTATATATAAAAAAAAACATTTACCTTTTTGACTGTTACTAATGAAGAAGTGAAGCAGTGTAGAAGGAATTGAGGAAAACCCAGAGGACTGCTGGGTTATTAAGTTGTCATGCTATACAAATACTGATGCATATCAAATATTGATGTTTGAATTCTTAATTTGTTGCATTTTAGATTAAATATTCAACATTGTTTTGCACAGATTACATGGCGTTTATCAGCTGAGGTCCTGGGCTGGAAGCTGCTGGAGGAAGAAGACGTACAGTCAGAGTGGAAGCAGACAGACAGGAAGATAAGAGGGAAGTTTATTAACAGAACACGCTTAGATCAAAATAATAATGCTTTTTTTATGTCATGATAATATATCCCCCGTGGAAAGTGTTTGTTTCTTCAAAAATACTTTAAAAATCAACTATTTCTTGCAAAACGACGACATTTTGCTCATTTCAGGGGCGTCAACAAAACACTTTTAGTACAGTTCAGTAACTTTTTGAAGTTAGTAGGAATAAATAAATAACATATTTGCATTAAATGAAAAAGATCAAGCTTTATACTGGGAATTAGTTTTTGAATAATCAGCATTTATGACAATTTTGCATTGAGAAAAATAATTTTAAGGTGTCAAAGACTGAATTTTAGATTAGATGGACTTCCTTCTACACCATTGACATGATTTTAGCGCACACACACACACACACACACACCACTGTTCTTCATGCCCTTAACCTCATTTCAGTCACTTTCCAGCTCTCCTTCCTCTTAATGCAGTTAGAGCTGCTCGATCCAGCAGCAGCCATTAAAAGCCTCCCGCCGCGTCCGGATGCCGGCAGACCTTCGGCTGTGGTCGCTTCATGAATACAGAGACGACCTTTATCGCCGCTTCACACCCATGAAGTCGCACAAAGTTTCACCGGAGCCTCCTTTAGACGAGTCGGACAAAAACTTGGAAGGTTTTTTTTTTTTTTTTCCCCATTTTCAGAGTTTCTCCAGCTGCGTGTTTGAAACCCTAAACTCTGCCGGCTCGGTTGTTTCCCAGCTCACAGCGGCCATCAGGCTGATGCTGCATCTTGTTTGTCTCAGAACTTCACTGTTATGACGTTTGTGCTCGATCACATTATAAACAGGCAGCGTGGCTGGCTGGCACCGCCGAACCACTAATTGTTGTAATTGTTAGCAGTTGTTGGCTCTGCCCGGCCTGGAGACTGGGTGTATTTATGTGACCATGCACAGGAGTGTATATACATATATAGATGAGATATATGTACGTTTATGCAGCTTTGTGTTTCCACTAGAGTTTGGGTAAGTTGAAAGTAGAAACTGCAGTGAGAGAGGTAAAAAGAACGGAGTTATAAAGAAGAGGGGAGTGAGATGTCACCAACAAAGATCACATAAAGGATCAAATCTAACTTTTTCTTTCCAGTGTTAGTTTTTGAAGAAATGTTTGAGGACAGAAAGGTGACGATAACGTTATGAAACGGCGTCCTGGGGTCAAGCAGAGACCTGCTGGAGACCCAGCAACACTTTCTCTTCATTTTGGAAATGAAACCATGATTCAAGGAAATAAAGGGAAAAACTTTGATTCGTTTCATTAAAACCTTGCTCAGTTTGGCAGATACACCGGCAGCACATCACAACATTGTGGCTGCGTCTGATCACTTGAGCGGGTTCACATCAAACCACATGACTTCCTGACCCTAAAGATTTTTGAGTTGCTTCACTGAGAGCAGAAACAGGCACGTCTGTCTGGTTTGCAAATAACGGTTCCACAGCAGTGTCTCAGAGTAAACTTGAAAATGGATCCAAACACACTCTGTCTAGAGAGGGAGCGGAGCTCCATCCGCCAGGCAGCAGAGCGTGCCCAGCCCGTGGGCCCGTGGCGGCGCTGCGCAGGAACAGCCGGTGCTAATCCAACCCAGCGACGCTCCGGCAGGCTGCAGTGGGAACCGGCGCAGGAGGGAAGCAGCGTGAAATCCCAGACACCTGGTGGCTGTTTCTGCACAAGAGTCTGCAGCTGGTGCGGAGAGCCGCAGTCACCCGGCCAGCTGCGCCTCCTCAACGGCTCCTTGGGTTTACCCCGAGGTTAGACCGGCACATATATCTGTCTGCTCAGAGAGGTAAAGAACTCAGCTGCGGTCCAGTCACAGTCACCTTTTATTACACAGCGTGAGGAATTTTCTGGCCGGGCTGGACGGTAAAGTTTCAGTAGCCTCAGTGAAGCACAAGGTCAAGGTTAGACTTTATGTCTTTCCGTCTGTATAAAGATGTCCGTGTACAAACAAACACTGGGAATGAAAGATTCAATTTCTCCATGATAGATGGGTGATGGAAAATGTTTTCATGGCTTCAGCAGACTCACTGTGCTTTACATTAAGGATAACATTTACTCTGTGGTCATGGGTGCCTGATTCAATTGTTGATTAAATGCAGCTTAATTTACAATGACTGTGGTTAGCTGGTGTTTTTAATTCAGAATTGGTTTATTCTGAATAAGGTAACTCAGAATTACATTTATGAGTTTGGCATTTACATGGGAAAAACGAAAGATTAACTCCTCTCTCATGTAGGGCTCTGTGAAGCGTTCTGATTGGACGGGGGCGGCTGTGACGTACTGACGTCTCCCGGAAGAAAACAGCCTTTTTCTCATCTTTCTTTCTTAACTTTGACGCTGCAGCTTTGAAAGTGTCCGCGTTGTTGAGCACCCATCGATCCACTCGTTTCATTTGATCCATTTTTTCTCAAATTGCCGTTAAATAAATCGTCTCCGTACGAGTCGAAATGCGGACAGCGGGCCGCCATCTTGGAAAATTGCATCATCACTAAGGAGCATGCGCAGAACCACCAGAATGAAGTCGCGCCTAATTAGCATATTATTCCGCTTCCAAAGGAAAATATAACTATAAATAAACCTATAAATTCGGATTAATAGAGGAATAAAAAGTTCCATGTGGACGCACAGATTGAGTCAAACAACACAGTCCATGCAACAGAGGAAGAACCCAGCTACTCCACATGAGCGAGCACAGGAGGAAAGACCACAACGCTCAGCTCCAGAAACCCTGCAGAAAGGCACAGAATAAACCTTTTGCAGCTTCATTAGAAAACTGTTCGGGGTGACCTGAACCAGCCCGAACGGTAAACTTTATGAAATAGAAACTCTTTGAGTCTCCCAGACTCCTCACAGTAGTAATGGAGGTTAGAGTCATGGCATCCAGTGATTAAACAGTTTTAAACAACTTGACTTTCAGCTACTTTGTGCCAAAAAAACCCCTCTGTTCAGAAGCAGGGGAACTTCTCACCCAGACTATTATGTGTTTAAAACAAACTTCTAGTTTGACAAGTTGAACTGGCTTATTCTGTCACATTTCAAAGAAGCATTCAAAACAGCCAGACAGAGCAGGAGGCAATACACGCGCCTTTCATTACAGAACACAGGAACCCAAAACAACCCCAGAAAGATAAGAAACAGACAAACAAAAGCCCACCTGTAGCTCTACATATATAGAGCAGTCAGCAGGTGAAGACAATCACACACCCAGGCACAGGTGAAACACATCAGGGCCGCGAGCAGCAATCAGACACCAGGGGGGAAAGTCAAGGAGCCTGAAACCTGCAGCCAGACTCCAAAATGAAATAACGAGAACCAGACCAGACGAAACATTCGCACTGTGACAGTTTCATAGAAAAAAGCCATGACGTGTTTTCTGATAATATTCCCAGCTGCAGTCATGTGTCACGTGTAAAGAATGAGTCCTTCATGAATCTATTGACATGAATGGAAGAGAATCAACCAGATAAATATGACTGAAACCAGTTTAATGCTGTACCTTTAATTCCAAAATCCCCGTCTCTGTTAGGATCAAATGAAGCACCGAGAGCTTAACAGGACCAGAACAGAGACCCGTCCTCAGTCTGAGGCTGAGAGGAGATGTTGATTACCTTTGACCTCAGCTGTCTTTGTGTTATAACGCGCTCTGAAATCTGATTGTATTGATGCACTAATCAGTGGGAAAATATCTCGAAGCAGTTCAGTCAGGATTGGATCTAACAGACACAGTCGAGGAAAACTCAGATACAGTTTAAATTTTCCTTCTTCACTTAAATATTATTTAATATTAACAAAGTATCTCACCAGGAAATTCAAAACACTTTAATCATGTTGGACTTCATTTCTTCTCCAGCTGTTGCAACTTCAGTCCTGTTCACAGTTATCGGCTTTATCTTTTGCAGGACCGTGAAATAAAAAGTGAGGCTGCTGCTCCATCTACAACCAAACCAGCGTTACTGCTGCTGACGGCTGCTTTCCACTGTTACTGATCAATGTCTCCACAATCAGCGAGCTGAAGGTCAGCGGTGTGATTGAAATAATGAGTGTTTTTATTCACAGAGAATGAGAAGAAAGAAGCAGGTGTTTTTAAAGTCACTAAAGCAGGTTACTGTGTGATTTTCATGGTTTTTCAAGCGAGTTCACCGTGCAACAACACAATAATTTACAGAGCGTGAATCGACCCACTGCTGCCTCACACACAGATTCTTGTCACACGAAAAAAATATGAACAAATGAAATTGTAATTCTTTCCATGAAGATTCAAAGATGCATCAGCAAGTTGTTTCAGAATACCGAGCGAACACCATGATTTACTTTTATTTCCTGGGAAATCTTTAGTCTTTTTTATGTTAACAAATGTTTTTTTATGACTTACACTGGAACATTGAATGATCAGATACCAGAGTTTTAGAAGTTAAAACCCCCATTAGTCTCAAATTGTTTTTTATTTTTCTCCTTGAAGCGATTTGCTTTGAATGTCATTTTGTGGGCGTAAAAATGTTGCTGGCTCGATGCAACGCTATTTAGAGGCGCACATCAAAACCCACTGGTCTGCCACTAATGCAGCGGAGCCGCCATAATGAAATGTTTGTTTTTGAAGGAGATGTGATGTGGTTGTTTTCTGACTCGTTTCATCTTCGGGTGTTTTAGAGGCTGTTTTCACCATCTGTGAGTTTCTGACTGAGTGTGTTATGATGTCTGCGGCTCCAAATCCCGCTCTCAAAAGATGCTGAGTAACAGTTCGGTGGCTTAAAATACTGACATCTGTATTATTAAAGCAATGAGGGAAATCAGAGGCCGGGGAGAACATGCAAACTACACCCGGCCCCCAGAACAGCCTGGACTCCAACATGGAACCCAACGCTGTGATGGAGGAGAGCGAACCACTGCACCAACTACTTTTGTACCTCTCCATAAAACTTCTCATTTGTGCAATGCAATACACATACACATGCACGCACACACACACACACACACACACACACTGGCACGTGTCGGCTTTGCTGATTACCGTGTGTTGTGTTCAATGGTGTGTAAAGTGCTACCGCTGCGAGTATTAGCCTGTTTATCAGAGTGTGTATTAACGTGCTGAGGGGGCACGGTGTGTGTGTGTGTGTGTGTGTGTGTGTGTGTGTGTAAGCGTGCTAGCAGGGGATCACAGGTGTGTTTTCCAGCTCCGCTGAGAGCCTCCTTCCCCCATAACCCCTCCGCCTCCACCTCGGGCATCCTGGGTAATATCAGCCCAAGGAGCACCTGCGTCCCCGTCCCATTGCACACACACACACACGCACACACACACACACACACACACCTCTAATGGCCCCGTATCAGCCTGCCGTACGGCTCTAATAGCCAGCTGTGTGAGCCGAGGCGCAGTGGACCGTGCCGACACTCACTGATGCAGTTGTAATATTAGATGTGTGTTAACTCTGATCTCCAATTAGTTTTTATCACACTTCAAAACAAGCCATGAGCACAGGAAAAAAAACAAAAAAAAACTGCGCACAACACACACGCGGTTTTTCACGCCTTGCTTTGATTCGGTGTAACATTTTTTTTTTTGGCTTTTTTGACTTTCTAAATGTGTGGAAAAGCGTCTCTCCACACGGAATCATGAGGAAAATAAAGCCGGACGGTTTTTGTCTGTTTTTACATTCACACCGTTCCCAGGAGGTGAAATCCGTGTCTCGCAGGAGGAAGACGTCTTCCTCCCTCCCGCCCATGACTCTGCGCTGAACACGAGCTCTTTTTCCTTCTCGTGGTTTTGGGTTCTGCTGCATGAAGGCAGCAGGATGAGGGCTGGGATGACAGCGATTCCGCCGCAAAACGTTTACACCGTGTTCCTCATGAACTGAAGATTCCTTTACATGTATTCATGCAGAAATACAACAAGTCAAGCCGTCGACACTTTGGAAAACTTTTATCAGATTGTTCAAATCAGAGACATGTTCTCAAACTGCATCCCGCCTTCAGACTCTGCTCGCTGCCGTGGCACAGACGACACCCAACAGTGTAAAGTGACAGTGGTTGCATCCCGGGGAAAAAACACCAACATTACTATAATGTACAGAAAAGTCCTGGAGGAAACGCGATTTCAGCCGTCCTGCTGGATCACATTTACAAAACAGAATCACAACCAACAGCAAGACTCAGTAAATATAAAGCTAGTAATAAATATCAGTGGAGGAAGTGAGCAAAGTTTATTATAAAGGTTTACTGCATGTGAGAGATTCATATGCACACGTCAGGCTTTCCCAAAGCATCGTGGGAAACAGAGAGACAGAGGATTGCATCTGTTGAAGTAATGACGGTGGAGGGAGGTTGTTGTGTTGTTTCCCTGCATGACTCCTTTAAAAAAAAACAAGAGTTTTCTGGTGGATTTCTGACGCATTTGTACCGAAGGCAGGCAGCCGTGACGTTCGGCCGCTCGGAGTCAGAAACGACTGTAAATGTCTGAAATACTGGCAGCGTTAGAGGAAAAGTACTGGCCCGGTCCCTTCGGTCCCCGGCTGTTATCTGTGCTGCTCGGCGGAGCGGGGGCTGCTGTCCACGCTGCCCAGCGGCGACGCCTTGCCGTCGTCCGCCTCCGCCTTCTCCGGCCGCGCTCCGTCTGTCCTGAACGCCTCCGCCGACCGGCTCCCGTCCTCGCTGGACTCCTCGGAGGCGGACAGAGCCGCCTCCTCGCCCCGGACGCCCCCCTCGCCGTCGGGCGCCGGCTCCCGGGCCTGGCTGTGGTGCTTGACGTTGTAGCGCTGGTTCTGGAAGAACTTGACGATGGTGTGTTTGGGCAGGTCCAGCTGGGCCGACAGGGTGTGGATGGCCTCCTGGTCCGGGTACAGCCCCACGTCCCCGATGAAGCTCTGCAGGATCCCCAGCGCCTCCAGGGAGATGCGCGTCCGGGACCGCGCCTTCTTGGCGCCCGGGCTCATCCCCCGCTCCTCCGGACCCGGCGCCGGCGGCACGGAGACGGCGTGGGGGTCTTCACGAAGCGGGGACGGAGCGGTGAGGGGGGGCAGCGGCTGCCGGTGGAGGACCTGGACCTGCGAGGCCGGAAGAGGAAACTCTGAGTGGACTCGACACCTTTACTGTAAACACTCCTGTTTACACGAATTTATGCATCACTTTGAATTTGTGTTTGTCCCGTTTGGGAGTCACGAGGAAATGAACGACAAGCGGAAGAGAGAGCGAGCAGCATCCATCAGCCCAAACTCATCACACACACACACACACTGGCGGAGTGACGCTGCCCGGGCCTATTAGCAGGGCGGGGCGGCCCGCACACCCAAACACAGGAATCCAACACCATAAATCTGTGGTTCCATCAAAATTAAAGGACCGAAATAAAGATAATGGCAATTCCTTTTTCTCTGCTCCGATAATTACAGGCTGCGTCCCGAGTGATGCCGAGGTTGGGGCCAGACCAGAGGGTGGGATGGAGGAGTGTTTAGCAGGAAGTGTGTGGGCCGCTCATTTACCACGTCTATTCTCAACGACTGGACGAGACACGAACATGACGGAGAGGAGAGAGGAGCAGGTGGAGCAGCAGAGCCAACCGCAGGCTCTTTCTCTGTGTCTCTGGACTCGATCGGAGGGTTTTCAGAGTGTTTCCTGTTTTCGCTACCTGCTGCTGGTCGGGGATGTGCAGCACCGAGTGGAGCCGGTCGCTGTGCTGCTGCCTCGACTCCTCCTCGTAGACCTGGTCCCGCTCGGCCTGCGGCAGCGCCAGGAACCTCCTGATGGTGCACAGGTTCTCCCACAGAGTGCGGTTCTCCGGGCTGGGGCTCTCTTTCCAGCGGAGGAGCTCGCACAGCCAGCCCTGCAGGAGAGTTTCGTGAAACCATCAACACACACGACGAGGGAAAACCTGCTCTGAAACAGTGTGTTTACCACGGGATGTTTGACTCTTTAACAGGAGAAAGGTGTGTTTCGACTGGTTCGGGTCGCGGTATGGAGCAAGTTTTCAACTGGAGTAAACGAGGAAGACGTTTTAAAATATCCAGACAGCATCTCCTTGTTGTGTCTTGGAGCTCATGAGAGTTAAAGTTACTCCCGAAGAGGTGGGAAAAAAAACAGAAAGCCTGAGATGAGCGCTGAGTGTCTGCAGGAGTGTGTGTGTGTGTGTGTTTGTGTGTGTGAAGATTGCATTATCTCTGCTAGGCTGACCCAGGATCTTCCACCAGCTGTTGTTTATACGCAGCCCTCAGCCTGGAAATTAATGGTAATAATGTGATCATCCCTCTGTCCTCCTCCTGTTCCCGTCCACGCCGTCCACGCCGTCCACGCCGTCCACGCCGTCCCCCTCTCCGTCTCTCGGTCCACAGAGACCGGAGCTGCTTCTTTAAAGCAGCGCGTCCTGTTTTCCCCGGCTCCGGCTCGGCCCCCCCGGTGCCAGACTCCGCTTTGATCTCGCCCTCGATTACCCACATTGTTTATCCCAGGCTGGAGCGGCGGCGGCGTGCCGCAGCGGGTAATCAGATCCCCCACGCACACAGTCACACACCTCCACGCCGCGCCCTCGGCTGCCCCTTCAAACATTATTAACTCAGCTCGGAATCGCGGAGGAATGTTTAAAAGACGGGAAAACACCGGGTGTGAGTGTAAACGTCTGCTCAGTCCTGTCATCACCGGCTGGAACCTCGGCTTTCTGCGGTGGCCTTGTTACCTGTGTGTCAAGTGTTTCTCGTAACACACACGCACACACACACACACATGGCCGACCGGGCCAAGTTTGACGTTGAGACATCGACAGCCGACGCAGAGTCGGGGACCGACCTGACTCTTGTTGGCCGCCACCTTGGCGAACAGCGCCTGGGAGACTTTGGCCCTCTTCATCTCCTGCTGGATCTCCTCGTAGATCCCCGACGTGACGCTGGCCAGAGGATCCAGCTTCAGCTGCAGATCTGGAGCCGCCGCGCCGCATTTCGCCTGAACGAGGGGAAAAAAACACCCGTCTGTGAAAAGGTCTGGAGCGGCTCGCCAAAATGAAATCAAACTGCAGCGTGACTGAGCCGAGGGTTCGAATCCCGGAGGGGCACCTGCGCCAGCCTGTGAGCGCCGCCGGCGGAGACGTGGTTGCCGGAGTGGTTGTGGTTGGCGCCGGACGTCCTCTCTCTCTCCTCCTGGTAGATGCGGTCTCGCTCGCCCTCCGGCAGGTTGAGGAAGTTCTGCATGGCCTTCAGGTTGACCAGCAGCGACTGGGACGCCGAGCGGGGGTCCTCCTCCTTACGAAGGATCTCGGACAGCAGGCCCTGCGCGCCACACACGGACACGCCCCTTTACGTCCCGCTCGGGACTCGGCGGAGCCGGCGGCGGCGTCCGGACGCGCGTTACCTGCGTGCGGTTGAAGGCCACCCGGGCGAACACGGCCTGCGACACGCTGGCCCTCTTCAGCTCGTTGCGGACCTGCTGGTAGATGTCCGGGGAGACCTCGGCGCCGGGGCAGCCCAGGCCGGGCTCCGGCGCGGCGGCGGGGCCCTTGCAGCTCCGCGAGATGGGGGGGTGGTTGAGGAACTGCTGGTTGACGCCCGGCGGGTGCTGGTGGGCCAGCAGGCGGCTGACGGCCAGCTGCTGGTTGATGAGGTGGGCCATGGCGAGCTGCTGCCGCACCAGCTGAGGCGACAGCAGGGCGCCGGGGCCCAGCAGGGGCGGGGCCTGCGGGCGCAGCGGGGGGCTCGGGTGGCCCTGGCCCGCAGGGTGAGGCAGGCCGAGGGGCTGGGGCGGGCTGTGGGACTCCCCCAGGACAGACTTGATGGGCAGACCTCCGGGACCGCCGAGGGCGCCCAGGTGAGTCGGAGACGGCAGGAGGGAGGGGGGGCGGGGGCCCAGGACACCCAGGTCCAGATCCCTCTCCACTGCGACCACACACACACACACACACACACACACCTCATGTTTGATCATGAAGCACTACTAGTCAAAGCTGGTAAATAAAAACGACACACTGTGTTTTTCCAAAGCTACAGTCGGTTTTTGTAGAATTGATCCGATTCTCGTCGCCAGTCATCAAACCGTCACACTGTTTCCATCAGAGACAAACCTTTGATGTCCGACTTCTCCTGCGACGGCCACATCTTCTCCACGTATTCACCTGCAGCAACACACACCAGGACAACAGTCGAACACGTGAAGAACTGCACCACAGGGTTCGGACCGTTTCTGCTCTTGTCCTCCTTTTTCTTTTTCTTTTCTTTTTCCCCCTCTCCTCCACTTGTCTCCTGTAAAATCTGCTTCTTGTTTCTCCTCCGGGTTCAGTCGAGTCTTATTTTCGGTTATTAGAGGCATAAGAGAGCGTGAGGCTCGGCAGGGCATCAGATTTTTACCTTCCCGGCTCGTGTGCGCAAGAAGAGCAAGACAAGCTCTTACTTCTGGGTTTCGGCAGTGTGTGTGTGTGTGTGTGTGAGTGTGTGTGTGTGTTTGGGGGTTACTGCTGTTTTCCATTAGGAGTTAAGAGCATTTAGTTTTGTCATGTGTATTAAGGCTGACATTAATGTGAAGCGTGCGCGACAGGTCCTCCCCGCCGAGAGAGCTGTCGGCGGATCAGACGGCGAGCGGCCGACACACGGAGGGGGAGGACAGGAGGACGGCGCCGCTCCGCCGCCGAGCCTCGCGCGGGGCAGGTGAGTCACATTAACCCGCGGCGGGACCGGCGCGACTGTCAGCTTCAGGTGGGGGTTAAAAAAAAAAAAGAAGGTGTGACAGTTTTCACTTTGGTGAGTTTTCAAAGTAACAAATGAAGAGAAAAGAGCGGAACGGCGGAGGAGAGGCGACAAAACCGGGAAAGTTTTTAACGGAGGACGTTCGACTGACAGGAAAAGGAAAAAAAAAAGAAGAAATTTATGTGCGACTCGTGAAATCTTTACATGTACAACATGCTTATTTACTGACTTTTTTTTAGAATTTCACAAAACTCGACTCAATCCTCTGTGCACTTACCAAAATAAAAGCATCACAAATGTCCTGTGTTATTTCTTTAATCCCTCTAACTGTAATCAGGCAGTGTGATTTGCTCCATAAAGGATTTGTTTTCCACGTCTTCTGGGAAGGCAGAGCGGTCGGTGCCTTGCTCGGCGGCAGTGGAAACACGCTGCGGACGCCGGGATTGCTCTTTACCTTTGACGCGCTTGTACCTCTTGTACCAGCGTCCGAACTCCTGACACTTGGACGTGGAGACGTTGGCGTAGTAGGAGCTGTTCACGATGGCCGAGATCATGCTCTGTCGGGGGGGAAAAGACGAAGACGGCGCTTTAATGAGGCGGCGAAGCGGCACAAACGCGCCAGGAGGAAGTTTGGAGCTGGACGTTGATACTTTACACATAATTATATTCAGTGGACAAAAAAAAAACTGAACAAAATGTGGAAACTGCGCAGCTCCTCCCGTCACTGAACTTTGGAGAAATCTCAACATGGGAAACGCCGAGGATTAAAACTCACATGAGTCAGGCTGCAAACACACACACACACACACACACACACACACACACACACCGCCCACACACTTCCCCCGATCACTAATTACATCATGACGAAGTCCTGTGTATAAATCACAAGTCCAAATGACACACTCTCCAGTCTAATGACTGCAGGGTGTGTGTGTGTGTGTGTGTGTGTGTGAGCAGGGTAATTGAGGTGTGTGTGTGTTTGCATCCTTTCCCATGGGACGGCATCAATATTTGTGCGAGTGCGAGGGAGTCAGATTACACACTGTGCCGAGTGTGTATGTGTGTGTGTGTGTGTGTGTGGTGAGGCGATGATGAAGCCGTGTGTTTGGAGAAGTGTTCAGCGGCGTCTTGTGTGTGACGAACCGAATCAGATCCGACCGACGGCCCCGGACCAGGAGATCAGAGGGAGAGATTCATGGATTATCGGTCAGAAAACAAGCTCTGCTTTCTGATTATTCACTTAAATGTCAAACAATGACGACGCTGTTGAGATTCAGAAAAATAAAAAGAGAGTCCATCAAATCGGTTCGCAGTCTGATCAGTGTTTTTACGAACGTACGACTGAAACGCTTCAACTCGTCGTTAAAATAATGTCACTGATGCCACACAGATGACGGGTTTGACCGCAGCGCCGGGTCATGCTCTCCGCTCAGAAAAACATCGAAAAAAAAAAAAAAAAAAAAAATCATGCTTGAAATAAAAATGTCATAATTATTAGTGTTGCTGTCTGGGCTAAACAACCCTGTACTTATTTGACATTTAAATCAATTAATGTTGAAAGAGCTGCAGTGAAAGGCGCGCTGTGTTGGAAGTTCGGCTCGATCGCGATCTTTTTTCCTTCGTCTCCGGCGCGTGAAAACACATGACGGTGCGCCGTCCCGGGGCGAGTGGAGCGGGTACCTGGGAGAGGGGGCACTCCTTGGCCAGGGCGCTCTGGTTGCTCTCCCTCAGCAGCTCCCTCAGGGCGTTCCTCACCGTGGCGTGGCTCCACTGCTCCGACGGCAGCTCCTCCAGCCGGGAGAAGCTGCGGGACATTCGGGCGGAAGCGGTCAGGGCGAAGGTCAACGGGCGGCGGCTCAGCGTTTCAGAGCGGCCCGCGTGCGGCGAGAAGCCCCCGGAGGCTGACCTGTGCAGCAGGATGCGCAGCGTGACCATGTGGTAGACGTCCAGCAGCATGTCGGCCACCGTGGCCTCCGGAGCGTCCGTCAGGCAGTGGATGGGCATCGGCTTCCAGCGGCCCACTTTGATGATGCCTGAGAGGACAGGGACGGCGTCTCAGCGGCTTCAAAGTCACTCCTGCACTTCAGCGTTTGTGTGTTTTGTTTTTGTTTAGTTTAGTTTTTTTTTTTTTTCCCCAGCTGTTGTTGAGGCTGAGGAGCATCTTCCTGAGTCCGACATTCCCCTGGCCTTCCTACCGCCGTGACTGGAAGTGCAAATCTAAACAGGCGTAATCACATTAGGATCTTCTAAATCAGACACAGGCCCCGTCTGGCCTCAGCTTGCCAGCCTCAGAGAGTGTGTGTGTGTGTGTGTGTGTGTGTGTGGGTATGTTGGTGATGGGGGCAAAGGAACAAAGGCGGCTCTCTTCGGCCCGGTGCAGAGTTGATTAATCAGAGGAGAAACGTAAAATCAGCTCCACTTCGCAGAGGCCGTTACGGCGAGCCGTGTTTTGATGTTGATGCGGCGGCTGAACGCCGCGAGGCCATTGTTCTCCCGTCAAACCGCACAATATGTTTTCCCCCCGCGCTCTGCTGCCTTCGCATGTCAGCGGCCCATTACCGCCACGCACTGCGCGCACGCTCACACGTTCTGCCGTTATTGTAAAAGGAGAGGATGCCTCGGCTTGTTTTGGGGAGAGGCTCACAAGCCTGAAAATAGGGCGAAATGCTCCTTTATCAGTCAATGTTTCCACAAACAGGCCGTCAGCCTGATCGCTGGAGTCCAAAAAAAATTCACCGGACTTCATATTGAGGCCGGAGCGGTCGCCGTACACTCGCAACTGCTCTTTAATCAGCCACGATGTGTTAATTAAAGAAAAAAAACAACAACAACAACAACAAATAAAACCTGCGCCAGACCGTTCAGCGCTTAAAAATATCCATCCGAGGCAAAGTTACGCAAGACGCAACTCGATCTGAGGAGAAAATAGAAGAGGCTCTGTATAATTTTGGTTGCCACCGCAGCGGGGGGAAAAATGCGCCACGGCGGCCAAAAATTATTTATTTGAGAAGAAAAGGCCGATTTCTCAGAACAAAACCCGGGAGCGGCCGGGGGGGGGGGGGGGGGGGGGGGGGGTCGCAGGGCGGCGGCTGCTCCGTCGCGCTGCCCTGTGTTTACGGGCCACACCAGGAATGCGGCGCTGCCCGGCTCGGTTTCTGGGGGGACCGGATTGTGTCTGCGATCCTGTTCTGATGCGAGAGGGAAGCCGAACACGCTCGGTCAGAGACACCCAGCTTCACCTTCGCCTTCCTCTCTGCTGAACATCCATCTCGTCGTCTGTTTTTCGTGGGACTCGCCGTTCCCTTGTGGCAAAACTCAACCCCTCCGGGGACCAGAAGTGTTCTGTTCCAAGCTGGAAATCATTGATTACTCATCGATCGCCGAACGCGGTGGTTGGACGATGAGACGGTTCCAATTAAGAGGATAAGTTCAAACACCTGTGCTCCCCAGATGTCGGGTTAAGAGCCTACAAACAAGCATCAAACTAGATTTTCAAATTAGTTCCTGATTTTTTTTTTGAGCCAATGCTGCAAAAATAAACAAAGGAGAATCGTTTGAAAAGGTCAGATGGAAGTAAATCAGCCGTGTATTCCATTCAAATCTGCGTAATCGGAGTTAAAAACTGGACAAAATCGGACATATTGGACCGATTACGGAGCGGTTTCTTCAGTAAAGAGGACCAGCGGGACGCTGCAGGCGTCCACTCACCTCGCGCCTGGACGGCCAGGCTGTGCGAGTATCCCAGAGCGACCAGCGCCGTCTCCACCAGCTGCGTGAACAGCATGTCCTTCCGGACCAGCACGAACTCGGCGTGACGCTCGCCGCCGACGCCGCCGCGGCGGCTCTCGCAGTCTCCGCCGGCGGGACCCGCGTCGGCGTGCTCCACCACGCAGTACACCGGGATCATCAGGCCTGCAACGAGAGGACCCGGGGTCAGAGGTCAGCGCGGACGGGACCGAGGAGAAGAGGGTCGGAGGGCCTGAGTGAGGGCGTTTCTGTGTGTGTGCGCGCGTGTGTGTGTGTGTGCGTACTGTACAATGTTTGTGTGACGATGCATGATGATGTCTTCAACTGCATGAGAGAATAATGGCCATCTGTGCATGAGTGTGTGGACACCTTCACATCGGACGGTCACACGCTGCCCGCCGCTAAACACACATTCTGACTGTCGGTGTGTGAAAGCCGTGCCGTGCGCGGCAGCGAGTGTGTGTGTGTGTGTGTGTGTCCTGTGCTGGACGGCTTCGTGCGACCTGCTTTCAGTCTTTCAGATATTTTAAGAAGCGCTTGTTTTTCTCGTCCTGCTGTGAGGGACGCTGGACTTCCACATCGCTGTGAAATGAGTGTTTATGGAACGTCTGGCGCTCCGGTTCACCCCGGGAGGATTATCACTTCTGAGGTTTTGTATACAGACGTAAAAGCAGGGCGTCAGAGTCGAACAGCTCGTATGTAATCTCACATATTGAAGCTTTTGACGGACGTTAGAGAAAGAAACATAGAAACGTGAAGTTTCATCTGGCTGCTGAAGCCCACCTCCCAGCGGCCGCGGCGCCGCCCCGTTCTGCTGGGTCCGCGGGTTCCCCGGGCCGCCGTTGACGTCCAGGCGGCTCATCTTGCACTGCGGAGGCCCGCCGGACGCCGGGCTCTCCTGCCTCTCCCCGCCCTCCTCTGGACTGGCGCTGTCCCGGAGGCCGGGGCTCTCGCCGCCGCCGCCGCCGGCGTCCCCGCACGGCTCCATCGCTCCGCCCGGGGCGCCCGGCGCAAAACGCGAAGCTGGAAAGACACACAAGTCTGCTTCAGTGACGGAAACACACACAGCTCGTCCGACTGAGACGCCTGAACGTCCCTCACGTTGCTTTTTAGTTGTTGTCTATTTCAGAATATAAACAAGGCCCTGAATGTCTGAATGTATGAGTTTTAGAACCATGTTGATACATTTCTGTCATTTACACCCAATTTTACAAAAAATTTTGTTTAGTCGAACAAAACTTCACGGAGGACGGCATTTGGGGCCGATTTGAAACGGATTTTATTCTGGAAACCGTCTCGTCTGGGACGGCTTCCGGCCCCCGGTCTCTGAGCGAGGACTGAGACGGCGACGAGCGACCGCGGCAGACTAAACAGCGGCCCGCCGGCGCGACGGCAGGTGTCTGCGACCGCGCTGTCTGCGGACGCCGAGTGAAAATCTAAATAAATAAAGCCGCAGTCCATGAAATAAAAATCGGGTAGCAATTTTCAAAAGCCTGTACTTTAAATTATTGAAGCCTTTTTCTGGGAAACGTTGTCATGAAGGACAACGAGAACCGCGGCAGCACCGCGCACAGCCGTCATCAGTATTTACAATAATTAAAGCTGCACTTAGCTGGATTTACTCAATATTGTTTTTCCATGATAAGCAATTAACGTCAGCCGTTGGTCTTTAAGACACTGCAGCAGAAAACAAAAAAAACCCCTCTTTCTCTTCATTATTATGCTGATGTATGCGGCAAGTTGCTCCGATCTATAATCAGATCATCTCATTTCCATGGAGAACCTGTGGCGTTAGCGTGATGTTCCTGTCACTCAGCCGCTCGACAATAAAATTACAGAAAATAACAATACTCGGAGGTGGGACGTCTGCTCTGAGCGGCGAGCGGGACGTTTTTAAGGCCCCGCGTTTTATTTACTCTGTCAAAGCTGCGCCGACGCCTCAGGAACCAGGAAGGACGACCGTGACGGTGGAGGTCGGCGGATCGCTTCAAGAAAAGCTTCACACTCCAAACTGTGAAGCCACTGGATCCCTGGGAAGCTCAGTGCCCCCCTCCCCACACACACACACACCCACGGCGTGTGGTTTTCGGTGGTATGACCATAAAGTCAGCAGTGACACATGATTATAATAAAACTCACATGCAGAATTAACAGCTGCCGTTAAACGGCTGGCCCAACACAAACGGGGAGGGAAGGCGGCCCGTCGCCCCGGACGCTGACTGGAATGAAAGAAAGCTTGAGAAACGCGTTTCCCCCGCGTTCTAAACAGGCGGCCGAGGCAGATCTGAAACGCTAATCGTCCCTCTGAAGGGGATTTCAGCCGCCGTTGCTCATCTGATCCGTTTAGGTTTTCAAGGAGAATTCTGAAATGTTCAGAAAAGACGTCGCTTCAGGCGACCCAAGGCCGGAAAACTCCACAAAGGTTCCTCCAGAGCAGAAAATGAGGCGGTTTTTGGGGTTTTTTTCAGCAGAAACAGTGACTGTGCAGCAATGAGGCCTCGTCCAGGCTGGACGTTAGCAAACATCAACAGAAGCTGCAGCTTCCTGAGATCGTCTCTCAGAAACCTCTCACCTGGGGACGGGATGAAGAACGACTTCTTCCTATTCTGCATCTGTAGCGACAATAAATTCTTATACTAATCCTAAAATAGTGATTTTATTTTACTGAGAAATTACAACAGGAGTTCTTATTTTTAATGTCACAGTTTAAGGAAGAAGGTTTGATTCTAACATCTGGAGAAAAAAACTTTGAAAAGCTCTGGAGGCCTGGCGGCTCCGGAACAATCTTCTCACTGGGAAACAGTTTCTGCTGTAAAGACGAGCTCGTCTTGTTCCACTGCTTCCACAGGTGGTGTATCGGTTTTCATTTGTACATTTCTTTTGAACTATCGGGTTCACGGAGGGAACGGCGTGCAGCAGCGGCGCCGCAGCCTCCCGTCCCTCCTCTTCCCACGCCGCCTCTGCTGATCAGCCCTTCATCATGATCTCCTCCACCGGACCAGAACCACCAGAAACTTCTGGACGATCTGCTGAACGAGACCCGAGGACTGAACCTACGTTTGACGCGATCGTCTATAAACTGAACGCCACGTTCTCCGCCTCATCTGCGGAGTTTTTCAGCCTCTCTTCCTTTATTGCCTCCTTCTTGTGGAAGCAGAGCGATATTTAAGTCATTAATGAGGAGACATAAAAAAACCTCGTGGTGCCTGAAAGAGGAGCAGACGACACGGTGAAGAAAACGCCGCTCCTCTGATTAAGAGCTGGTTTTCCTGGAGCCTGTGGGGGAATTCAGATTAATACTGAGGGAGCTCTGCAGGGTGGGACGACTCCCTGCTCTCCGACTCTTTCACATATTAACTGAAATGTTCTGGACCAGAATGAAGGGATTCCTGTGAATAAACCTTCTGAAAACAGCCGACGATGGTTAAAATCGGGGTCAGAGGTCGTCTAATGTGAAGGAGAACTCCATCGTTCTGCCGTAATTCCGTCACTTTAAGCTCGACGTGTGTCTCAAACAACAACACTTATCAGAATAAACTTTTCTCCACGTTCTCTGAAACTGAAGTCTGGAAGTTTTCACATGTTTTCATGTCCGGGACGACTTCGTTTAATCAAGACGTACAGAAACCGAAACGTTCGATTCGCTCTGGAATCAAACGACGGGCGGCATCTCCACCACGACACACTCGTTTATTTTCAGAAATGAAGACGTGCGACCATCATAGAGCGTTTTTACGATAAAGAAGGAGCGCACACACACACACACACACACACACACACACACACACACACAAAACCACTTGAAGAGGCTGAGGAGAACACACACTCCCTGCACACACTTCGCTTGAACTTCACCCCAGACTGAACTAATCCCTGAACTTCACTCACAGCCGAGCGCTTTTGTTTCATTCATGGAATTTTAATCAATAAATTTGTTTTCTCCGAGAGGAGAACTTCTCCTGTTTTCTCCTGCACACGTTGGATTTCTTATTTTGCGTTTTACGGTTGGCGTGAATCATAAAAGCTGCAGAGTCACACACTCAAACCTAACAGGCGCTTGGTTTCACCTGACAGCCGTCGAGACAAGAGCATTCACTCCATCAGAGTGAAGAGCAGAGCGTAACTACAAATGTGAAGATAAATAATGGTGTATAGTTCCGTTTTGGACAGCTGTGGTCATGTCTTATTAATGAATCGAGTTCTAACTAATGAAACAATCCGCGACTTTTGAAAATGCGTGAAATCTTCAGCTTCTTTTCTCTGCATCCAAACCAAAAGCGTCCAGACTCGCACCATTTCTGAACACTTCCTAAGTCCTCAGTCAGCCCGTTTTTGCTCTAGCAGAAGGTAAAGTTTCATTCTGATCTAGCAGGACGTGAAGGGAACTTCTCAGACTCACTTTTCAGGAAGTCACGGCGCGCGGCGGGAAATAAACTCCATCCATTGGTGCAAAGGAGCGAATCCAGCCTGAAGAGACGGTGGAGGAGCCAGAGCTTCCTGACGAGGAGTGATGAGGACAGAGTGCTGCTGAGCAGGGAGAGCGGAGTGACACATGCAGAAAGAGAGAGAGAGGGAGAGAGAGAGAGAGGGGAGGAGGAGGAGGAGGAGGAGGAGGAGGAGGAGGAGAGGGAAACCCAGTGATACAGCGACAGGCCTGCAAAAAAACAGCAAACATTCATCAGTGCATCGGATATCAGAACCTCAGGTGCTGTGAAGAGAAATGTTCCACAGACAGACAGAGTCTCTTTATCCTCTGAAGCCGCACGATCAACGAATAACGCCGTCACGGAACTAGAAAGGTTAATTCATTTCCCAGACGCCGCGATGTCAGGGAGCAGGAGGAGGAGGAAGAAAGTGGAACCAGCATGAGGTGAGAAGACGGTGATTAATGTGAGAAGTTCATCGTAGCAGCGGTTCTGCAAGACGCCTCTGATTAAACAATCTGAAGGTTTCTGCGAGAGAACACTCGGAAGGGAGAGAGTGTCCGGATGCCTGTTGACGGTGAGGCAGCAAAACAGGAAAGTATCTGAAATAAACGTGTAAAAACACAAATCTGGCTCCTTTTTTCTCAGAAGTTGATTGAGATAGATTTATCTCGTTTATGATCAACCACATTCTTGGACCGGTTTTGTATTTGTTTCACTGTTGTGAATGCAGGAACGTGCAGATTAGAATGAGAGGAATGATTTTTTTTTTTTTTTGATTATTGATTAGTTTGGGACTGAAATAAATGAATCTTTCTTGCCATGATTCCATCTCAGTGCCTGGAATTATTTTCACATTTTTGTTTTAAGATGATATTATTTCACAAGATCAGCGTCAGTGACATGTTTGACTTTATTAAAATGTCCTTACTTTTTCAATCCATTAATCAAAAAAAAAAAAAAAAAAAAAAAAGCTTTTTAAACTTTATGTTGATTGATGCCGATCAGCAGCAGTTTGATGCTCTCCGGAGCAGATAATACATCTTCACTCCATA
Source organism: Salarias fasciatus (assembly GCF_902148845.1). Lineage (NCBI taxonomy): Eukaryota > Metazoa > Chordata > Actinopteri > Blenniiformes > Blenniidae > Salarias > Salarias fasciatus. The sequence goes on from NW_021941230.1 coordinate 16,178,671, forward strand.
AAAAAATCATCCTCAGAGGAAGCTTTCCTGAGAACACACACACCACACACACACACACACACACACACACACACACACACACACACACACACACACACACACACACACACACACACACACACACACAGAAGCTTCTTGCTGGGGAAATGCTGCCTCCCTGTGGCGCTGCTCCGGTACTGACAGGCTGTGGAAGCATCATGATGGGGGTCAACAATCTGAAAATTATTTCAAAAACTGCAGCAACACACAGTGACAGTCACAGCTGTAGCGCTGGGGTGTGTGTCCCTGGTCCTGGGGGGCCGCAGCCCTCATTCCTTCAGTGTGTGTGTGTTTGTGTGTATTTGGATTGTAATGTCTGGTTTCCTCTTGGTTTATGCTTTCAGGTACTTCGGCTATTTCACAGAGTCCAGTCCTGTCCTTCACATCCTGTCAGAGGGAGACTTCAAAGGGTTTCATGAATTCATAAAACGAGGAGCTTATACTGTTGAAAACACACGTTCAGTCTATAAATTGACCGTTAAGGCCCGTCCATGTATGGGCGGCCGATATGATCAAAAATACGGCGTCAGAGACGGCGTTTAAAGCGGCGTAAACATGGGCAGACGCCGTCACGTGACCTGGCGCCTGCATTATAATTTTATTCTAATATTCTCCACCCCTGAAGTTCGGTCAGCCAGTGAAATTAATTTATTTTTACCCAATCAGTGGAAACCTGGGGAGACTGAATCAGCTGCAGGACGAGCTGGATCTCTGGCTGTGGCTCCAGGACAGGAAGGAGTCTGGACTTCACAGCCACAACATCATACTTGTGTTGCATTATGCGCAACAAACCGTGTGTTCGTTTATCATCATTATTATTTAACCATCAATTTCATTTGCCGAAAAAAAAAAGTATTTTTGTAAGATCAATTATGTAAGATCAATTTTGTAATCCAAACGATTACATTTTGCAAACTGTAATTTAAAAAAGTAATGAAAATATTTTTATTATAGTACTTAAAGAAGCACACATATGATGATTGCACATCCAAAACGTAGTGAGATAAAAGACAAAATACATGTTTTTTCGAGTCCAGAGATCCAGCTCGTCCTGCAGCTGCTTCAGTCTCCCCAGGTTTCCACTGATTGGGTAAAAATAAATTAATTTCACTGGCTGACCAAACTTCAGGGGTGTAGAATATCAGGATAAAATTATAATACAGGCGTCCAGAAGGCGTAAGGCGAACGGCGTCTGCCCATATTTGCGCCGCTTTAAACGCCGTCCCTGACGCAGTATTTTTGATCATATCGGCCGATATCGGCAGCCCATATCCATGCTTCACATGTCCGCGTGGGTGCACGTTGCGCGTTGGTCCGCGTGACGTAAAAATCGTCATGAATTCCTGTCCGCTAGGGTCCGCGCGGACCGATCCGCGGACGTCTGTGCAGCAGCCAGAATTTGAGACCGCGTTGCCCGCAGGTCGCGGAAGTGTACGCATGCGCCAGAGCGCCATAGCAAACAAAACATGACGGTAAAAGTGAAAGTAGACGGAGCTCCAGCCTGATGGCTCCACTTAATGACAAGGAAAGAGTGAAAAACTCATGGAAAGAGAGAGAGACTCTGTCTGGAGGGAGGAGAAGGTCTGCAGACAGAAGTGAAAGTAACTCATCGCTCCGGCGCCGCCCTGCGATTCAGAAACAGGAAAAAAAGGCTAAATAAACTTTAATACATAATGATAATGTACTGAAAATGTCTGTGCTTAATTTTCTCTAAATAATCCGTAATAAAAGAGCAGATAAACAGTCTGTAGTGCGGGAAAAGCTTCTCGAGGCTGCTGGATCACCACGCCCAGATGGGACGCGCACAGCTGAGCGCAAGATGTAGCATGGGAGAAAGCGAGTCCGCATCGGTGGTGCGCGGACCTTTCAAAGCGGACGCGGAAACGCGTACATGTGAAGCATGGACGGGCCTTTACTTCACACAGAATAATACATCTGCTGCACATGGTGTAATCCTCAGTCCACATCCCCGCACACAAAGCACTGGAGGTAAAAAAAAAAGCAGGATTGAAGCTAATCTGTCCGTCCAAACGGACAGAAGTGAGGACAGAAGGCGGGACACACCTGGACAGGTGGTTACCTCCTCCACAGAGCCAACAAGCTCGAGCACTGATGAGTTCAGCCGGACGTCACACTGCTCCACTTCCTGTCTGAGAAATGAACGTTGCACGTTGCGCGGAGCAGAGAAAACTCACCAACACCCCGGGCAGGAAGAAACAAGAAGTCGCCAAAAAGGTTGAAATAAAAATGTAAGAGTGAAGGAAACAGAAAGAAGTGCAGCTGCAGCCCGGAAACCACGTGACGCTCATTTCAATCAACACCATGCCTTTACGGTCTTACCTTCTCTCGTAGATTCAGTTTATATGCAGATAATTCTGAACAAAAACGCTTTAAATACTTTATTGCCTCCTGCTTGAACTGAAAGTACAGCTTAGAAAAACTTTAATCCTCTAAAAAGTGAAGACGCGGTTTCTTCCTCTGCAGATGCAGAGGAGTCTGTGGACTCAGGAGCGCCCTCTGTGGTGAGGCAGGGGAACTGCACGCCTCAGTCTCCAGTCTGCCGCTGGAAAAAGTTTTTCAGTCAACACATCATTCACACATCAGCTAAACAAACTTCACAGGCAGACCTCTTCTACAAATGGAAAATTAATCCATGATTTAAACCACCGGATAAAGTTAATTATATTTTATTCTTCCCGTGATCACAGGCCTCTAATGACAGCACGACACTGGTGAAGAAGGTTTTCATAACTGGACAATGTCTTCAACCAGATTGTCTTCAACCGGACTGTCAATCCAAACTGAGAGAAAAACTTTGTCTTGTAATTAATTCTTCTGCAATCCAAACTAAACCCATCACCAAGTACATATTTCATGATTGTTGACCAGACGCTCATGTTGCCTCCCTTGTTTCTCTGCCTGCTGTTTCGTTCCGTCTGCAGAGATCCTGGAACGTCTTCAGAGCCACCAGTGTTTGGAGAAAATCAGAGTCATGAGTCGTTTCATCGCTCTGTATATCTGAAAAAGGTGTGTGACGAACTCAAAATTAGAAACTTGATCTTCAAATACTCTTTTGTATTCCATCATTCAGGGACACAAAGTAGAGCGAAGGCTCGTGTTTAAACCATTCAGAGTTTAAAAACAATTCCAGTGAACCTGTAAAACAAATCTTTATTCTCATATCTGTTGCATGGTGATAATAATAATCATTTAAAATTGACATATTTACAAAAAGATGCCAAACTTGGGCAGATGTTTGTCATGCAGTTGGTCATGTGACATGCTGGTCCTCCTCTCGGTGCTGAGCCAGTGTCCACGTCCGTCCGTCCTCTCACACTGAGGGCCGCTCCTCGTTGATGAAGCTGAGCTGGGTGGGGCGCTCCTCCCACTCGGGCTCTCGGGGGTGTGGGGCGGGGATGGAGGGCTGGAGGAGGGGCTGGACGTGCGACGGGGAGAGGGAGAAGGAACAGGACCTGGATATGAACTGGGACGAGAGCGAGAGAGGAGGCTGGCTGTGAGATCCACCGCTGGGTTCTGATAGGTCCACCAGGACGGGAGTGGTGGAGGATGGGTGGCTCGATGAGGAGAGAGAGGGGATGGAGGATGAGGAGCAGGGGTGGGGCGCAGTCGTGTGCTCGTGAGGGGAGCTGTGGAGCGACGGAGGAGCGGAGCGGTGAGCGATGGGGGGAGTGGCGCTGCTGTGGTACGACGCTGGAGGGTCCTGAAGAGGATCAAACTCCCCCTGAAACGCCTTGCTGAGACGAGGAGACGGCGGCTCGGGCGCTCGGACCGATGGCGGGCCGGGATCGTCCGCTGGTGCGTGTTGGGTGAGAAGAGGCGGGGCCGGGGAGCAGCTGAGCGAAGACATGCTGGGGGGCGGAGTCACGGCGTTGGGCATCAGCAGCATGGAGGGGTTGTGGAACAGGGGCCTGAGAAGACGCGTCATTTCCTGGAGTTCCTGGCTGACGGTGGTGACCTGACGGGAGAGGACGCACATCTGGAGGAGAAACGTGGCAAAAGTTGAGAGAAACGTTTAAATTTAAAGTGGTTAACATTGGACACCTTGACAAACACGAGCCTCACCTCATGCTTTAGTTTGGCGATCGTCTGCATGGTGTCCCTCTCCTCATGGGTCTCTGTGGATATTTAACCGAGCTTTAATCGCCTGCATTCAGCTGCATATTCTGACAAAAGCTGGCGGAGAGAGTGTGAGTACCTGTGGCGGCTGAGTCAGGGCTGGCCAGGAGACTCTGAGTTGCACCAGGAGAAAAATCGAACCTCTGGGCCGAGCCGCGGTGGTTTTCTGCCTCGATGCCGTCCACAAACCTGAGACCGACGGCAGGAAGGAGAAGGTCAGCTGGCGTTAAAGGACACAATTTACCTGAGAATGTCAGATCACTGCCAGACCAACACCTCTATTCAGCCTGGTCTCCATCAAAAACACCTCAGCCAAGAGAATCTGACCGAAAGCATCCAACTACTGCTCCTGCTTCTACATATACCTGGTGCAATGTCGTAAATATTCCACGAGGTGGCAGCAGAGCACAAGCAGACTCAGCCTGACTCACATCCCTGCATCGCGCTGCAGACCGACGACATGAACACACCAACAGTCACACATCCAGGCGGGTTACAAATGGCTTTTCCTTGTTTGGGACGACACACGAGGCCCCACGCGTCCTCCGAGACTTTACATTATTCACCAGCACAAAGTGGACACGGTCTAATCACCGCGGCGGCAGAAACAGAGCAGCCGCTGCCCGCATCCACGAGCAAACGCTGAACATTATATGGAGGCACTGTGGGAGCTGTCATCTGTGGGGTTTCCCTGCTGGGGTTTCCACACTCTTTTTTATTTATTTTTTTTCTGTAATACACTACTTCCACGATTTTTAAACTATTCTGTTGCATTCATCAGTGTTAAGAAGAAAAAAAAAACCTCATTTGCAGTGCACTTTACATTCACAAAAAAACAAAGTGCGAACAGCACTGACAAAGCAAAAAACAAGAAAAATCATTAAGAACTGTGAAATAAAAAGGATTAAAGTCTCGTTATAAAGGGTTCTGCAGAGTGTGGAGCCCTCAGATGATCTGGTAGCGAGTTCCACCGGTGGGCAGCAGCCCAGCAGAAGGCCCGGTCGCCCATGGCGGGGAGTTTGGCCCTGGATGAGGAGGTGTGATGAATTATTGGCGCAGAGGGACCCTATAGCGGTGAGCGGGGCGAGCAGTGGGGTCCGTTGCCGTGGATACTCTGCTGGGCGAGGAGGCCAATCTCGTAATGTATTCTGGCGGAGACGGGGAGCCAGTGGGGGGACTCCAGGTCTGGTGGGATGTGGTCGTGTGTTTTTGGTTCTGGTGAGCAGCCCGGCAGGGCCGTTCAGAACATGTTATGAGTTCTTAAAGGTTTTCGTTGTCCAACCTGGGGGAGACAAAGGCTGGACCAGCATCGGGCTGGGGGAGTGAAGGACGGAGGCCTGCAATGTTTTTAAGATGATGGAAGGATGTATGGTGTCGTCGGCAAAGCAGTCGAAGGATATTTTAGTGGGTCTGACCAAGAGGAAGCGTAAAGAGGGCGGGGCCGCGGACAGATCCCTGAGGGACACCGCAGGCGACAGCCTCTCAAATGATCTAAAAACAAAGACGTTGTGTTATAGGGAAAAGCTACAGAAAGCTTTCAGAGATTTCAGCCGTCAGCTTCCACTGTGAGCAAATGAAGACGTCAGGAGCAATTCTGGTTCAGGCCAAGGAAAGTATCAGAGGCAAAGGATGGAGAGAATGCTCGAAGACAACCGCAGTCCACATCCAGCTGGAGCTATACCGAGACAAAACTGCACACAGGTGGACCCCATTAGGTGACTTCTGAGTTCCCAGGGTGTAACTACTTTTTTTTAGGTCATTGAATGTTTACTTTATGAGCCGTCCTCTTAATTCTAAAGGTTGAACATGTTTTGTGGATTCTGATTAAATTTATTCAGTGGAAAATTGCAGAAAACAGAGAAGAGAAACAAAGCTGCAGGAGGATCCGTGTGAAGAACCTCACTTGTGACTTCTTCCTTTTTAAAAACCGACACAGTGACACACTTTCTGCTTGTCCTCACACAGCTGCAATATTAATTGATTCCTCAAGCCCGGCATCTGCTGCCACCTCTCCAGAGACTCGGAGCAGACCGGCCCCGTGGGGACGGGGGGGTTACGCTCACCCATCACGGATTCACCGTTTACACTCCTACCGTGGACTGAGGTCCGGCTGCAGGCAGCTGAAGCTCACTGCGGGGATCTGCAGGCTGGAGGGCCGGGTCAGGTCCCCCCCGGGGCGGAGGGGCCTCGGCGGCAGCAGCGGGGAGCGCAGGGGGGAGCGCAGGGGGGAGCGCAGACCTCGACCCAACCTGCCCAGCGAGGAGATCCTCGGGAGGGGGGAGTGCTCGCCCTCAGACCCCGATCCCTCCTCGTCCTCCTTGATGGAGGGAAGCTTCTTCAGGATCCCTCCGTTGCTCTCGCAGTCGGTCTGGAAGGCAGAAAGCATGACGGGGCGTCAACAACCAGCTTCTTTGGCAACGTCTGCCAATTCACTCTGAGAGCCTTTTCCTGTGAGGCGGCAGAACAGTTTGATTAACCGGCAGGTCGTGCTCGAGCTGTTTGATGAGATGAAACACGCCGCCTTTCTGCTCTCTGGCCAGGTGGGGGCGCTACCGAGTCGTTGGAAACAGCCCGGAGTTGCCATTCACAACAGCAGCAGCAGCAGCCTGGCGTCCATTCAGCCGAGCGCTCATTCAGAGCCGGCCGATCATTGACACCAAGCCCTCACAGCTCCCTCCCGGTTTCAACATTTTCTCCCGCTCTGCAGCAGCAGATTCCAGACTCGGATTCCAGCAGTTTGCATGTTATAAAGGCCGATCTGTCCTTTGTGGACGGCTGCGTCCTCCTCCTGTTTCTCGTTTCTGCCTGCTGCCATTCAAAGCTGATTAAAACACTGGCAAGCTTCCCCATTTCCTCACTTCCCCCCCCTCTCCCTCCTTCCCTCCGCTCCCCCGTCACCCATCACCCTTCCCCTCCTCTCCCCTCCGTTTGTTGTCTTCGCCGTGCAGGCTTCTGGCTCACGTGCCCGGCTGGTATTTTTAGATCGCCGAGGTTTAATTTTAGCAGAGGTTTGCCTGGAGGGAGCCGAGCGGAGAAGTGACTGTTTGGAGTTTCAGCGTGTGTGTGTGTGCGTGTGCGTGCGGCACGTGCCACGTTGATATGCAGTGTACCACGAAGAGGGCTGATGTGTGTGTGTGTGTGTGTGTGTGTGTCATATTTGTAGGTGTAAAGACAAGAGCAATGCGTGTGTGTCCTATTTGAGAAATGATGCATGTTCATGTATGGATGTGTGTGTGTTTCACACATGAGGGCTGCAGTCAGACTGTATGGCGTGTGTGTATGTGTGTATGTGTGTATGTGTGTGTGTGTGTGTGTGTGTGTGCGCGCGCATGTTTTGGCCTGAATACGTTTCTTTCACTTTCAGCAAGGGCAGATCAGCTGTGCTGTGGTGTGCTGGTGTGTGAGTGTGCGGCGCCGCAGGCTTTGCTCGTGTTGTGAGGACCGGAGTCTGGAGGACGGGCTTCCTGTCGTCCACATCTGGAGGCTTTTTGGGTAAAGACGGGGTTATAAACGCGGGCCGAGTCTCCACCAATTCAATGTAATGTCTTCTAAAGTGATTGAAACATGACGGTGTGTGTGTGTGTGTGTGTGTGTGTGTGTGTGTGTGTGTGTGTGTGTGTGTGTGTGTGTGTGTGTGTGTGTGTGTGTGTGTGTGTGTGTGTGTGTGTGTGTGTGTGCGTGCGCGCACTTCGGCACGTGAATGCAAATATCAGCTTTCTTCCCCTGCAGCTTCCTTTCATCCTGATGTTTTCCCGACTCGTCTCCATCTGGTTCGTTGCTCTATATTTACCCAGCCAGGGATGACCCCCCCCCCTCCCCCGACTTCCCCCCCCCACCAATCTGACAGCACTATTTTTAGTCCCTGGCTGCGCTCGGCTGAGGATGCTGTCACTGTATGTGCATTTGCACCATCCATTCACGTGAGTGTCTCTCTGTGTGTGTGTGTGTGTGTGTGTGTGTGTGTGTGTGTGTGTGTGTGTGTACACAGCCATGTGGATGTTTTGAGAGTTTACGCTTCACTTTCCCGTCCACCACCACACTGCGCAGCATTGTGGGAAATTAAAACAGATTTATCGTTACAGGAATATCGCACAGTTTTTTCACCAGTTTTTAACCAGTTTTTAACCAGTTTCAAACCACTGCTTCTACACTACTTTAAAGATGGCTTTGAAATATTTGTAAATTTGTCGACTTTCGGCGGCTTTGTGAGCAGATATGTTTAAAACCAGATTTTCTTTCATATGCTCTGGGTTTGTTTAATAAATTGTACCAATCCTAACTCCTGCCTCTGCCTGTTTTCTTTGAGTTTTGCTGAACCGTGTTATTGGAGGATGTTTTTTTCCACCCTGACGACGTTGCCGAAATAAGTTTAGCGCGGCTCATTTAGTGGAAATCATTGAATTAGGAAGGAAAACACAAGGTTTCCTTTCATCTTTATGCTGCGTCGTTCACCATATTCCTCATCTCTGGTAATAAACGGTATGGTTTCTTGACATTTGCCCATGGATGTTTGCTTTAATTACCGAGCTTACTCACAGTAAAAATGTGACTTATCAGGTTATTCATGTGTGCACTGCAGCTGAGATCCTTCTGTGAAGCTCTGGCGAGCGAGCGAGACGCGTTTAGCTCGCCGTCTTCATCTGTTGGCCGCGTCTCAAGCAGAAGCTGTGGATTCCTCCTCGCCCGCCCGGTCCAGATGGCTAATCCTTTCCAAGTGCAAAGCCACCGCCGTGGCGCGGGGCAAAGGAATGATATTGGGGTGGAGGAGGTCACCGCACAGCAGACGAATCTCATCTTTTTTCTCAATGGTTTTCACTCTGATATTGTCTGAAAAAAGTGAATCAGTAAATAAAGCTTCCCGACGATCATTTGGATTTTGCTTCTGGACTGTCGAGTGAGGAAGTCATCCAACAAACCAGCCTAATAACCTGACACTTTCTGCTGCTGATACCTGCAGATGATCTGGACCCACTGACGGGAAAACGCTGGTATTGAGAGAGGCTCTTTCTCAGAGACGTGCTGAAACGCGATGGTTTCCTGTAGACGGGAGTTCATGGCGGCTGTCTGAACAGACCCTGAACATGTCGGAGGGATTTCGCCTCCCGTCCGGCTGAGAAGGAGCCGGTTTTCCCCCCCCGGAGGAGCTGGAGGACGCGGCCGCTCAGAGGGACGTCTGGGCTGTTTTTACTCAACTCTGAATCACCGTCAGCAGCAGCGAAGGTGCTTCTATTTATTCTTACATCCCACTGTGGTTTTTTTATTCCCCTCATTTTACAAACTGTACGCTGAAGCTCGAGGGTCGGGGTTAGCTTGGGGCTAGCCCGGCCCGGCCGTACCTCCGTGCTGTGACCTTCCCGGAGGTTGTACGTCAGGTCGTGCTGGATCTCGGTGATGAACTTCTGGGCGTAGTCGGGGTAGAGGCAGAGCACCTCCCGGAGCCCTTTGAGGCTGATGTACTGGAGGTCGCAGTAGGTCAGAGCCTTCACACAGGCGTTGGTCTTTATCACCTCCTCCTGGGTCAGGCAGTCGGAGCCGATCAGGTCGCCGCGGCCTGGTGGAGACACCGGGCGTCCAAACACTGAGTCCAATAATCGAAAAATGTCACAAGCAAAGGCTTGAAATGCGTGCTTTAGATTTAAATAACTAGAATGCAGTTAAAGGAGGAGAACAAACCCAAACCCGTCTGAGATATGACCGAGAGCATGCATGGCTGCACTGTTTTGTGTGGAATATGCTCAGAACAGGAGCTTTGTATCCTATTTTCTCTGCCTTCACTCCCTACCTCGCTGCATTCCCAGAGCTGTAAATCCAAAGTGGCAATGCCAAAACAATTTGTGTGTGTGTACGTGTGTGTGTGTGTGTGTGTGTGCAAGAGTTAGCAAGGGAGAGCAGGCAGTAAAGCTGAAAAAAACAAACGTGCGCTCTGTGCTTCTCTACGCATGACAGAGAACAACCTATAGCCTATAGGAGAGAGGGGTTTCATGTGGAGCTGTACTTCTGAGGGACCGACATGTTTGATATTCACAGTGGCGTGGAGGTCCGGCATGCTAATGAGACGAGCCGGCTTCCCTCTGCAGGCAGCCGCGCTCATTTCATTATTTACAGCTCATTAATATGAAAAACAGTGTTGCTAATTTCCTCCCTCTGCTTTATGTGGACCTGAACCGATTCCAGCGGTTGTTTGCGAGTCTGTTTGTGTTTCTCTATTCCGTTTAATCCCCGTTTGAAGGGATCGTCGGTGTGGGACGAGACTCTGGAGAGGACCCGATTCTGGCGGAGCGACACCGACGCGGGTCGCGGCTGTTTAATCCGCCCGTGTGCTGAAAACAACTCTTCAAGGTGTGTGTCGGGGTCACACACCGGATGCTAGTTGGTAGCTAGCTTGCGCCAACCAGTTTACACGTCGGGTGCAGAAGTTACTTTCCTCGACTCTTCCTCTCCATCTCTAAAGACAATGCTGCTCTGTCATCTCAGGGTAAAAACAGGAAATTTACATGAATGCATGCTTGATTTTACTTCTTAATGCTGTTGTGGAGTTCCCTCAGGGGATTGTGGGTAATCCCCCGCCAGTCCCTGGGTCACACTCCGTCTCCCACCTGACGGGCTGTGAACTGCTCGCCTCGGGGACGTCTTTATACCGGCATGACGGCTTTCTTTTGAATCCGCTCCAGGCTGCTCCTCTTTATTATCGTCTTCTTGATAAAATCTGTCTGCTGACTATTAAACGCTGCATGTCTGATATTTTCCCCTGAGATGAACGGTCCGCTACTTACTTTCAGCTCATAATTGGACTCCAAAACCAAAGAGGTGCTATCTGGCGATCTGCTCTGCTTTCCCGTCTCAGAGTGTAGCTTATGTAGCTCATTCAGGTCCTGTTAGCGCTCATCCTGTCAATCTTCTGGACTGTCTGATCGGCAGACTGCTGCTCAGGAGAATCTACTGCCGGGTATTTCTTTTAAGTTCAGTTCAAATGCACCGTTTTTTGTGCGCGGCCACTCAGCCAGCCATTTCATGGTCGGCTGCTTTTATCTTCTATTCATGTGCGCCGCGCTCGGAAGGGCAGCAGCAATATTTGCGGAGGGTGGTTAAAGTGGCCGAGTTTCAAAAGAAGCCCTATTATGTTCATGACCGGGCAGCTAAAGGGGGACGGAGTGACTGGGCTCCTGCAGCAACCTCCCAGAAGGGATATCTGGCACTCAAAGACAACAATGACTGAGCTTGTTTTGTTTTTTTTTTTGTATCTCCCTCAATGCTCGCTAATCTCCATTACTCATTCCCAGGCCGGCCGTGGCCCAGAGTGCACCTCTGCAGGCGAATCCTCTCGCACTTGGGACACAAACGCCGCTCTTTAAGCCACTTTGCTGCCAGAATCCAGGAGGGCTTCTGTGGTTTGGAGTCCGAGACGGAGAAGACCTTCAAGATTCAGGTAGAAAAATGGCTCGCTCAGAATGCAGGATGGCACAGACGGCTCCCTCCTGCCATTAACTCTTATTTCCCCGGAGAGTCCGGACTCTACTTAACAAGCCGAGGAGTGACTCCATTATAGAAAATGCCCGTCGTCCTCCGGCCCGGTTCAGGGGATCAGAATGCGCTGGAAGCTTTCTGGAACAACGCTAAACGGAGACGTGATAATGCGGTGAATTAGGAGCGGGTGCTGTCCGTGGTGCTGAATGCCGATGGGCCCAGTCTGTGCTGCGGAGCCACATTTTACCGTTTCTTTTCACTGCGAGGTGAAAAATCTGCTTATGTTCTCGTTCTGTTGTCATTTTAATTCTTTCTGAATTATAACAGGATAATAATTGATGGGAGCATTTTGCTGCCGCAGCAGAAACTACAAGGCTGTTAAAGCAGCGAAATGAGCATTCCGCTTTGCCTGGGTATATTATTATTATTATTAGGATGTGTTTTCACAGTCACTGAGCTCTCCAGTGCTACTCAGAGTTTCAAATGTTCTATAGAAGTAAACGCAGTGCATATAAAGACAAATCTGTAATGTGGTGTTGAGGGTTCGCCGTCTGTTTTTTACCCAGAATGGCCAGCACAGTGTTGTCCTTCAGCACCTCCATGGAGCCCGAGCACACGAAGTAGATGGCCTGGAGCGCGTCGCCCTGCCGGATGAGGAACTCCCCGGGGGCGCAGAACGAAGTCTTGATGATGAGCGAGAGCGAGCGCAGGCATCCCCGGCTGGCGGACTCGAAGAGGGGCAGCTGCAGCAGCTCTTTGTTCAGGTGCATGGCGATGTCGGCCCTCAGCTCGTCGGGAAAGTCCTTCAGCAGCTGAGGAACGACAGCAGCGAGGATGAAAGCTCCTCTCTGACTTGACTGACTGATTGAGACGACATCGTGAGTGCTGCTCGGCGTCACTCTGTCATAATGTGGTCATAATTCACTCACTTGAAACAGGATCTGACACACTGTACCGTTAGAGCATCAGTCCTCATGAACCACCTTGTAAAGTCATTAGAATGGATTATCTCGATTTGAAGCCCCGCTGAAACACACTCACAGGGAGCTTCGCGAGGCCATTAATCCTCTAAATTAAGAGAGCTGCTGCAGCGTGATAGAACCCAAAACAAAGCACAAATCCCCTGCACGACTTTGAGCCGTTCTTTCAGTCAGCAGATTGGCATTTTCGACCCAATTCGTCCCTTTTGTGGCCGTGGAGGCCGATTCAGAGCGCCGGGGCCAACTGAGCAGACACTCGGACAGTTCAGAGAGCTCCCCACCTCGCTGACGTCGATGCCGTTGTTGACGGACCAGGTGGTCTGGAAGCACTCCATCATGCGCTGCTCCAGAGCCTTGGGGAGCCGGTGCACTCGGATGAAGTCCTTCAGGTCTTTGGTGCGGGTGTGGTAGAGCGAGCGGCGCGAATACATCCTCTGGATGATGGCGGTCACGTTACCAAACACCACGGCGTGCATTAAGGCTGCAGGCCAGACGCACACACAAACACACACACAGGTAAATCTGAAAATACTAAAGCCACTGTTTTCATTTCATCACTGCAGTCAGAATGTAAAAAAAGACTTCCTCCCACCTCCGATCAGCATGGTGCAGATAGAAAAGATCTTCTCGGAGTCAGTGTTGGCCGAGACGTTGCCGAAGCCCACGCTGGTCAGGCTGCTCAGAGCGAAGTACAGCGACGTGACGTAGGAGGAGCGGACGGACGGCCCGCCGCTCAGCGTGGTCCCCGAGCCGCCGGGCGTCCTCGCCCTCGCCCTGCTCACGTTCCACTGGCCCGAGCCCAGCAGCCCCGCCCCGCTCAGCAGCCCCGAGCCGTTCAGCTGGCTCGAGTTGGCCAGCGCGGCGGCGGCGGCGGCGGCGGCGCCCTGGGGCGAGTCGGAGACCCCCAGCAGGGAGGTCAGCGGCGCCAGGAAGTACGGCGTTCCCAAGCGTTTGGCCAACTCGTGAAGCCAGCCTGGACAGGAAGGAGGGACACAACACAGCGGTGTCCGTTTAATGAGAACGCAGCCGCTTTGGTAAGATGACCTTTAAAGAAGGCTTCATTAGCCGCGATAACAGGCTTGAAGGGCAGAATAATTGTTTCCACGATGCTGTCTGTGTGTGAGAGGGAAGTTCAGCACACACCCTGCGTGTTGGCGTCACAGATAACCTCCAATAATTTGCTTATTCGGTGCAAAAAATTTTGAAACTCTGTCAAGACAGCCTGCACTTCAACTGAATAATTCAAAGCACATCACAACAAACGTGTTTCTATGAGTCAGATTTCCGTGCGAATGCAGAGGTTGCCGGTTCTTCTCCGATATGCAACACTCAGCGGGAAATGGGCAACACTTCTTAAAGCCAGCTGAACATGCGGCGGCTTCTAAAGAGGCTTCAGCGCGACCATTAACCAAACTGCTGCAGCACTGCCGCGCAGCCTGGAAGCGGAATTGCTCCAACTCAATTACCAACCGCACGATTAATGGCAGGCCCCACCCTCGTGTGAGCAGTCATCTATTTGTTTTACTACATTTATGTCCCTTCGTAATCACTTGTTCTTTAGGTTGTTCTTGTTTTGCTTTGCCGACTTTAATCCCCGGAGTTCAGCAGCTGAGAGCCTCGGCGCTGTGAGAACAGGAGGAAGGGAAACGGATCGCCATCATTACAACGGTCTTCTCAGTAAAAGGGCACAAGCAGCACATTAAAGTGTGTGTGTTCACGCCGCAGACGGCAACACAATGCTGAGTTACTGTAACAGGTTACACGGGCCCTGGACATCCAATAATACATCTGGAAATGTAGATGGAATTCCAACAAGCAGCCACAAACCTATGTCCCACGAGGCGGGGTTGTTACTTTCAATCTCACTGCGGCCGATGAAGTACCAGACGCAGGCCATCCAGTGGGCCAGCAGGGCGAAGGTGGACATGAGCAGCGTCAGCACCACGGCGCTGTACTGGGAGTAGCGGTCCAGCTTCTGCAGGAGGCGCAGCAGGCGGAGGAGGCGCACCGTCTTCAGCAGGTGAACCCCGAAGTTCTGCAAGGGGGGAAAACATTTCACTGCTTCCACCGTGCTAAACGTGGAGCTCATTAGGACGGGATGAACCGGTTACAGGCAGGTGGAGCAGGAAACTGAAAGTCAGGGTTTATCTTTGCACATCTCGAATCATTTATCCTTCCATATCCGTCCTCGCCGGTGGTGCTGGTTTGTTCAGTCCGTCCCCTGCAGAGCTTCATCAGGCAGTGCTCACCTTTTAATTCTACATGGATCACACTCACGCAGCACCACTTTGTTTCGATCGGCACAAACTTGACAAACGCGAACTCTCCCGAAAACACGCGTGGAGATGTTTGAGGACGGGGAAACCCTGCCTCTCCAACGCAGCCATGCTGCATGTGGACATGAGCTGCGAGCAGAGAGGCTTCGGCGAGGGATGTAAAGTATTCATGAACATCCAGGCAGACAAATGCATTAATATTCTACAAGAAAACAAAAAGGAACACACTGAAATGCAAAAATATAATGTTTTTTTTATCTCCGTTATTTTCTTGACATCGCTTTCCATCATTATATCGTATCTATAGCGTCAAAAACACGTCCTTGACCCACTGGAGGATATGAAGCACAGACCTGCCAGTCTTCTGTCGATCTGGTCACACTGAACAGTACAGGCTCTTTCATGCTCTCATAAAATCAATAAGAAGTGAGAGCGGGGCGGAGGAGAGAGCCATTGATTAGAGAGTGACGTCCGCCGCCACCAGCGGCGTCCCGTCCGGCCTCGACCTATAGATCACACCCGGATAAGTGCACATCAATCACACCTAAAGACACATGAAGGAGGCCCGCAGCGCAGCATGCATGATTCATTCATCCCCTCCTCACAGCCGGTTTAGCTTCCACGTTTGTCTTCAGCGGCAGCGGTGACAATATCTGGAACACTGGAAGGCCGTCGTTACACACTTCCTGTGATGTTAAGCATCGTGTGTGTGTGTGTGTGTGTGAGACTCACCACGCTGATGTTGAAGGCGTAGAGCAGGTCAAAGGGCAAGGCGGCGATCAGGTCCACGAACAGCCAGGACGTGACGTAGTGGATGCAGATGCTGCGGGGCGTCGTACACGACCTGGCCGGAGGTGCTGACGTACGTGGTCCGGAAGTTCAGCACGATGTCTGGCACCGAAAGACATGAAGAGGAGAGGTGAGGCTGAGCTGAGGAGGAGACGTTTGAGCAGAGAGCAAAACACACACTCTTTGGACGCTCACTCCCAGTTTCTGAACACTGGACCAGAACTACAAGCAAAATAAAGGCTTTGTTTCTCAGTATTTGTGATTTGGAGCTGTGGTGTTTATTTCTCCCAACCCTCAGAATTCTGCCAGGTTGATGGTAAAGCTTCCATTAACATCATTCTGATACAATAACTCATGACACCATCTTGTGGTATCAACTGGTACTGCATCAGTTCAGAATTGTACCACCTAGTTACATAAAACTGTGATTCTTATTTCCTTTTAATTGTTTCAGACAGTTAATTCACAAAGTTTGTAAAAAATATAAGTTCATCCAGCTGGACGCAATGGATAAAAGAGCCTCCGTTAAACCAGCCTCAGTTTCACTGTCAGGTTGACCCAGACTACCCGTCAGGGTCACACCTGCTTCATGCACCTGAAAACAAGGAACCCTGTCAACTTTCTACCCTCTGCTTCTGATTAAAGGACCTTTCAGTGGAGAAAAAGACTGAACATATAAATGTTTAATGGGATTTTCAGGCTTGGACTTTGCTCTTTAAATTCCTTAAATCAGTCTTGCGGTGCTCAGACAGCAGATTCTGACTGAGGTCAGGAGGTCGTTAAAGAGGTTCAGCTCATCCGTTCCAGACAATGAAGACGACAACAGTTCCAGGAAAACACTGAACCGACCAGACAGCCGCCGGCAGAACAACACGGTGGACAAAACACACAAACCGCCTCACCGATGATGAAGAGTATCTCCACCAGGATGTCGCTGACGCTGGGCGGGTTTCGGGCCGCCGAGCCGCCGTCCTCCCGGGCCTCCACGGCGGTGAAGCACACGTTGTAGGGAACGGTGATGGCCACGTAGAAGGTGGCCAGCAGGATGAGCCAGTCCCAGCCGGCCTTGAAGGCGCCGTAGTGGAGCAGAATGAAGCGGGACTTCTGGACGTCGGCCACCTTGTACTCCGGGATCGGGTTGGCGTTGGCGCCGAGAACGCTCTGAAGACACCAAGCCAGTTTTGTGAAAACGTTACCGACCGGGACGACATTCCTAAAGCGGCTTCAGGTCTCACGTTGTTGATCTTCAGCTTGCTCTTGGTCTTGTCCTGTTTCTGCAGGTGTCCGGACAGCTGGTAGAGGACGGCCCGACTGCGCCGCCGCTCCATGCTGAAGCCTGGAGGACGACTGACCTGGTGGATCTCCAGACCCGTCTCCTCATCTGGGGACAGGGACACAGGAGCAGGGAGGGGAAACATTCTCAGAAACTTCATGAGTACTCGAGGGTCTCTAACTGGAACATTTCCTGAGGGTTTGTTTTTCATGCTTTCTCTCTCACCAACGTCCGAATCGTTGCCATGGTCCAGGTCCTTGTTCTCAGTGATGTCTTTATGCGAGACCAGGAACAGGACCACCTCGCTCTTCTCGTTCTTGATGGGGACGATGTCCAGCAGGCACCAGAACCTGGAGCCTGGGCGACAGAGCAGCAACACGTCACGCCGGGCTCCAGCCGGTCTGCGTTAATCTGAAGCGACGGCGTCCCCCGGCCATCCGCTCTCACCGCTCTTCTTGTACAGGATGATCTCAGTCTTGAACTCTCGGCGCTCATCCAGAGCCTTCTGCATCTGCGCCGTGAGGCGGTCGCTGGTCTCGCCGCCGTACAGGAAGTGACACGTGCAGCTCTTCTGCATCAGCTCGCCGCGGGCGAAGCCGGTCAGCTCGCAGAAGCCGTCGGAGCAGTAGACGATGGGGTAGAGGGACTGGACCTGGGCGTTCCCCAGGACGAAGTTACTGTCTGGGTGGAGGGAGAGGGAGACGGACGAGCTGTTCTGTTGAATTTCTTTTCCCATAAAGGCACGTTTCATAACGCTGAACTGTATCAATGTCATTTCTCTCTCAGCAGGACAGAATCTCGCTATTTAATATTTAATCAGTCCTTTTCTTTCATTCTTCTCCATGGTCAACATCTGGATCAAATAACCACATCTTATTCTTTTTAAGTGGATCTTAAACTAGCGCGCTCATGCAAATGAAGAACTGGAAGGATTCATTTGTTCTGGCCGAGCTGGACGGTTTTTCACATCTCCTGTTTCCACATCGCTGGAATAAATGAAGGGATCATGACGCTCTTCTCTCCGCTAATCCACTTGTAATGTGTCATAATCAATGTTTCCCTGGTGAACATCGGCTCGTTTTCTCTCTAACACGGTGAGAACGACTTGTTTGATCAGCTCCATCAAACAAAGCGAGTTGTTTAAAAGGTAAGAAATAAAGTGGAAGGAAGCCGACATGACGCAAACTGAGCACGTATGAAATATTCCAACCCACTCAATAATGAATCCGATTGATCAAACGCAACAGAAAACATGCCTGCAAGTAGCTTATCGGCGGCTTGACGTATGAGCGGAGGCTGTTCAGATCATGTTGAATAATTCACACTGAAGCCGAGTCTGGTTGAGGCGACTCACACAGGAGAGACGCTGGTCAGAGTCCCTGCACAAACCTGAGGACTGGCTGCAATACAGGCCAAGAGACGGCCACAGCATGGACGGACAAGGCGCTCCACGCTGAGAGATGAATGTCTGAAGACAGACGAAGTGAGATTACATGAAGACGAGCTGGGGGCAATGAAATTTAATAATTCACGCGTTAATAAAGCACGATCGGCGCTAATACTCCGGTGAAACCTCTTTGAAAAAAACACTCGTTCCACACGTTACGTAGAATTTATGTAAGGAGGAAATTTCTGGATCGAATAAAGAAAGGCTGCAAGTGGAGACATGTTCACGCTGAGCTCTGTAGGACTGCAGTACCACTTTATACCACAAGGTGGTGTATCAAGGAGGGCATTCAAATACAGGACGGGAAACACCTCTTAACGCCAGGTTGTCATGGTTTCATAATAACGACACTCCTCACACTCTGCCGGAGTCACATGACCCACGAAAACCTGGATCCTTCACTCACACACACTTCCACCACCTCTCTGGCTGCTCGGGGCCAAAACACACCGACCGGAACGTCTCCGCAAGAAAACTGGCCTCACTGTTCATACAGAAATGTACCGAAACCACATTCTGGGAGACCGGGACGCTTCATCCCCACAGCGGAACTCGGAGCTCTGGAACCGGGAACACCGAGATATCTGGTCGTTTTAATCACAACACCCACTTTTCTCCTTGTAGTTGACGCTTTAGAAATACCTGGGTTTGCATGCGAGCATTTAATTCTATGACACCGAGTTCAGCTCTATAACACCGGCAGTCTTGTTGATCTGAGACCATGTCGGGTTCGAGTTTCCCACGGTCCAAAGAAAATGCATCAGCGGTTATTTGGCGAGTTCAGCTTTTCACCGTTTCCCACTGAGCCTCTTCCAGCCTGTGCAGCCGCCGATGCCTCCTGCCGCCCCGCTGAGTCAAATGAGCAGAAAACACATCTCAAGACCAACGGCTGCAGCAACAAGTGGCGCCGCTCGTTCGCAGCCAGACGGATGCCAAGTGACAAGAACAGCGGCGGCGTCGCCTCGGTGCTCTCCGCCCTGCCAGGTGTGCTAAAGAGACGCTGTAATAGCATCTGATCGCTCCGGCCGCCCGGCCAGGCGGCGGGCGGACGCAGAACGACGGGACGGCCTGAGAGTTCTGAGAGCTGGGATGAATCACACAGCCTCGCTCTTCTGAGATGACAAACTGGGATCCGGTGAACGCAGGGTTCACACTCAGATTCAAATGCAAACACACACGTTCAGGCTGCGGGAAGAAACCCTGAACACACTCCATCGCCGGCGAGCGCGGTCTCAGGCCGCGCTCAGGCTGAAACAGAACAGGGACTCTCTCAGGACGCTTCTTTTGTGTTCATATCAGCATTTCCTGGCGGTGGGAGACGCCGTCTCCTCGCTGATCGGGCTGCTGTTCTCCCTCCAAGCTCAGATTTAATTAGAACAAAGGAGAAGAAATGAGCGTGTGGAGTGTTTGTGGTCCTGCTGCAGTTCATACTGGACATAAATGTAAAAGTGTGTGTTCTTCTGCAGGGTTTTTATATTCATATACAGAGCTGGAAGCTATTCGCTCCTTCCCTTCCTGGGGACGTGATGTGGATGCTGAGCAGACGCCGTCCCTTGCCTTGGTCTGAGCGGCGTCCTGCTCGCTCCCCCGGCGCACGGCGGGCCTGTCACATCCGCCCCTCACTGCAGGTGTAATCGGTTGTGAGCTGAACCGCAGAGGCTCTCCGACGTTCGCCCCGAGCGGCCCGGGGAAGCCCTCCGCCGCCCGCCGCTGAGCACACCCACAGTGGCAGGCCGTCACGCCGCATCCTCGGCGGCGAGCCGCAAACACGGCGCAGCACTTTTTAAGAGGGCGGCATCCGATACTCATCTGCGCCCCTCCCATCCTGAGGCGGGGGTCGTTCATTCATTCATCCATCTTCTACACAGCTGGGAGCTCTCAATCAATCAATCAATCAATCAAATTTTATTTCTAAAGCGCCTTACAACTGCCAAACGGAGCACAAGGCGCTTAACAGAGTAAAACAAAATAAATAAGTAAAAACACTTTAAGAAACAAAGTACTAAAAGGGGCTAAACATCAAACGCTAAATGAAAAAGGTGCGTTTTCAGATGACATTTAAAAACATTAAGTGCAGTGATAGACTTTAAATGCAGAGGAAGAGAGTTCCAGAGCTTCGGGCCAAGAACAGCAAAAGAGCCGTCACCAAACTTTCTATATCTCGCCCTGGGGACAACCAAGGAGGTGTGGCTTGACGAGCGTAGAGTCCTGGCAGGTTGATAAATTTGCAACAGCTCTGAGATGTAAGGGGGGGCATACCCATTAGTAGCCATAAACACAAACACCAGAATCTTGTATTGGACTCGGAACCGCACCGGAAGCCAGTGGAGAGCTTGAAGGACCGGAGTAATGTGTGAGTATTTTGAGGAGTTGGAGATGAGACGAGCTGTTGCGTTCTGAACCAACTGGAGTTTATGGAGGAGTGAGAGATTCAGTCCAGCGTAAAGGGCGTTACAATAGTCAAGTCTTGAGCTGATGAGAGCATGAGCGGCCTTCTCTAAATCTGCCCGAGACAAGAATGGCTGGACTCTGCTCAGAAGCCTTAGTTGGAAAAAGCCCGCCCTCACAACAGAACTGATCTGCTTTTCAAAGTTAAGTCCATTGTGAAAAATCACACCCAGATTCCTGACAGCAGAAGCAAACTGTGGGGTGGATGAACCAAAATCTGGGGAACTGTGGGTTGGGTCAGAACTGAAGTGGATATATTCGGTCTTTTCCCCATTCAAATGAAGGAAATTCTGTGACAACCACTGTTTGATGGTGTGGAGACAGTTATTGAGGGGATCTAACGCAGAGCGATCATTATAGATAACTGGAAGATAAATCTGGAGATCGTCTGCATAAAAGTGAAATTGGATGTTGTGACTGGAGATAAGTCGACCAAGCGGTAGCATATATAATGAAAACAGAATGGGACCAAGAATAGAGCCTTGAGGCACTCCAGACGAGAGAGGAGCAGCAGAAGACGCAAACTCATTTATATGTACCGTGAAAGATCTGTTTGAGAGATAAGAGGAGAACCAGTTGAGAACCGCACCCTGCAGGCCTACAGTGTGTTGAAGTCTGGGGATGAGGATGGAATGATCCACGGTATCAAAGCCAGCGGTTAGATCTAAAACACCAAGACAACAGAACTTCTGTTGTCGAGAGCTGTCAATATATCGTTATGGACCCTCAACAGCGCAGACTCGGTGCTATGTCTCGACCTGAAGCCTGATTGAAATTTGTCCGCAATGCCATTAGAATTAAGGTGAGAGAGAAGCTGCGAAAAAACAAGCTTCTCCATCAGTTTGGACAAAAAAAGGCAGGTGAGAGATAGGACGGAAGTTAGAGAAGAGGGAGGGATCCAGACCGGGTTTTTTAAGCAATGGTTTTACGATGGCGTGCTTGAGAGCAGCTGGCACAATGCCCAAACTAAAACAGCTGTTTATGAAGGAAACAAGGCATGGGCCTAAGATGTCAACAGCCTCCTTCATAATATGAGTAGTAGCTCTGGATCTGCGTCGCTCATCGACACACTGAGACTCGTGCAGACGTCTACATTCTGTAGGTGAATCAGCCGAAGCCGTGAAGCGATCAGTGAAATACTGCTTTAACTCCTGTAAAGGGAGATAATTAATTTGCCTTTACAGGAAACTGCCGTTGTGTGTGTGTGTAATTAGGAGAACACTATTATTTTCTACTAATTAGTCCTCCCAAGACAAAGCAACAAGTCGTTTCTTTAATCTAACTGAACATGTCAAGAAATTGCATACTTTTAAAAATCCTATCATAGAACAAATTAATTACCTTCGACGTGACGCTTCCTCTGTGATTACAATGAGATTTGATGAGGCTGATAATGCCATCTGAGACCGAGAGCTGCTCCTATAAATATGAGGACTGAGATATTTGTGGGCTGAAGGGAGGTTTCCTGAGCGGAGTCGGGAATCCCCCCGAGCCTCGCCGCTCGTCATGCAGCATTAATGCTGGACGGAACGGAGAAGATGGAAGATATCCCCCTGCTCCGCTGGCAGCAGCACTGACCGACTCGCCGTGGGCCAGAAAGAGGTAAAGGTCACGGAGGAAGCTCAGGCACGCTTCAGCAACCGCGAACGATCAAATCTGAGCTGGGCTGAGATCGCGGCTGCCACCCAGCACGCCGCAGTGGCTCCGTTCTGATGTGGAACCTGGCTCTGAAGCCTCTGAGGAGCTGATCAGGGAGTCCTCCATCACGGGTCTGCAGATGCAGCTTCAGCTGGGACAAACCGTAAACTGCTCCACCGCCGCTGCTTCCGGCACAGAAACAAAGACGAGGAACTGGAAGAAACATCAGTCGATCCGATGTTACAGCAAGACACTTTGACCCGAGGAGATGCAGCGAAGACGAGGCTTTGGCTCACCGGTCCCTCTGAGAGGCGCTGGGCTCAGCAGTAGCGAGCGCTCTCACGGCGCCCGGTCCACGTTTTATTTGTATATTTTCTGGAATCGGGGCTGCTTTTCATGAATCCTGTAACGAGGCCTTTCAGCGCTCAGCCTGATAATTTGCGCCCTCAGGACCGTTACATAAACCACAGCAGGTTCCACGCTGACTGACGGCTGCAGGTTTATCAGGGTTTAATGCAGAGACGGGCGTGCAGGATTACACCGAGGAGACGGGAATCTTCAGACGTGTGTGGAGATTTATTTTCACCGTCTCACTCCACGGCGTCAGTGTTTTACCTGACGCACAAACCCCGAGAAAAAAAAAGACATTTGGGAACCAAACCAGCATGAAGCTGCCTGATATTGGTGATTTCAGGCCTTCAGCTGGACTCTGTTCCCATTTCTCACTCAGTGCAGACTTGATCAGCAGCTCTGAAAAGTTTCCTTCAAATGATTGAAACGCTGAGGCCTCGTCCCTGCAGCTGGAAGCTGAAGAGCAGCGGCGCCTCGGAGCGCCGCTTCTAATGAGCTTTGCTGCAGATCCGCCAATTTAACAGCTGATTCGCTCAGAAAACACAGGCTCACGCAATTACCTGACAAACCGAAGGCCTTCAGGTGGAAACCAGGTCTTCAAAGCACCAAGGCTCCAAATGTAATTTCAGTAAATCACAATCAAAGCAGCTTCACTTTACAAAGAGCAAACGATGCCTGAGAGGGGGAGAAGAGGTTCTGCAGAGCTCCTGCTTTCCTTCAGTGACGCCACTCCACACAAAGAAGTTCAACATGAAGCGTTTCGAGCTGACGGGCTGTCATATTTGTGAGCAGAGCCTTTAGGGAGAAACGCACATTTAGCAGAAAAGCTGCTGTTCTTGGTAGCAGGATGCATTAAATCCACAGAAACTACACAGAGAGGGTGAAGAGGCTCCGGAGAAGCGACAACTCCGTTTGTTTCTAGACAGAAGTCTTTAGCGAAGGTGTGTGTGTGTGTGTGTGTGTGTGTGTGTTTTCATGCAGATTATTGTGCAAAATGTAACAAATGCAGAAAGCAAAGGACTGGATCTGCAGCTCAGAGCATGTGGATGTTTGGCATCTTGATTCTTATCTTCTCCTTCAGCGGCCAGAGCCAGGAAGCCGCGGTTCTCCAGCTGTTCTCCAGCTGTTCCCGGCTGTTCCCGGCTGTTCCGGGCTGGAGGAGGGGTCTGCGCTCTCCCAGTCTCCCAAATAAAGGGGATTTCGGGCAGTGAGCGACTCGGGAGTCAGAGCGCAGGAAGCTCCGCCGCGCGCCGCCGGGTCAGATCAGAGGACGGGCGGATCGATACTCACGGGTCCCATCGAAGCGCGTGGCGATGGTGTCCAGGAAGGTGTTCTGGGGCGCGATCAGACCCCGCATCACCGGCATCCTGGAGCGGGTCGAGCCGCGCCTCTCCCGGCGCTCCGAGCCATGGCTGTCGGCGGCGGTGGCCACGAAGCCCGGCAGGAACCTGGAGGAAGCCCCCGGCGCCCCTCCAAGCCCCTGGAGGAGGGCGCCGAGCCGAGACACCCGGGGCTCCACGGTCCCGCGCGTGACCACCGCGCAGGTGATCCCGTGAGCCGCTGGAGGCGGGAAGGGCGCGAGGACGCAGGGATGGAGCGAGACCGCGCCGAGCACGGTCGCCGTTTACGCACGGATGTACCGCAGTGCGAGCCCGCTCTCCTCCTCCTCCTCCAAACACTCACACACTCCAGGAGCTCCGGCTCTTCCATTCACCCCTCCTGCTTCCTCCCCCCTCCGATCAGCTTCTCCTCACATGTGATGAATGCCTCTTCCAGGCGCGCGCGCTGCGCGGAAGCGCCGCTTATTCGTCCTTATTTTGGCTTCGGATTCATAAAATGAATGAAACGTTTTGAGCGCTTTCTGCAAGACTTTCACACCTGAAGCTGCAAAATGTGTCACAGCGAGACAAAAAGCATCTTTTAGAGAAGAAGAGCAAACAAACTCCAGACCAGGACCTCAGAGGACCAACATGCAGCCTGGAACCAGCAGAGAACCGAGACAAACGTCTCGTTTCTGTGAGCTGGGAGCAGCCAGAGCTTCACAAGAAATAATGAAAGGTTCTCATGTTCCTCTGATGGTGCAGCTCCTGCTCAGGCTGATCTGTTTGGGATTTTCACTCCAGGTGAATCCAGTCCCTCAATCAGGCACAGCTGAAACACATCAGGGAGAAAATGACAAATCAACGTGTCGGTGGATTCCAGAATGAAATGAAACAGAGTCGCTCCTTTCGTTGAGCAAAGATACATGAGAATATAAGATCCAGGCCTTCGTAACATTAATGTATAAAATAAGGACATGGAATGTCTCCACAGTGAGTGAGAAAGATGTTCTTCATGTTGGAGAACTGGACTGTAAATCAGTGGGTTCAGAGTTCTGCCTCTGGGGGGAGAAACCATGAGGATGATGGGAAAATCAGAACCAAACTGCAGCAGGAAGCGTCTGAAGCTGCTCTGAGGTCCAGGCCGGCGGCTGAGGGCTCAGACGCTCCCGCAGCCACGCGGGTTCTGGCATCTGGGTTCACTGTGAAGAAACGCTGATTTCACACGGACAGACGCCGGTCTCTGAGCCCCGCGAGTCCCGGAGACATCCCAGCTCTCTCCTCTTCACAGTTGTTGCACCGCGACGGCCCCGGGACTCCCAGAGGCCTGCGTGTTCCCAGCAGTGGAAAGAAGCGCACCTCTGCCTGAACAGCCTCAAACACCAGGAATTCACACGGCAGCTGATACCAGCGGCCAAAAGAGGACAAAACAATGAGCTTCATTTTAGCAGCAGACGAACGCAGCTTTAATAGAAATAGAAAAATCCCTCCTGATTGAGAATGTGCTCGCATATTCTCGTGTGTCCGGGAGGAAGGCATCTCAAAGCAGTTAAATTAGGTCGAGTGAACGCCACGTGGAGGAGCTGTTCAAGAGGATTCATCAGTTTCAGCTGTCAGGGAACGCAAACTGATGGAACCGAAACATTTACCAGGACAAGTCCTAAATGAACCCAAAAGATGATTTCTGTTTAATTTAGACTCAAAGTCAGCAGTTTGCTTTGGGTGAGTCAGAAAGAAAAGTGCATCCAGCCAGTCAGGCTCCATACAGAACAGGCCGGAAGCCCAGAGCGGCTGAGCCGACCGGAAGCCTCCACACCTGTCAGCAGAGACCGGGGGAAGGCGTCCCGGTTAATGGGACCGGAGACGGCGGGAAGCGGGGAGGAGAGGTGAGCCCCCGCTGGCCTGCTGCAGCACGGCTCTGTCAGTCAAACCGAGCTGCCTGGAGAAGGGAGGCAGGAGGGAGGCCAGTGGAGATGTGGGGCAAAAGGGGCAAACAGAGGCTGGATTCCTGCACCCTGGTTATCAGGCTGGGTCTGGATCGCTCCCACACCCTGGATTCAGCTCAGAATAACGAGGCGTGTGGAGATTTCAGGGATGCAGCTCCTCAGGTCAACAGCTGGAAAACACTGCAAAGGTGCTCTGTGGCGTAAGGAGGGAAATACTGCCACCAAGAGGAGGCAGAGCTGAACTGAGGAAAAATGCAAAACTTGAGTCACGCCTGTGCTGGACAGCGAGTGGAACACTGGGACAACTTTTTAAAAATCTGAGGAAACAGAGCCATGGCGACATGAAAAACTGTGCTTGAGAAATGTTTCAAAGTGACACAGTCCACAGCCTCGTAACATCTGGATCACCTGCTTCCAGCTGCTGTTTCCGTCCTTCAGATGTAACTTCAACCTTCACTGCAGAGGAAAGCGGGGAGTAGCTGCTGTAATTCCTACATCTGTCCACAAGAGGGCGTAAAGGCGGGAGGAGCTGTCCGTGGAGAAGTGGTCAAAACAAAACAGCCACTGTGTCACGCTACAAATAAAAAAAAAAATACAATAAAAATGTGATTCATGTTCCATCTAATATTTTCTAAAAGTTGTCAGTCGTTTACCGGAGCGGATTAGCTGAAGTCTCCGCCAGTTACCGTCCTCACCGCCGCTGCAGGCAGCTCTGATGAGCCTCGTGTTGTGGAAGAGGCGCCCTCTGGTGGCCACAGCTGGGAACTGCGACCAGAGCGCAAAGTTAGAAAGAGGATATCAGTGTAGCACTTCCTGTTAGCCCCTTCAAAGTAATATGTAATATTACTGTAATATCCGTACAGAAGAGCGCTGCTGTAGATGAAATCATCATCAATCCGTGAGTGTTTTCTGTTTTCCCCGTTTTCTCCTTCAAAATATAAATCAATATATGCTTTTCTGATGGGAATAAATGACGATTTGAATCCGTTTCTCTTCATTTTTCCAAGTTCTTTCTGTTGGAGAAATGAGGTTTGGCTCTATACTTCTGCACTTGTGAAGATTGGATTCGTCTAAATTAATTTACAAATAAATAGCCGTTGGTTGGCTTCACCTTCAGGTTTTTATATTTTAAAAATAAATATCTCACACTAGCTTGTAACCAATTTGAAGAACATGTTGAGTTGTTTTCTTGTCCTGCTTACAGACTGATGCCTGCTTTGCTTTCAACAAACTTTTATTACTATTATATTATTATTATTAAACGACTTATAATTAGATAGTTCTTGTAAATTTAATTAAAATTTATCAACATGTATGTATTTCTCATTCACAGTTAATAATTTACAATTAATAATCACATTTATAAACATAGTTTGCTTAATTAGCAATCAGTTAACATAAATAAATCCATGATTACCTCTTCAGCTTATCAGAAAGTTTCTCTCATTTCAGTAAATGGCTTCAAGAGCTTTTAGGGAAAAAAATCAAACTTTGATCTCTGCAGTCTGAACAATCTGACCTCCTGAAGCGGCTTCATCACTGTTTAATCGACACCAGTGCTCTTTTATGCTTCTCTCTTTTATGAACAGCAACGAACCAAACGCAGATTTATTCCAGTGAAAAGTTTCACGTTTACCGCGTTTGAAACTATGCCGCGTTAGACTTTTTATTTTGAAGGAGCTCACAGGAAGTGTTGTGCTGATGACAGCTTCCTAGCTTTACTTTTTTAGGTCGTAGTTTCCACTTGTGGCCACCAGAGGGCGACTCATCACGTCACGGCGGTGCAAAGCGGCGTGTTGACAGGAAGTGGAGCGAAACGCAGCGAGGAGGCTTCAGTTCACGATTTAAAGTTTCTAACAAATCTTTGACGGAACATCCACAGAAAGCAGACCGTAATGACGACTTTCTGCCGGAAACAGGTGAGTCTGTGAACTGTAACAGTTTTAAATATTGAACAAACACTTTATAAATATCGAAATTACTTTTAATTCCATTAATTTCAACATAAAGTGTAATTAAGACCCATCAGTAGTAGATAGGTGATCGATGTCTAATGTCTGGAGCAGGATCCATCCTGGACAGGCCACTGAGAATTAATTCACCTCATATGCATGTTTATATGGGAGGAAACTCTCCCACATGGGGAGAACATGCAAACTTCACACAGTATTTGAACCATAACCTCGTTGTGAAGTGAGCAGCGAAACACTTCCTCGTGAAAAGCAGCCTGACTTTGTTAATCCCAGAATGAAAACCTGTAGTTTCACCACACAGAATACAAAAAAGATATTTATAGGATCAAATAACTATAAAAATTGGACAAGTAAGGATTAAATATTAAATTAATAAATATTAATATGCAGAAGGAAATTTTATTTAGTCAACAAATATTTTACTCTGATTAGATATGACTTTTGTCAATAACTATTTTCTTAATTAGTTTATTTGATAATCTTTTAATCACATTTTGGTTTTTAATTCAGTTGCACTTTGATTTAATGGGTTTTCGTTCGACTTGTCTTCGTCTTCGTCTCTTCTCCTGGACCTCTCCGTGTCTCCAGGTTTTCTTTCTCTCATCAAACATCTGCTGCAGTGGATCAGTTGCTTCTTGTTTATTTTTCCCCCTCACTTCCTCTTTCAAAGTAAAAGCCTCGTGGACAGTGCGCTTCAACATCGCTGTCTTTAATTTTGAAGATCCTCGGAGAGCGGTGTGAAGGTGGGCGGGGCTGGGCTTGGTGGGCGGGGCTGGGCTTGGTGGGCGGGGCCAGGCAGGGCTCAGCGCAGCGTCTTGTGCCACAGGTCGAAGCAGGGCACGGCGTGCAGCCGCACGAACTTGTGGCCGCCGCCCGAACACTCCAGGCAGCCGTACACCGTCTCCCGCCGCTGGCTGCCCATCCCGCACAGCGCGCACGGGCCCTTGCGCACGTTGTGCTTCAGGAGGTTGACGCGCGTGTGCGCGCCGTCCCTCAGGTACGCCGTGGACACGTCGGTCAGGCTGGCCGCCTTCTCCAGGTAGTCCGTCACCAGGTCGTCCACGTAGCTGTCGGAGTGCGCCAGCTCCTCCAGGGTGCGCTCTGCCGGGGGGGGGGGGAGACGCCCGTCAGAGACTGTGGCCCCGCCCCCCGCGGGAGGCCCCGCCCACCGACCTGCTCTGAAGGGGTTCCCGTAGAGGATGCCGGACAGGAAGCGGCGCAGGCGTCCCAGAGAGAAGCGGCCCAGGAAGCCGCCCAGCTGCTCCCGGATCTGCTCCCGCTCGAAGCCGCCCTGAGAGCCCGGAGCCACGCAGATATCTGGAGGAGGAGGAGGACGAGGAGGACGAGGACGAGGACGAGGAGGAGGAGGAGGAGGAGGAGGAGGAGGAGGACGAGGACGAGGACGAGGAGGAGGAGGACGAAGAGGAGGAGGACGAGGACGAGGACGAGGAGGAGGAGGACGAAGAGGAGGAGGACGAGGACGAGGACGAGGAGGAGGAGGACGAGGAGGAGGAGGAGGACGAGGAGGAGGAGGAGGACGAGGAGGAGGAGGACGAGGAGGAGGAGGAGGAGGACGAGGAGGACGAGGAGGACGAGGAGGAGGAGGACGAGGAGGAGGAGGACGAGGAGGAGGAGGACGAGGAGGAGGAGGAGGAGGACGAGGAGGAGGAGGACGAGGAGGAGGAGGACGAGGACAAGGAGGACGAGGAGGAGGAGGAGGAGGAGGAGGAGGACCAGGAGGAGGAGGAGGACGAGGACGAGGAGGAGGAGGACGAAGAGGAGGAGGAGGAGGACGAGGACGAGGAGGAGGAGGACGAGGACGAGGAGAAGAAGAAGAAAGGAAGAAGAGAGGAAGAAGAAGAAGAGAGGAAGAAGAAGAAGAAGAAGAAAGGAAGAAGAAGAAGAAGTCACTCCATCAAAAGGTTCATTCATCATGATTCATTCATCCTGTCTTTCTATCAAAGAAGGCTCACTGAGTACCGCTCTGTGTGTGTGTGTGTGTGTGTGTGTGTGTGTGTGTGTGTGTGTGTGTGTGTGTGTGTGTGTTACCCAGGGTTCCGTCCAGCCTCACGTACAGCGGACACACGCTGAAGGCGATGGTGGTGTGAGCCGGGATGACCACGGCTTTGTCTCGTCCTCCGCCGCTCCTGCCGTCGTCCATCTGGAACTGGAGCAGGCAGGAGTGTGTGTCCTGCAGGTCAGTGTGTGTGTGTGTGTGTGTGTGTGTGTGTGTGTGGTGGTCTCACCCTCATGGTGGTGCCCCTCATGCCGGCGTGCACCGTCAGCGAGCACTGGCGGGTGGTGCGGATGCTCTCCACCACCACACACAGGACGCTGCGGCCGCCGTCCCGGGACTGGCGCACCAGGCAGTGGTCCAGCGCCACCTTCCTGCACACACACACACACACGCACACACACACCGGTTACCCTGCGACTGAGCTGCTGCGGGGCCGCAGCTCGGCATGCTGGGATACCTGGCGCCCAGCTCGCGCAGCAGGGCGGGCAGCTCCAGCTCGTGCTTGGTGACGATGCCGAAGGAGGCCTTGACGGCGACCTGCTGCGAGCCGCTCACGTTGACGCCCACGTCGCTGATGAGCGGCCGGGCCGAGCGGCCGCCCAGCGCCACGTCCGACTGGTCCTCGTAGTTCAGCAGCTGGTAGGACGACACGCCTGCGGGGGGGGGGGGCGGGGCATCCGTCAGTACCGCCCGGCTCGGCTTTACCTCCGATCCGCCGTTTCCGCGTCCGGACCGGCCGTACCTGCGGCGATCTCCTTGTCGCCCAGCAGGATGTCCTTGAGGGAGAAGGCGGTGGAGGCGTAGCGGCTCTTCCTCCAGAAGCGGCGGCTGCGGCGGCGGAGGCTGACCAGGCTGAGCGGCTGGTAGCGGTCCGCCTCGCTCAGGCTGGGCACGGCCACCAGGCGGCCCGGGTCGCCCACCTGCTTCACAAAGTTCTTGGTGGCCGCGGCGAACATGTCGGACGGAGCCGTCCTGCTGCCCGCGGCGGCGGCGGCGGCGGCGGATCGTCAATAATGCAGCTGCTGCGTAACTCGACGCCACGACACCTCCCGTTCACCTGATCCTCCCCGGACGCCGTCATGTGACCAGCGAGCTGCACAACGGCAAACTCCAAACCCTGAGCCGTGAAACACACACCTTGGATCAGTCCTGCTCTGCCAACACACTCTAACCTGATCAAATCTGCATAAAAACACTGAAATACTGCACAGAACAACACGATGGAACCAGATCCCCCTCAACAAACTCCAGAACTGAACTGAAGGAACGTCAGACGTCTCTAAGGGCTTTGAGAGAAATGAAGATTCTTCTTCTCTCTGATTCCTTTCACACTCAACAGAAGTAGAAACGCAGCTCTTTAGTTTTTGTTCCTATTTTTCATGAGCTGAACTCAAAACATCTCAGACTTTTTCTAGAAACACAGAAGGCCCTTTTCTTTCAAATAATGTCCACCAATGTCTGTGTTGGCCACCAGGGGGCGCCACAGGATCACATGAAGGTCCGGAGTTCCGGAGTTCACAAAAATTGTCTAAAAAAATTCTCTCATTATTTTGGCATTTAGCAAATACAAAACATTTTTAAAATCCTAATTGACCAAAAGCAGGAAAAGTGTCATCTGATTTACTGTCACACAGCAAAAAAAAAAAAAAAAAAAAGGTTACGCCCCTTTTTTAAAAAATGACTTATTTTTTTCTACAATTTCTTTTTTCTAGGAGACACGCTTTAACTTTTGTTCCTCCAAAAGTCTAAAAACACTTTTGAAAACACAATTATTTCTACTTCATTTAGAGAAAATTCCTTCATGCAGCGGCTCTAAAAGTCAAATTTACGCGACTAAATAAAACTTAAAACTCACTGAGCCTGAGCTCAGAAAAAGAAAACAGACCAGAAACAACACAACAAAAGTCGGTGATTGAAAAAGTTCCCTCTTTTAATGTGAAGAAAATAAATCTCTGAAAGTGACGTACAAAGAATAAATAAATCAGAAAATAGAAAAAAACTTTAAATCTCACATGGAAGTCCAGCAGGAAGCGGAGCAGGCGCAGGTTTTTCTCTCAGCAGGATAAAAACATTCAAACTATTTCAGCGGTTCGATTCGGAATCGTCAGGAGACGAAGACCGGCGGGTTCTTTCAGCAGCCTGGCGCTGAAAACGAGCTCAAACTGTCACAGAAAGTAAAGTTTTTCAGCTCAGTAACGAAGTCAAAGCAGTGTTTAAAACATTTCATTCAGTTCTTCCCGACCTTCAGCTGAACCTGCTGCTTTCTCTTTACATTCTCAGTTTAACTTTAAATCAGACCTAAAAGAAGCAGCAGCCTGAATCAAACGTAACATTTAAAAAGATAAAACATTCACGACTTTTTCTTTCATTTCAAAACATTTAGCTTAAATCTTTCTCTGTCAGACTCTGGCAGCTGAAACAGTTTTTACTTTAAAAACTCAAACATTTTCTGGAGTGTGAATTTTTGGTCTTTCATCTCGTCATGCACACGAACATCAGCACACATCTGGAGGGTTAGCGTTAGTGTTAGCATTAGCGTTAGCGTTAGCAGCGTCGGTAAACGTTCAGGTGTTGAAAAGCTGCGGTTAACGGAGGTGGAGTTTAGAAAAAGGATTCTGAAGAAGAAGTAAAGCACATGTGGAGTGAGGAGAGCGGACCGCTGGCCCCTCCCACCGCCGCGCTCAGACTCCGCCCCCGCTGCGGTCCACCGTCACCGGGCCCCGCTCGTCCAGCGTCTCCTCGGCCGTCTTCATCAGGATGGCCAGCCGGCTGTCCGACACCTGGCCCTTCTTCACCGCGCTCATCAGCTGCACGGGGGGCGGGGCCAGTGACAGCCAATCAGTGAGGACGCACCGCAGAGGTCAAAGGTCAAACAAAGAGCTCATTTAAAAAGGCCGCGTGAACACTGGTGTCCGTTGCCGCACACACACACACACACTCCACTTCCTGAACGCTCCCAGCTTCTGTTCCCTCAACTCATCTTTATTCATTCAGGAGAAGATCAGCATCGATCTGTGTGTGTGTGTGTGTGTGTGTGTGTGTGTGTGTGTGTGTGTGTGTGTGTGTGTGTGTGTGTGTGTGTGTGTGTGTGTGTGTGTGTGTGTGTGTGTGTGTCTCTCTGTACCTGCAGGAACTCGTCGATCTCCACCTGTCCGTTTTTGTTCAGGTCGACCTCGTTGAGGATTTCGTGCAGAGCGTTTTCATCGATGTGGACGTTGATGCTCTGCAGGGTCAGAGGTCAGCATGAGGAGGAGGAGGAGGAGGAGGAGGATGAAGAGCAGGAGGAGGAGGAGCTGCTCACCTCTAACACCCGCTGCACGTCCACCGTGGTGATGAATCCTTTACTCTCCTTGTCAAACTTGTGGAAGCGTTTCTTGTACCTGAGCGGAGAGACGCTGAGCTCAGACGGAAGCCGGCCTGTTGACCTTCGACCCGGATCAGTGTGACGCCCGGCTGGATTTACCTCACCACCTCCTGGTTGTCCAGGTTGATCTCCGAGGTCCTGGTCAGCTGCTCGGATCGAGACCTGTACCCCATCTCATGGTACAGGAACTTCCGGGCCGATTCCAGCTCCGCCTGGAGAAACGGAACCACCAATAAAACCGAGTCCTCACGAGAAACCGATCAAATGAGTAACTGTAACTGCCGAGGAATCGAACCGCGGCCCCGTACCGTCCTGCGCTCCTGGCTCCAGCCCAGCTCCTGGCCCATGATGGCGACGATGCGGGGCAGCGCCTCGTCGGCCGCCTGGACGTTGAGGAAGCCCAGGCGGGTCCGGCGGGCCAGGACGTCGATGGCGGTGCAGGCGTACTCTTTGATGGCGTAGATCACCTGCAGGGGAGCGCACAGTCAGTCCACTGCACCCGGGAGCAGTGGACACACACACACACACACACACACACACACACACACACGCTGCGGTTACCTCGCTCTCGATGTAGGGGAACTCTGACACCAGCCTCTTTCCCACGATGGGCCAGCGCTGACCTGTCACCTGAGCCATCTTAGCAACATCGAACGCTCTGACGCCGTAGGTGGAGGCCAGATGCTGCGCCACCTGGTGGGGGGAGGGGGGAGGGGGTGAAATCTCTGTGCGATACGACTTTACGTCCGATCAGTCGACGCACTCGGCTCCGACCTCCTTCTCCAGGCCGTAGTCCTGCACCAGCCGGATGTAGAGGGTGGGGCTCCAGCCCTTGCCCCCCTCCAGCACCAGGCCCACCGTCCGGCAGGGCTCCGCCCGCAGGCCGTGCGCCCGGACCGCCGCGTCCAGCGTCTCCTCCGCCATGGAGCGGTAGGTGGTCCACTTCCCCCCTGAAACAGGAAGCGGGCGTGAGCGCGGCAGGAAGCGGGCGGGGTCGGAGCGCGGGCGTCAGACTGACCGGCGATGGTGACCAGGCCGCTGCCGCTGATGCTGACCACGTGGTTCCTGCAGATGGACTGAGTGTCTTTGGAGCTGGGGTCAGTCACCAGGGGGCGGATGCCGCTCCACGCCGCCAGCACGTCGCCTCTGCGCACTACACACACACACACACACACACACACACACACTGTGAACCGTCTGTCACCACCAGTCTCGTACAGGCGTGTGCGACCCCGGACCCAGACCTGGACCCGGACCGGGACCCTACCCTCCACGTCGGGGCTCAGGTAGTTGCGGACCTCCGTCAGGATGAAGTTGATGTCGTCCTCTCCGGGGATGGGGTGGGCCGTCACCTGCGTGGGGGTGTCCGTCGTCCCGGCGATGGTCATGTTCTCCCACGGCAGGAAGAAGATGACGCGGCCGTCGCTGGTCGCCGGATCCAGAAGACCCATGTTGTCAGGACTGACAGAGGTCAGAGGTCAAGATTACAGTGGTACCGTCCATTAATAGGGGGAAACACTGGCATTGACATGGCTGAGCTGCCCCTGAACGCACCGCAGGCCGGTTGCTAGGTTACCTGTAGTATCCGGGGATGACGATGTGGACGCCGGCGCTGGGCTGGCAGATGTTCTCCGTCTGCTGGTCGTCCATCCTCCGCAGGGAGTCGGTGAAGGGGCCGGTGGCGTTGATCACACACTTAGCCTTCACGTCAAACTCCTCCCCTGTGAGAGGCCCCCGTCCAATCAGCTCACAGAGCATCCCCGTCCAATCAGCTCACAGAACTCCGTCCCGTCACAGGACACGGGGGAGGCGAGGCTCACCTGTGATGACGTCCCTGCAGCGGGCGCCACACACCCGGTCCGGGCCGCCGTTCGGGTCCCCGGTCTTCAGCAGGTGCACCACCTCGGTGTAGTTGGCCGTGGCGGCGCCGTAGCGGGCGGCGGTCAGGGCGATGGCCAGGTTCATGCGGGCGTCGTTGTGCTGGCCTGAAAGACACGTTGACGGCGGGATAATTCCACCTGCTTCCTGCCACACCCCCCCTCCTCCTGACCCGGCGGCGGGTCGGAGACTCTCCGGCTACGTCTCGGGACTCGGTCCATCGGTTCCGGCACTCGGAGCCGCAGAGCTCCTGTTTCTGTATGATTAGAACTCATTAGTTCCATTCTGTGTAAACAAGACGATTCTGAGGGATAAATTCAGTCCGCAGGTTGTCTTCTGCTGGAAACAGTGTGTGTGTGTGTGTGTCTGTGTGAGTGAGTGTGTGTGTGTGTGTTCCCCGTAAATGTCAGGGTCTGATTGTTCCAGACGTGATAATGGCTGGATGATGGTGGAGGAGGTGAAATCAGACCTCAGCGGTCTGAAACATCGACACGTGCTTCAGGAAGCCTCAGGCGGCGTCAGCGCTCCTCCGGCTCGCCGCTCCGGGAGAATCGAGCCGTCACCTTTCACAATAAGAGCGGCAGAGCGGCAGCGGGGCCGGCCGGCGGACTCACCGTCGTAGTAAACGATGGCGCCCACCAGCTTGTCCTTCTTGAGCATGGGGAAGAGCTCCAGCGCTTTGGACTTGCTGAGGACGTAGCTGCTCTTCAGACACTGGACTCCCGCCACCAGGTCGTACATCTTGATCCCGGCCCAGAAGTACGGCAGCTGCCACCACCTGGGATCCACACACAGCCGCAAACCTCACTCACACACACACGTAAACACACACACCCCGTCACTCACGCCCTGCTCGGAGCCCTACTTATAAACAGGAAGCATGATGGGTAGCGGCGCCGACAGGTGAGGAGCGATCTCCAGCAGATTGGCTCGCTCATGGAGCGCTTCTTTCACCATCATGTACTGCGGG
Organism: Salarias fasciatus; assembly: GCF_902148845.1. Classification (NCBI taxonomy): domain Eukaryota; kingdom Metazoa; phylum Chordata; class Actinopteri; order Blenniiformes; family Blenniidae; genus Salarias; species Salarias fasciatus. The sequence goes on from NW_021941230.1 coordinate 16,214,980, forward strand.
AATCAGGAAGGAAAACCTTTATTTTGACGATACCGCATCGGGAAGCAGCCGTCGCGCCGACACGCGACGACGGGGGAAAAGAGCAGGAACCTGCTCGTAGTCCAGCTGCATGATGGCCTTCTGCAGGTAGCGCACGCCGCCGTGGATCAGCTTGGTGCTGCGGCTGCTGGTTCCGGAGGAGAAGTCGTTCCTCTCCACCAGAGCCGTCTTCAGGTCTGAGGAGGGGGAGGAGTCAGGAGGACGGCTCGCTTTCCGGAGCCCGGTTCAGCTGGATTCTACGTCGACTCACTGCGAGTGACGGCGTCCAAGGCGCATCCTGCCCCTGTGGCTCCGCCTCCAACCACCAGCACGTCGAACTCGCTGCTCCTCAGCGCCTCCAGCTGGGCGCGCCGTGACGGCAGCTCGTCGGCGAAGGGGACGCTGAGCTCGGCCTCGGCGGCGACGTGAGCGAGCCGCGCCTGAAGGGGACACAGAGACACACGCAGTGAGACTCTCCGTGTCCCTGAACGCACCACGACGGCCTCGCAGCGGCTCTCGGCCTCGGAGGCGTTCCGGAAACTCAGCGGCGCTCTGGGAAGCGGTCAGAGACCTCGGGCAGGCGCCGGCACACTTGCTACTGGTCCTTCCAGTTACTGCCAGATGTGCGGCTGCAGATTAATCTCACAGGTCTGATTAATCCACGTTTCATCCCGTTCAGAGCAGGATGAAGGAATATGGCGCCGCAGCTTTTGAAGCAGCGATGGACGGCATGCGGATAGGAAGCGGCGGTGGACGACATGCCGACAGGAAGCGGCGGTGGACGGCATGCCGACAGGAAGCGGCGGTGGACGGCATGCGGACAGGAAGCGGCGGTGGACGGCATGCGGACAGGAAGCGGCGGCGGACGGCATGCGGACAGCAAGAGAATTCAGAGCGTGATCAGCTCAGAAGAAGTCGGTGCTAACGAGAGCCCGGCTGGTTATTGATTGCACCAGACTGATTGGGAGCTAATGCAGCATTTGACTTGCAGATGGTGGCCGGCGCCGGCGCCGATCCGCGACCGTCATCCCATCATTGTCTCTGCTTTTATTTGTGATGACGCCCGTGAGCCCCGTAATCACGAAGTCAGAGAGCGGCTGATAGCCAGTCGGCCCTGCGTGCGTTAGCGCGGGTGTGTGTGTGTGTGTGTGTGTGTGCGGGACGGATCATCAGCAGTGATTACAGGCGTGTGTGATTAGCAGCCATTGTACAAACAATCAGCCTGATGAGGGCGGCGGCGGTGGCGAGCTTACCGAGCCGGGCTGCGGCGAGGACGGAGACGTCGGTGCACCCACCGGGACACAAAGCAAAGAGGTCACGTTAGACCACGGCCAGTCACCTGACATCTACACACCGCGCCGGGTCAGAGGTCGGAGGTCAGGGGGAGCGCAGATGCTCCTCGCCATCATCAGCCACTTTCTCACGCAGGTTTTCAAAATAGAACTTCAATGCAAGTCAAGATGAAGGCAGAGAGTCACATGATGTGCAAGGCTTAAAATAAAGCAGGTCAGAGGTCACAGCTGTTTGTCACGGTGTCCGTTTCCACAATAACAGCATTCTGTACCACAGTGACAGGCATTCAAGCATCAACGAGACCGACGTCTTTACAAAGTTGCATTTTCAGTAACGGTGTGAACATTTCCCAGAATCCCCAGCTGCTCATCACACCAGCACAGAAGACGTTTTAATGTGTGGCGATGCAGAGAGAGACGCCGACTTCCTGCTTCTGCTGCAAAAACATCTCGAACCCTCCAGTGGAAACATTCTTCGAACCAGTCAGGACACGTTTGCACAAACCGTAACACACACACACACACACACACACACACACACACACTGTGGGATTACCTGTGTCTTCTTGTACTCCAGCAGCTGCCACAGGCTGAAGGTGGCGCCTGCCACCCCACTGCAGACCACCGCCACCCGCTTCAACGCCTTCCTGAACGCCATGAGACCTGCAGCCGGAGGAGTGGGGGCGGGGCTTACACTCAGCTGACTGATGAGGGATGGGCGGGGTCCGAGAGGGAGGGGACCTCGGCAGAAAAACAATCTCACACACAACTTTTCGGGGAAATTGTGTTGCTCTTAGCTCCGTCTCACACACGCAGCAGCTTCTAATACATTTTCATTGTGCGGGACACAGATGGCGAAATGTCAGCAGACCGTCTGCTCTGGCTAATGACCTCCGGAACGCCGCACCACGCCACCGTCACCACACCAGCGCACAGGAAAACTCTCCGTCTGTGTGTGAGACAGCGAGCGTGGCGGCCGGGCCTCTGCGCCACGTTCGCCCGGTCACAGCATGTGGCGGGGGTCTCCTCTCCTCCAGGGGGCACCAGAGTCCACAGGCAGCATCACGGAGTCGGGAAATTCTAACTTTTACCAGTTCGGAAAAGTTCCACTGCCGAGTTTACATTAAATTTACAAACCGCTCGGGGAGCTTGTAATACCGCATGCACACGTCTGGTGGCGCCATAATGAAATAACTCGCGAACTCACATGATTGGCTACAAAACCCGGAAGCTCCGCTCATCGGAGTTGTTCTGTCCCATAACTCTTATTTTGAAAGGAAAAAACTGGACCGAGACATTGTTGATGGAGACGAGAGATCGATTAAGGGGAATGTTTCTTCAATTACAGGTGAAAAATGAGAATTTTTGTTTTTATTGCATAATTTCTTACTTATTCTACCTTCAAATACGACACGATGCGTTCAAGGTTAGCAGAACACCTTAATTTCTAGCTTAAGATTATGCTTGAAACTATGACACACGCTAAGCTAATAGTGGTGATTCTCTTGTAAATCCTTCACTTTGTGTATAAAAAACACCATTTTTTTTTCAGGTGGCCCTGAAGGCACCATTCCACACTTTCTACATTCTACAACAGAGCTGACAGGCTGCATTATGTACATGTTGATATTGGGTGTGTACTTCAGGGTTTGTCTCTGTCATGTTCAGACAAGGTCCAAGGACCAGAGATTGGGAACCGGTAGTTCAGCCTGCCCTGAGTCAGCTGCTGCCCCTCTGCGTGGAATGCAGGGCGACAAAGCCGGGGCTCCTTGAACAGGACCACCTGTTCCCCTCGGTGACCGGCAGCTGAATGTTCCCCAGCTGTTTGCACCTGAACGCCTCACGGCTCCTGATCAACAGGTCGACCGGCGGGAAAGGCGCCGTTCGCCCCGCGAGGCGTTCAGCTATTAAACAAGCTACACTCCTCGTGGGGACCGTCTCTACCGACAGCTGCTGTCACTCCGACATCTTCGTTTGCGTGCGAGGACCGAGGAGGCCCCAACAGGAGGAACCTGGTTTGAACCTGGAGGAGGAGCCGATTCCTAACAGCCGATAACACACACCGACGCGCGGGTTTAGCTCCTCTGACAGAAAACACGCGCTTCAAGGGCGACTTTAAAAGGTGACACGCGCTCGCACTCACAGCTTTCCTGTGGGGAGGGTCGCTCCGGGGACGCGGGCACGGAGGACAGCCGCCGCCGCTCCGAGGATCTCCGGCTTCTCGGACCTCCGTCCGACAGCTTCAACCAGGAAGCACAGCGGCGCTGAGCGACGACCCGAGCAGCCAATAGGGAGCGACGCAGCGGGGACGGCTCCTCCAATAGGAGCAAAGAGGAGGCGGGACCTCGGCGGTGACGTCAAGGAGATGCTATATGGCGCAACATTGGTCTGTCCATCCTTTTTCTCAACGATGGAAATAAGAAACAAATAGGAAAAAGGAGGAAGTAAAGTTATGCAAAGCAATACTTAAAATTAAAAAATAAGAAAAACAATGTAAGAACGATGAAAAAATATGAAAAAAAGAACAAACATTTAAAAAAAATGATCTAAAGATGGATAATTGGAGAAGATGAGAGGATACTGGGGAAAAGAATTGAGAAGGAAAATTGGAAAACAACGACAGACTAAAGGCTGTGAAAAGATAGGGAAAAATAAAAGAGAAATATAAAAAGGGTAAACAAAATAAAAAAAAGTAGAAGATTGAAAGCGATGAAAAAATGACGAAGAAGGAAGGACAAATATGGAGGTAAAGAGAGAAGCAAATGTTTGCCTTTTTCTGCTTTCAGGGGAAGATAAGTAAATAAATAATCCTCTTCCTTTCAAAAAGTCCATTTCTAATTTCATGGCAGTGGTCCTTATCGATAAAACTGGGACAGTCCCTTCATACCCCAACTTTAGGATATTAGTATTTAGAAAATGTTATTTACACCAGTTCAAAACAGAAAAAACCGCGTACACACACACACACACACACACACACACACACACACACACACACACACACACACACACACACACACACACACACTTGTGACAAAGCCCACCATCCCACCACCCCTCTGCGCGTACCCGGCTCTTCGGTCACGGGAGCGCGTAAAACAAAAGCTCAGTGTGGGATGGTGCGGGAGTCAGTCTGCGGGCTGAGCTCCTCCGCGCTCGCGGTGCGTGTCTTTTGTTTCTCCCCCGCACACATTGCGGGTGCAGACATGGGACTACTCATTGCTGGATACTGTCGCCTCCCCTCCCCTCGGCCGTGAAGGATCCCGCGCATTTCCTTCAGCGGGACTGTGCGTATTACTATCCAGAGCGCGTGAACGATCCAGCCTGCAGGTAAAAACTGCTCCGTTCCATTTCTGGACAGAAATGTGTAGATTTTCAGAAATGACAGAAATATTAGTTTGTATTTTCATTTTAAATGTGTTCGGTAAAATTCCCTTTTTATTCTAAAATTAATTTTAAAAAAGTCCAAAAAATACCAAAGTCATACAGAAAATACATCAATAAATCGTAATTTAATTGAACAGTCTTCTAAAACTACCAACACAAACACGCGCACGCACGCCACTAAAGTTTTAAATGGTAACAGATCATAACACAGCACCTGTTGCCTGATTTTTTTTTTCTTTTAGATCATAATAAACCAAAGAGCTGCGCTGTTTGGACAGGTGTTGGACTGTTGTCAGTTTTTGTGGCCGCTGCAGGTTCTCCTACACTCTTCCTCTTTCCATTCTGCACATTCTCTCCTCTTTCTGACAGACCCGTCTTTCCCCTGCCGGTGTCCGGGGGCCACCATGCCGTGCGTGCAGAGCGCGTGTGGCTCCGCGCCGCCGTGCGCCGCGGCGGAGCGCCGCGCAGACATCCTGACGCCGGAGTTCGTCAAGTTCAGCATGGATCTGACCAACAGCGAGCTGTCCGCGGCCACCTCGGGGCCCGGGTTCGCCCCGCCGGGGGAGACGGTCGGCTGCGGGTACGACGTGAAGCCGCCGTGCGTTTTCCAGGTGCCGGCGCCGGCGGAGCTGCCGTGCGTAAAGATGGAGGAGCGTCACCAGCCAGAGGAGCTGCTGCCTCCCCCGGGCTCAGTGTACTTCTACCGGCAGCCCTCGCCTCACCCCCTCGGCCTGCACGGCCCCGGGGGGCCGCTGTGGGAGGACTCGGGCTCCGTGCTCGCGCTCCGCCACGACTACCTGTCGGCGGCGGCGCACCGGAGAGGCGCGCTGTCCCGGTTCTCGCTGCTCAGTCCCAAGCACGCGCAGATGTCCGCGAGACTCCCGCAGAGTCCCACGGGGCTGGCTCTGCCCCCGCAGCGGTGCGGGAACGCGGAGGGGCTGTGCGCGGTGTGCGGGGACAGCGCCGCCTGTCAGCACTACGGAGTGCGCACCTGCGAGGGCTGCAAGGGCTTCTTCAAGGTGCGTTCAGAGCCCGAGGCACGCGCACACTTTACGCACAGCCTCATGGAAGTGGAAGCATGATCAGAAACATTTACCAAGCGCTTCCTTCTCACATTCTTCTCATTTTAAATCACCTTCAGAGAAAATGTTAGAAGAAATAATAAAAAAGTAAACGTGATGAGGCCCACTTGAAAATTTGGAGACTGTGTGAGATGCTGTAAAACATTAAAATGTTTATCGTTGTTAGGTTATTATGAAGTTTGGAATGTCAGTGGCATGACGTCTGCTTTGATTTTAAACACATTTCATGTTTGTTGTTTGTTTTGCTTTAGTGTGGACAAAGTGAAGCATTTTTAACACACGCGCGCGCGCGCACACACACACACACACACACACACACACACACACACACACACACACACACACACACACACACACACACCTCTCTCATGGGTACATTCTGAAATTATGAATGACCACGAGCCTGTATTTACCCAGACTGGCCCGGGCTGCCCAGCATGCCTGATGGGCCCCAGAGGCCCCAGAGGCCCCCCCCCCCCCCCCCCCCCCCCCCCCCCCCCCCCCCAGGCTGGCCACACAGCGAGGACGACCCGGGAATGACTTCAGATTCATTAACAAGATCTGCACAAATCAGAAACTCCATCTTCTTACTCAAAAAAGAAAAAGAGAGACAAGTTCAGGCTGACTGAAGATTTAAAGAAAAAATGTCTGGAGATGAAAATTTGGCTTAACTAAAGAAAAAAACAAAAAAAATAAAAAAAAACATTTTTGATCGCATTTTTTGTTTTGTGATGGATTTTAAGTGACAAGCGTGTAATTTGAGACACTGAGACGAATACATGTGTGTTTGTGTGTGTGTGTGCAGCGCACAGTGCAGAAGAACGCTCAGTACGTGTGTGTGTCCGCTCAGAGCTGTCCGGTGGACAAACGTCGGAGGAACCGCTGTCAGTTCTGCCGCTTCCAGAAGTGTCTGAGTGTGGGGATGGTGAGAGAAGGTAACCCGCTGACCCCAGGTCCCTGAACGCACCGCCGACACAGGCCGCTCTCTCCCGCCTCAGCCTGTCTCCCCTGGTCTGTCTCCCTCTGTCCCTTCTGCCCCCCCTGTCTCCCCCCCTGTCCCCCGACCCTCAGTGGTGAGGACGGACAGTCTGAAGGGCCGTCGGGGTCGCCTCCCGTCCAGACCTCGGAGTGGGGGGGACCCCCAGTCGGACAGCGGTTCTCTGCTGAGCGCCCTCGTCCAGGCCCACGTGGACTCGAACCCGGTGCCCTCCCGCCTGGACTACTCGCAGGTACTCCACTGTCCGTTCCGACGGCTCGTGAGGGCGGGGGAGCTGAGTGACCGGGCCGTCTCCACCGCTCCCCCGCAGTTCACGGAGCGTCCCCGCAGCCCGGCGGGGGACGGCGGGCAGCACGTGCGGGTCTTCTACGAGCTGCTGAGCCGCTGCATGGAGGTGACCCGGCGCTGGGCGCAGCGCGTGCCCGGGTTCAGCACGCTGCACGCGCACGACCAGGACCTGCTCTTCTACTCCGCCTTCCTGGAGCTGTTCGTGCTGCGCCTGTGCTACAGGTACACACACACACACTCTCACACACACGCGCGCGCGCTCGGGGAAGCCGCTCACCCCCCGCTGTGCGCCAGGTGCCGGCCCGCGGACGGCCAGCTGGTCTTCTGTGACGGCTCCGTGCTGCACCGGCTGCAGCTGCTGCGCGGCTTCGGGGAGTGGATGGACGGAATCGAACAGTTCTCCGCCGAGCTGCAGCGGATGGACCTGGACGTGACGGCCTTCTCCTGCATCTGCAGCCTGGCTCTGCTGACAGGTCTCATCATTTACCGTCGTCAAACCATTCTGTCAATCTCGTATTTTTATTTATTTATTTATTTATTTTAATTTTTGTCTTTTAATTTGGTGTTTTGAATGGAATGTTGAACATCTGTGTTGTTTACTATGTTTTAGAATCAAAGTATTTAACATCTGGAGGAATTACATCTAACTGGAAATCAAATCATTCTTGTACTTGGTATCAAAATTTTCATTTTAATTTTTATTGTAAGCCTTTCTGGACTGCAGGACTGCAGGAGTTTATCTGCGGCTGTTTCCTGTTTTATCAGTCACTATCAGGGAGCAGTTACACGCTGCGTCCACCAGAGGGCAGCAAAACAACACACTTTTAAATAAATTGATTAGAAAAGACGTTTATGAATATCTTTGAATATTGATCCATAATTCTTTCTTTCCACGTGTTAATCAGCTCATGTCACTTTATTTATTTATTTATTTATTTATTCCATTGTTTCTCCTGTAATTGTATTGTTGTACATGTTATTTTCCCAGTAATCTTTAGTTTTGCTTTTCTTCTTTATGCTGTTATTGATGTACCAAATGTTTGTGGTTTCTTTACATTAAAAATATTGTTGTCATTGTAATGGTTGGGCATTGTTTTTTCCATAGTTACTGTGTTCATCATTGTGTTTATCGTCCTCGTTGTCATTATCATTATGGTTATTATTGCTGTTGTTGGATTTACTCTCATTTTTATGTTTATATTTGGTGTCAAAAATAAAAAAGTAAATTGCTCTGGTGGGGTCTGCAGAGCGTCACGGTCTGAAGGAGCACAAGAAGGTGGAGGAGCTGCGGAGACATGTGCTGCGCTGCATGAAGGACTCGCTGGGCTCCAGGTGTGAGTCCGGCTCTAAGTCCGGGTCCGGGTCCGGGCCTGGGCCCCAGTCCTGGTCCCAGTCCCGGTCCCGGCCGGACCAGCTGTCCCGGCTGCTGCAGAAGCTGCACACGCTGTGCATTCAGGGCCTGCAGAGGATCTTCTACCTGAAGCTGGAGGACCTGGTTCCCCCACCACCCATCATAGACCAGCTCTTCCTGGACACACTGCCCTTCTAGACACACACACGCACACGCCCACGCACACGCACGCACACACACACACACAAATCAACAGATTAAAACACCCGTCTGTCTCATGATCTCAAAAATAAAGCACCGTGTTGTAAATTCACTGAGGCGTCTCTTTCATTATTATTACTTATTTATTTATTTTTATTATCATCTGAGATTTTAATCAAATCTGCTCCTGTCATATCACATTTATCACTCTTAATTATAACAACTTCAGTATGTTTTTTACTTATTTAAATAAATGGGAAGAAATTAATAATTACTTATGTGACATTTTAAATAGAATTAAAATTTCGATCATGAATAGCTGAATAATAATCTAAATTTTCTCAGTTTTAGTGAGCACTGATGCTGTCTGACCTTTGACCGGCCCTTTGACGGGACGTGACATTAAACGCTCCAGGATCCGCCTGTCAGAGCTGGATAAATCCCCTGAATGCATCATTAGCATCACAAAAGGCTCGACAGGAAGTCGAGGGGCAGGAGGGAAACGCGGCCTGACGCAATTCAAACGTACAGACAGGGCACTTCCTGCCGCTGGTCAGAGTTCCTACAGACATTGAATGCCTCATCACAAGCCTGCCCTTCATTCTGTGAAAACTTTGAGAGTTTGATTTGACTCAGAATCGGCGATGCTCCCCTGAGAGCAGCAGCTTCCGTGGCACTCACTCTTTTTCTGGTAATCTCTCCATCACGCAGTAATTGGAGGGATTACTCTTCCTTATTTCTGAGGGCGAGGCCTTCAGGGACCTCCTCTCAGCTACAGCTCCAATTAGCATTCTCCGCTAACAGGACAAACACTTGAATCAGTGCACTGGATTAGAGGAAGCTCAGGACCCCCAAAAGACCCCCTTCAGCTCTGTAAGCCTGGACCCAGAGGCGTTCAAAGACCTCGGGACATTTCTCCCGGGGTTTGTCTGCAAGTGTCTAAAGAGTTCAGCCAGTGTTTGGTGATGAAAGTTGAACACTTTGTTTAAACCACACGAGTGATTCCAGATCTGCGCGTCCACAGCTGTTCTGCAGATAGCAGGAGCAGAACAGAAGAGAAGTTCAGCAAACCACCAAACTGTCTGTGAACGCCTCACCACGTTCAGATGTCCAATATTCCACACGGTACTTGAACGCTTCATGAAACACAAACAAATTCACATCGAAAAACTTCGGCTGTCTTTGAACGCCTCACCAAACAGACACAGGCTCCTCAGTTCTGCCGGATGACTGAATGAACGAATGAAGGAACGCGTGGAGTGAGGGTGAACCTGTTTCAGACTCCCGGGGGAGATTTTGACAGAGAGAAGACATCAAAGAGGAGAACAGCTTCCTCTTATCGACAAACATCTCCAGCATGTGAGAAACAGAGGCCTGTGAACGCAGCACGGAGGAGGAGGCCATTTCCAGACACTTTGAGGATTATCAGCATGTTTACACACACACACACACACACACACACACACACACACACACACACACACACACACACACACACACACACACACACATGATTGACAGCCCCAGCACACGGCTGATAATCCGGCCCTGCTTGAAACTTTTATAGTTTTAGATTTCGGTTTAAGTGTTTTACAGCTCGGCTCAGAAAACATCTGAGCCGCTTTCGACTGGACTCTGACCCCTTTTTAAAGCCTATAACTCCACTTAACCCCGTTTATTTATCAAACATTAACTAGCTCTGCAACCTCATTTTAAAGCTCCACAACATGACGCTTCATCTGAACTCCATTCAAGGCTTCATTTTAACCCAAACGATTTTAGAATTTGTCAACTTTTAACAGCTTTTGCTTTTTAAACCTCATATGAAAAACCAGCTTTTTTCTCTAAAAGTAATTCCAGTTTTGTATTTGATGCTATCCTAAAGCTCAGTGGGCCCAGCACATGACCAGGTGCAGCTCCAGCGCTGAGCAGAGGTGTGCTGGAGAGCCGAGCGGGGACGTTCAGCTCCTCTTATTAAACAAAAACAAATCAAACATGTTTCTATTTTAAGGCGACTTCTGTTTTGTGGCTAACATGTATTTCGGTTGTTGGCCTTGGCTTTGACTCATTGGGAGGACAGAACACTGAGAAAACACAACAGGGGGAATCACTCACATCCATCTGCAGCTGCTGGAGGCTCCTCCCGCCGCTCCTCCTCTTCCTCCTCCTCTTCCTCCTCCCCCTATAAAGCAGGGAGCGTGGCACTCCGCTAAGACTCAACTCACAGAGATCTCTTTGAAGGTGAACTGTGAGAATCTGCACATTTCTTTTTCTTCCACTGTACAAACAGGACAATCAGAGCAGCACCATGGTGAGTAATCCTGTTACGAGTTACTTCGAATTGGTATAATTCAGCACCAGTTAGTCCTGGTGGAGGGTCCGAGTCACCCGAAACCCAGAGAAGAACCAGATGTAGTCTGTAAAGCGCTGCTGTGACCACTTCCTGTTACAGTCATACTTTATATGGCTCAACGTAACGGTCCGCGTGTCAGCAGCAGGTTTAATGTGGTTCACAGTTTATTTGTCAGCACTGTTAGTTTTCCTGTCACCAGCATGAGTTTCACATCATGAGCATTAGTTTTATGTGAGGAACAGTTTGTCCAGCGTTCCTGTTTCGGCCTGCTGTTGCTGCTGTTGTTGTTGTGAACCCTGAGCTTTCAGGTTTCAAACCGCAGCTCCAGGAAGGCTGAAGTGTTTCCATGTGGAGCTGCTCGAGCCGCTGCGGCCTCCTGCAGCTCTTAATCTCTGCTGGTCTGCACTCTGTTTGCTGCTGCACATATTTGAGATAAGATCGGAGGAATGAACCTGCGCGGCCTGCTAATGCCCGGCCTCCATCCCCCTGTGACGTTCGCAGCCCAGATAATAAACGTTTACAACTCCAGCAGCACAGGAACACGTTGTTTCCTCATCACTCTCGCTGTCGTCAGGCGAGAAGTGGCGTTCTGAGTCTGGAGGCGGCTAACCGCTCATTTCCTGCTGTTTAGCAGAGGGACGAGCTGTGAACAGGCCGTGGTGCTACAAATTCCCATTGTCCATGAACATCCCACAGTCTCCTGTTCCAGCAGCTGAAGTTTGTTCCACTCAAAATAGCCGCAGACACCATGACCCCGATCACGAGCCATTTTGGGGGGGGGGTTCCAGGGGGGGTTGTCACGGGATCATAACTTAAAGCAAAGCTGCCCTCTTTAAATCCCCGCTAAGCTTTTGAGTTGGAATCTTTAGGAACAGGCAGCCTCCTCACGGTGAAGTACATTTTGAGATGAATCTTCTGTCTGCAGTTCGCAGATGTTCCACAGATATTCTGCTCCTGTCATCTGTGGAACAGCTGTGAACTCTCTGGCATTTGGAGCTGCAGCTTTACAACCACGTCAAACCAGGTCAAAGGTCAACCATGAGCTTCGTAAACGCGAATGCTTTACACTTCAGAAGAAAAACAAGGCTGCGGTGCGGCTGGAGCCTTATTGTGGCGGTTGTGGGTTTGTGGGTCGTGGCTTCCTGCTGCTGGCAGCTGGGACTTCAGGACTGTAAATGAGTGACAAAAGTAATCAGTTCATACCTCATCAGTCTTCAGTTTTCACAGCAGCTGGCTCCGTCCAGGTGTTGCTGCCCCCTGCTGGTCAGTGGTGGCTCTTAGTGTGGTGTTCAGACGCGGCGGACAGGCCTGGAGCCGCTTCACGTCCCTGTTTGCTGCTCCGCAGCGCGAGTGCATCTCCATGCACGTGGGCCAGGCCGGCGTTCAGATGGGAAACACGTGCTGGGAGCTGTACTGCCTGGAGCACGGCATCCAGCCGGACGGACACATGCCCACCGAGAAGCCGGCGGGGGGCTACGACGACTCCTTCACCACCTTCTTCAGCGAGACGGGCACCGGGAAGTACGTCCCCCGGGCCATCTTCGTGGACCTGGAGCCCACCGTCATCGGTGAGGTTTGAGCCGCAGGAGTTCAGTCCTCTGAAATCAACCCACAGCTCAGAAACACACCGGTTCTTCAGAGTAAAGAGGTGTAGCAGTGTGTTGCTGTGCGTGTTGCGGAGTGTTTCTCAGTGTTCTCAGCTCGGACCGCCCGGTTGACCCCCTCTATTCCTCAGATGAGGTTCGAACCGGAACGTACCGGCAGCTGTTCCACCCGGAGCAGCTCATCTCGGGGAAGGAGGACGCCGCCAACAACTACGCCCGCGGTCACTACACGGTGGGAAAAGAGCACATCGACTCCGTGCTGGACCGCGTCCGAAAGCTGGTGAGCAGACCGGACAGGGCGCCGGACCGCGGCTCTTCCTTTCCGTCCAGATGGAATGGTAACACCCATCTTCCCTCCCCAGGCGGACCAGTGCACGGGGCTGCAGGGGTTCCTGGTGTTCCACTCCTTCGGAGGAGGAACGGGCTCGGGTTTCACCTCCCTGCTCATGGAGCGGCTCTCGGTGGACTTTGGTAAGAAGTCCAAGCTGGAGTTCGCCATCTACCCGGCGCCTCAGGTGTCCACGGCCGTGGTGGAGCCGTACAACTCCATCCTGACGACGCACACCACCCTGGAGCACTCCGACTGCGCCTTCATGGTGGACAACGAGGCCATCTACGACATCTGCCGCAGGAACCTGGACATCGAGCGCCCGTCCTACACCAACCTCAACCGCCTCATCAGCCAGATCGTGTCGTCCATCACCGCCTCGCTGCGCTTCGACGGCGCCCTCAACGTGGACCTGACGGAGTTCCAGACCAACCTGGTGCCGTACCCGCGCATCCACTTCCCGCTGGCCACCTACGCCCCGGTCATCTCCGCGGAGAAGGCCTACCACGAACAGCTGACCGTGGCCGAGATCACCAACTCCTGCTTCGAGCCGGCCAACCAGATGGTGAAGTGCGACCCTCGCCACGGGAAGTACATGGCCTGCTGCCTGCTGTACCGCGGCGACGTGGTGCCCAAAGACGTCAACACGGCCATCGGCAACATCAAGACCAAGCGCAGCATCCAGTTCGTGGACTGGTGCCCCACGGGCTTCAAGGTGGGCATCAACTACCAGCCGCCCACCGTGGTTCCCGGAGGGGACCTGGCCAAGGTGCAGCGCGCCGTCTGCATGCTGAGCAACACCACGGCCATCGCCGAGGCCTGGGCCCGCCTCGACCACAAGTTCGACCTCATGTACGCCAAGAGGGCCTTCGTGCACTGGTACGTCGGCGAGGGCATGGAGGAGGGCGAGTTCTCCGAGGCCAGGGAGGACATGGCCGCTCTGGAGAAGGACTACGAGGAGGTGGGCGTGGACTCGTTCGAGGACGAGGAGGAGGGTGAGGAGTACTGACCCGGTACTGACCCCTGCAGACACGTGAAGTCTGACACCCCGAGCCCGAGCCCGACCCCGAGCCCGAGCCCAAGCCCGGGTGCAGGAGAATGACGAACCTCCAGCCCTAATAAAGCTCTGTGCTACTGTTGACCTGCCTACTGTCTTTACCGTGCTCACACACACACACACACACACACACACACACACACACACACACACACACACACACACACACTTTCATGTGCAGATAAAAAAACATATTACAGTCCGGAACCCTCAAACTCCCTCGACGCTGGCAGAAAACCTGAGCAAGAGGCTGATGGAGAATTTGGTGAGAGTCATTACAAACACACACCAGTCACTGTGAAAACTAGACAAACCGTGCTGGAATAGTCGGTGACTAGTTTTTATTCCCTAATTATGAAAACGAGACCTACAAGCAAAAAAAAAACAAAAAACAGGAGGATAAGATCAGAGTAAGAAAAAAAAAAAGATAAATATGAATTATTGGCACAGAATTGGGAATCATGTCGTGAAAACAATGTGGTTGAGAGCTAAGAACCTTTAAAGTGTTTCTGGAATTGCATCAGAGCACAGAATCCAGATTGTTGAGTCTGTCTCAAAAACAAAAAAAGTTCTAAAACGAGCTGACTCACACGAGAAACGGTCTGATTGTTGGATTTCCCAGCCTTCAGCTTTCATCTGTAACTCATCACTGAAAACGGGTTCATTTCCAAACAAAGTTAAACTATACAAAGTCATTTCACTGCACAAAAACTGGGGACAAGTATCACTTCACAAACTACAGGCCTGCTTCTGCACTTCACTCTCCAAAATACTGACTTGATGTTGAGAAACAAACAGGCCAACATGGTAATCACTAAAGCCAGACAGCAGAAATACACCTGGAAAATGTATTGGAACTGCTCTATTTGTTTTTCTAGAGAGATAATAACAGAACAAGAAGCTCAGGATTGAATAAGTTTATTCTTCTTTTTCAACATGAAGAGTTTTTATGTTCTTGATTTTCTGTTGCTACTACTCGGTTATTTACTATTTTCATTAATATCAGTCTTCTACTCAGGATTATAATAGATACAGAATGTGAGGATGATGATGATGGTGAAGGTTCGGGGGAAACACTGAGGACATCTAGTGGACATGGTGAGAATAACAGGCAAAGCAGTTCAAGAAACTGTTTTTAACAAGAGGAAGTGAGAACATGAACACGGCAGAGGTCCACTCAGAGTCCGGATGTGAGAAATGTTTTCCCCGAATGTAAATATTCTCTTTCTCAGCTTCGACAAACACTTTTCAACAATTTAAATAGAGTTCATTAATGGACAAGTTTGGGACTAGATATGGACATATGATGCGACTGATTAGTGACACAACGCAAAGTCATTTTGGGTTTAAGTTTGGGACGAGTTCTGGTTATATTTTTTAGTTATGGACTAATTATGGACAAATTTTGGGACGAGTTCCAAACACACCTGGTCACATTTTAAATGAGTTTTGGGATGGCACTGGGTGTATTTAGACCACTTTCAGGCACATTTTGCTCTCGTTTGGGTGATATTATTTTATGTTGCGTTAGTTCTGGCTGTATGAATAAATGTCATGAGGGATGCTGTCATTAAACACCTCCAATATATGTATGGAGACACAAACCAGCTGTCACACAGATTCATGAAGAAAACCACCGCCGCTGGACGTCCATTAGCGCTACTGAGCTAACTAGCTAGCTACCTTGACCGTGCTACAAACGGAAGCGTCTGCGCGAGGCGGGGTCAGTCGGCGTCACGCTGGTGGAGGAGCGGCGACGCCGCTTCCAGCAGGCAGCCTCTGAAGTAGCCCAGCAGGGAGTGAGTCAGCTGGATCTGGCTCTGCTCGGACAGGAAGTGACCCTCGTCTGGGTACATCTGCCACAGGAAACGCCACAGACGCCATCAACAAACTGAGTGACGGCTGAGTGCAGAAGACGGCAGGAGGGCGTGGGGGGGGGGGGTTTACCTGCAGGGTGTAGTTGGCTCCGATCTGTATGAAGTGCTTGATGAGCTCTGCTGAATGCTGGAAGTGAACGTGAGCTGTGCACCAACAATTTAATGATCAGTGTTTTGGAAAGCGTTGATGATCATGATGAGCAGGTCGCTTCTCACCGTCAGCGGTGCCGTGGGCCAGAAACACAGCTCCTCCCTGCACACCTCTCATGCTGGGCAGCACTCTGGAAGCCTGCACACACACACACACACACACACACACACACACACACACACACACACACACCTTTCTGACAGGGCATCAACAAATTCACACTGAGCAACCCAATTTCCACTGGTGCACTTCTCAGAGGACCACATGAGTGATCATTTACACACACACACACGCACACGCACACGCACACGCACACACACACACACACACACACACACACAGAAATAGAGCACTCTGGCCCAGTTGGAGTTAACCCACTTAGAGCAACAACAGCCCTCACTTGCGTTCGTGTGTGTGTGTGTGTGTGTGTGTGTGTGTGTGTGTGTGTGTGTGTGTGTGTAGTTGTGACCTGCTTCACAGGGAGCACGGTGACGTCTCTATGACCAAAAATACCAGGAAAACCACATCTTTTGGGGAGGAAGCTTGTAGAAAACGATCAACATGTCAGGAGCTTCACAGAAGCAAATTAGCATTATTAGCATTATTAGCACAACCAGTTTGGAATTAGCTAAAAAATATATGAAATATATTCGAGGGACTGTAAACTTTATTTTTGCTTTGTTTGTGGCTACAGAATTTGGATTTTTTTAACCCCCCCCCCCCCCCCCCCCCCCAACAGCAGCATTAGCATAGTGAGCATCACGGTTAGCTGCCTTAGAATTCTCATTAGCATAGCGAGTAGGGATGTTTGGTACCACTTTTTTCAGACCAATACCAAGTATGAGTACTTCATTCCTCACCGATACTCATACCAATACTTTTGATACATAAAATTTAAAATAATGCATGATAGATCATTTTTGAAAAATGACTTATTTCTAAAAAAAAGGCAGCACAGCCACGATGTTTAAGTCTAAAATAACAGACTGAAAAATAAAACAAACAACTCTGAGTTTTACACTTATTTAAATGAAATTAAGTGCAAGATAAAACAATTTCTCTGAGTTTTAAGTTTTTTTTTTTAAATGAACTGAAGCACAAGATGTAAACAAACAACTCTAAATTATACACTTTTTTTAAATTAAGTTATTTTAACGTTTTATAAATGAACTAAAGTGCAAGATAAACAGTTTTCTCTGAGTTTTACACTTTACGTGAACTAAAGTTTTTAATGTACTCATTTTAAAGATTTTTTATGAACTAAAGTCAAAGATAGAACAAGCCTGAGTTTAAAGAGCTGCTCTAAGAGCTGCTGGTGTTCTCCGTGCTGCTCTCGGATCGCTGCTCTTCAGTTTCTCGGTCTTCTGCAGAGTTTGCCGTCGAGTTGCTGCAGGAGTTTTTTTCCCAGCACAGCAGCGTCAGACTCTAATCCACAGGCTTCGCCCTGAGGTGTTTTAATAAATTACTAGTGGTAAATGAAAAAGATCGCGCACCTCCTCTAGCAATTTTAGCAATGCAGAGTTAGCATTCTGCAAAGCTCGGCTCGTTTTCACCAATATAAAAGAATTTCCACACCGGCGAAGTTGTGGTGAGACGAGCGGATTCACTCCTGTTGTCTCTGCTCTGGATGTGACAGACACAGACCGCTGCAGCGCCTGTCAGCGCCCCCTCCTGGAGAGGAGGGCTTCTTCCTCTCTCATGTTCAACGGCAGCTTGCATCCCATTCGGTTGCACTACCGCCATCTGCTGGTGAGGAGGGCTTACTACGCCTGGGATTTTCTTGCCTTGAGTATCGGCGGCTGGTATCGGTAGCCTTCAAGAGTACTGCATACCTTGAAATAAGGTCAGTATCGGCCCGATACCGATGCCTGGTATCGGTACTCGCACATCCCTAATAGTGAGTGTGACCATTAACAGCATGAGCATTAGCATAGTGAATGTCCCCATTAGCAGCATTAGCATAGTGAGCATCACTGCCAGCTGCACGAGCATTAGCATAGTGAATGTCACCATTAGTAGCATTAGCATAGTGAATGTCCCCATTAGCAGCATTAGCATAGTGAGCGTCATTGTCAGCTGCATTAGCATTAGCATAGTGAGCGTCACCGTTAGCAGCATGGGCATAAGCATAGTGATTGTTACCATTAGTAGCATTAGCATAGTGAGCATCACCGTAAGCCACATTAGCATAGTCAGTGTAACCATTAGCAGCATGAGCATTAGCATGGTGAGTGTCACTGTTAGCAGCATTAGCATTCCCATTAACAGAGTGAGCATCACCGTTAGCATGAGCAGCATTAGCAGCATTAGCATAGTGATTGTCATCATTAGTAGCATTAGCATGGTGAGCATCACTGCCAGCTGCACGAGCATTAGCATAGTGATTGTCACCATTAGTAGCATTAGCATAGTGAATGTCCCCATTAGCAGCATTAGCATAGTGAGCATCATTGTCAGCTGCATGAGCATTAGCATAGTGATTGTCACCATTAGTAGCATTAGCATAGTGAGCGTCACCGTTAGCAGCATGAGCATAAGCATAGTGATTGTTAGCATTAGTAGCATTAGCATAGTGAGCATCACCGTAAGCCGCATTACCATAGTCAGTGTAACCATTAGCAGCATGAGCATTAGCATAGTGAGCATCACCATTAGCAGCATTAGCATTCCCATTACCATAGTCAGTGTAACCATTAGCAGCATGAGCATTAGCATGGTGAGTGTCACTGTTAGCAGCATTAGCATTCCCATTAACAGAGTGAGCATCACCGTTAGCATGAGCAGCATGAGCAGCATTAGCAGCAGCTGACCTGGTATCTGCTGTCTTCGGTGGACGGGGGGCCCAGGTATCTCTCTGAGAAGCTGGAGGCTGAAAACGAGAAGCTCCATCAGTGCTGCAGCTCGGCGGCGTCTCCGGCAGCGTCTGCGTTCGCCTCACCGTACAGAGACCAGTCGGTCACCGGCGCTCGGGCCGCCGCACACCGGATCAGCTTCTCTGAGGACTTCAGCATCGTCAGCGTCAGGTAGCCTCCGTAGGCCTGCAGCAGAGGAGTCCACTGAGCCCCGCGGCCGGCGCCAGGGCGTCACGCTGCACGCCCCGCACCAGCTGCTTCACCTTACCTCCCCATAGACGCCCACCCGAGTCCGGTCGATGAACGGCAGCTTCACCAGATACCTGGAGCACGTGGAGCAGTGTTAGCAGCTAACAGTGTGACGGCGGAACAGTGGGACAGTGGGACAGTGTGACGCACTGCAGAGCTGCGATCTGGTCCTCGGTGTCCACGACGCCGAGCCGCTGGTGGATTTGCTGAGAAAGCCTGGGGGACAGAGACCGAGCTGAGGAAACGTCTGACCTCAGGGTCAACAGGCCGAACGAACAGACGAAGGCGAAGGGCGGTTACCTCTGACCTCTGAACCCCGAGCCCCGGCCGTCCAGCCGGGCCACCACCACCTGCTCCGAGCCGACCAGCACCCGGTCCCAGTGCAGAGAGAACTGCTCCGTCACCTGCTGCCGGCCCGGAGAGCTGCCGCTGACGGGAGCAACGCGAGACACGCGACTTAGAACCACTGAGCCCTCCACGACCCGCTCAATCAGAAACTCCAAACACACGTTACCATAGTAACCTGCCACTAGCAGTGAATCACTGGAGCCTATTGATGCTTTCTCCACTATTAGCTAGGAAGTAAAACAACAGGCTGCAGTGGCGCCACCTGCAGGTCAGACATGTATTTACACAGACATGTGGTCGATGGAGCTGACAGGTCGCTCAAACTCAATCACGACTTTCCGAAAAGAAGGTAGAGTGAGGAGGAGGCTCACACGATGAGCAGCAGGCCGTAGATGGACGACTGCGAGAAGTCTGCAGGGTAGGTGAGCTTCAGAGGCAGCTCTGGTCGGACACACACACACACGCACACACACACACACACACACACACACACACACACACAGTTGTTAAAGAGAACAGAACTTCATCACATTAACATACAAGGACACATCAAGCGATACCAAAGTCCTGGTGGACGATGGTTCGGATCTCCGTCTGAACCGTCCTCTTGGCGTCCAGCGCCGCCCGCAGAGCGAGGTTCTCCTCCAGGATGAAATACGCTGAGACACACAGAAACAGACGCCTGAGGGCTGCGGTTCCGACTCTGGACCGGAGGATTTCGGCAGACGCGACGCTCTTACTGTCCACATCGTCCAAACTCAGCAGCAGCACGGCTGGAACGCCGGGGCCTGAGGACAGAGCGGCGTTTCAACAACTGCTGTGTTCTGTCCCTGTCTCACCTGCAGGGGGCGCCGTCCCCGCACGCAGCCAGTGAAGGATGTAGTGTGTGTGTGTGTGTGTGTGTGTATTGTGTGTGTGAGCAGGTGGACCTTGGCACTTGAGGATGGCGTGCCGAGCGTCGGGGCTGACGTCCGCCTCGTAGAAGCTGCACCCCTCCCTCAGTGAGCAGGTCAGACATCGCCGTGGAAACGCGCCCAGGGTGGACACACTACACAGACACACACACACACACACACTTAGACGAGGGTAGATTCTTCCCTAAATGTGTTACTGTACGAGTGTGTGTGTGTGTGTGTGTGTGTGTGTGTGTGTGTTACCTGTACAGGTGTCTGTTCTGAGCTCCGTCCTCGGTGCTCAGTAAGTAACTGTGAAGGAGACACTCGGTCACAGATATCTGTTACACACTCACACACACACACACACACACACACACACACACACTCACACTATGTGCTTGATCTGGTCGTACGACAGTATGTGCGTGACCTCCCAGGCTCCTGAGGTCAGGTGACGAACCTCATCCTGACCGTGAACCTGGGAACAGGGAGGCGTTCAGAGACAGCAGGACTCAACAGGTGTGTTTTCTGACTCCTGTCCTCAGAGAACAGCAGGGGGGGGGGGGAACAGCAGGGGGGGGCGCAGCGGGGGGGGCGGAGTCACCTTCCTGGTGATCAGGGTGAGATGGTGAAACTCTCCCTGGTCGCCCTGCTTCACTGGCAGAGTGAGGAGGAAGTGGGCGGAGTCTTCGGAGAACAGCGGCCGCTCGCTCTGCACACAGTTCAGTGCAACATCCCATAATAACATGTTCATATTAAATTTACTTGGAAACGGTCGTGTTCCCTTCGTAAGAGTGTTGCTGACTGCGCTCTGGTCCTGCTTCCTGCTTACAGTCTTTTTCACTTGTCTACAGTTTGGTTTCTTTGTTTACGGTCTTGTTTTTGTTTACACTTCTGTCTCCGTGTCTGCCGTCCTGTCAGCAGGCCTGTTTCCATGGTTACCGTCCTGCAGGCGCTTACCGGTCTGCTGAGCCACGTCTCGGAGGACTCCCGGCGCCTCTGTGTCAAAAGGAAGCACATCAGACGCGGGTGGCGCTCCGACCGGCCGCGGTGGAGCAGTGTGAAGAGCCGCTGACCTGCAGGCAGCGGCCGGCCGCCGCGTCGCACACCGCCAGCACCGAGCGGTTCTGAGGCCGGTTCAGCCAGCGCACCGCCAGCCGCGTGCTGCTGATCCAGCTCACCATGGAGACGTACAGGTCCCTGTAGGGGGGGGTCAGGGGTCAGGCCGGGGCCGGGTGTGTCAGTGACGGGTGTGTGTGTGTGTGTGTGTGTGTGAATCCGTCACCTGACAGCCAGCGAATCAGGAGGCTGCAGCTCCTGGGTGAGCGTCGCTCCGGACAGGCTGACCACCGACAGTCGGACCGCCGGGTTGACCTGACCGGCCTGCAGGGGGACGGACACACACCCCCCCCCAGAGGTTAGCCAGCAGCGACACGGCTTCCAGAGCCTGAAAGACGCCCTCCTGTCCACGACCACGAAGCCTGAACACTCTGGAAGCTCTGCTCTGGAACTCTGCTGTGCTTTTGTCATTAAAATGCCGACAGCTGATTAAATCTGTTTCTCCACAAACTTTCTTCTTGGAATACCGGAGCGAGAGCGGGGTACCATGGGATACGGGTAGAGGCGGCCGCGGGGGTAGGAGCCGCCGGTGAGCTGGGGCAGCAGGGCGTTGGGCACCAGGCTGTCGTCGATGGTGAGGAAGGCCAGGCGCTGTCCGTCAGGAGACCACCACAGCGCCAGCTGGGACCCCAGCACCTCCTCTGAGGAGACACCAGCACTGAGACGTTCCGCCGCTCGCGACCCGACGGCGGCCGAGTGCGAGCACGGTGGCCAACCTTCGTACAGCCAGTCCGCCACGCCGTTGAAGACGACGCCCTCCAGGCCGGAGGAGGTGAGTCTCAGAGACGGGCTCCTGGTGCCGGCCTGGTAGTAGATGTTGTTCTCAAACACGTAGACCTGAGGACGGACGGACGGGCGGCGTGCGAACGGTGAGCTCAGCTCCCGTCCCGCTGACGCCGCCCGTGCGGAACGGAGGCGAGACTCACCAGCTGTTGCCCCTGTTTGCCCCAGGACGCATGCTGGAGGACGGCGTTCTGCACCTCCGGAGGGTTCAGCTCCAGCACCTCCCTGCAGAGGGAGCAGCGTGGCGTGAGGGTCACCGCAATCCCAAAACTCTGCGACGGGCCGGTGACAAGCTGCACTCACCGCGTGTGGACGTTGTAAATGATATAAGACGCCGTGTAAGAATGTCTGTAAACCTGCAAACACGCAAACGGGTTCACCAAACCGCCGCCGCTGCCGCCAGAAGGTCGGCGGCGGGAACACGGCAGCGCCCGTCGCTTCCACACTCACCGGCGTCACGTTGTACGCCAACAGGGCGAACTTCCCATCGGCAGAGAGCGAGAACTTCACCGCGTTGAAGGCCGCCTGACACCACAGAAGAAGAACGACGTCACTCACTTCCTGGCTGACATCCAGATGTGTGTGTGTGTGTGTGTGTGTGTGTGTGAGACTCACGAAGGTGGAGTTCCACAGCAGAACCCGGGTCTCGTTCAGGATGAGGCTGAAGGTGACGATGTGGCCGTCGGCGTTCCGGTACAGAACCTCGGAATCTGCTCCACAAACACGACACAGACAGGCTGCAGCGCGGCGGGCACGCTCACGTGCACGCTCACGTGCACGACGACTCACCGCCGATCCAGGTGGCCTCAGGACGCTGAAGGCTGAAGTCCGGCTTGTGGAGGTCCCACACCGTCATCCTGGACTTCCTGCTTCCTGGAAGCTCGGCTGAGGACAGGAAGCAGGTCACAGTCTGGATCTCAGGACCAGATAGACCAGACCAGGTCCAGGTCCAGGTCCAGAGGAGCCCCAGCGGGAGAGGGGCGGAGCTCACCTGGCGTGAGGACGACCACGGACATGCTGATGAGCGAGCAGACCACCACGATGACCAGCAGGGAGATGGCAATGCCCTTCCAGTTCCTCTGGGGAGGGCTGACGTCCACAAAGTCCTGGACACACACACACACACACACACACACAAATCAAACATGCACACAACATCAGAAAAAAGAAGAACTAACACACAAAGTAGACAGAATAAACATCCGGTGCGGATCTTATACTCTCAGCATTAAAAGTCAGGCGTCCTTTAAATATTCCACTTTTTTTTTCGCAGTAATTTGGTTAAAAAAAAGAGAAAAAAAAAGGCAGAGTTGGAGTGAATGAGAGTGCACGCGCCCCCCGGCTGTTCCCGCGGCTGTTCCCGGTACCTCCTGCTGCTGCTGCTGTTCTGAGGACGCCGTCATGTCTCCTCCGCGCGCAGCTCTCCCGGTAATACCGTCAAAAAGCCCGCACGCGACTCTTCACTCACCGGGCGACCGTCAATGTGAGTTCCCGTCAGCACTTACATCCGGTTGGGATTTCAGAATAAAAGTGCTTCAGTCTCACTTTGAAGCCGTCTTTGTTTCTTCTTCTTCTTTTTAAAAAAATGTAATCCCATATTTCACTGTACAGAAAAAACCGAACAAAAAGAAAAAAAACTTCATTCTTCGAAGGTCTTTTATTTTTTAAGAAAATAAAGATTACAACCTTTTGCTCTTCTTTTGTAGGATCTGAAGCGAACTTCCGCCGGGTGTCGCTGTCCATGGTGCTGAATTCAGCAAACGCACGAGCATGAAATCTGTTCTGAAAACAAAATAAATGCAACTTTCTCAAAGGTCCATGTCTTCCTGAAACCAAAAGCGATATTTGAGGATTTTACTGGCGCCACGCGGCTTTTTTTTTTAAAGCTCTGAAGTCGCGCGAGGACTTCAGCGACCCGACTGTCACACGCGCACACGCACACCATAATGATGCTCACAGGAGGGAGAGGGGAAAAAATAGAAACCGGCCTGAGGATATATGTCTCCTCGTGTGTGTGTGTGTGTGTGTGTGTGTGTGTGTGTGTGTGTGTGTGTGTGTAAGGTCAACATTTCCTTCAGTCTGTGTTCGTGGCTTTGGGGCATTTTAAATGTCACAGGTTTCCTTATTAAAGCTGCTCCGTGGCTCCAGGTCTGCTCCAGACTGCGGCCTCTCACATCCGGCCTGGATCTGATTTCTGAAAGTCACCTCTTCACCCTGAGACAGTGGAGCTGATCTGCAGACAGGCGGAGATTTATTTCTGGGACGTTGTGTGCAGACATGCGGCTGTAACAAACAGACAGTCCCAGGGAGCAGCTGCGCTTTAATAACAACACGCCACATTATTAGAAATGTCTCCAAGTCGTGATTAAAGGCGCAGAGCCAGATTCTCCATGTTCAAACTACAGTGTGAAGAAGAAGCACCATAAAGCACCGAGCTGTTTCTGCTCCTGCAGGTTATCGAGCCTGAGGCGTCTGGAGACGACAGGTGAGGGTAATTAACCTGCTGGGGGTCCGGGGGGCTGCAGCTGTTTGCTTCAGGAGAGCTCTGATGATAAGGCCGCTCTGCTAATGGTCCAGGAGGATGCTGATAACGGAACGTCTTCACCGGCCAGCAGGACTCAACTTTCTCTGAGGAACTTTCCTTTTCTGGTGGATGAAAGCAGGAGCAGTTTTAAAACTGGAAGAATGTGCAGCTTAATCCAATCACTCATGGCGGTGACTTGCAGGAAGAAGCTTTGCGGAGTCATGGATCCAGGAACCGGCTGCACACCGGACCGGTTTGGACCCAGCAGTCAGAGGAGGGCAGGCCTGTCTGACTGCATGTCCACACTGAGGGGATGGAAACTCCCAGCTCAAGTGTCATCAACGCTCTCAGCAGATTCTTTTGACCAGAAGGCCACAGAGAAGACCACAGCTGAGGAAGGCATGGTGCATCCTCGACCTGCGGCTGAACTGATCTACGAGACCAAAAAAAGGCCAATCAGCCCTTTTTTAATGCTTTTATATAAAAAAATGTGTTTCTCACAGTGAACACGTTGGGCGTTGATGGGAAAAGAGTCTGGCTTTGACCTTTTCTACCTTCTACTGGATATTAGAACTGGGATGAAAAATCTTTATTCTCTAAAAACTTCAGTTGATGTTATTTCAATCTCTTATTTTACCACAGCTATTTTTCTATCAGCATAGCATTATGGTTTTATTTTTTCATTTAAAAAATGTCATGGCTTACAGGCTCCAGTTTTTGCTCTTTAGAGTATTTACAAATGGTGATTTTTTAAAATATTTATTTAAAAGTGTCTGTTATGAACCTTTTGTTCGTGTTTCTATACATTTGTTCATAAATGTTACAAATCAAGCTAACTGGATAGAGAGTTTAGGAATAATTTGTCAGAGTGATGAAAATGAACATTTGTGCAGGATTAACAGGTAAATGCAGTGTAGCATGCAGGTTCGGCCAGCAGGTGGCAGTGTTGCACTGGAGAACTCTTTCTTCTTTTCTGTTCAACGATTCGTCCAATCGAAGTTTCATTATTCTCTCCTCAGTCATCTGCAGGATTAATTTAAATGTGACACTACTAGCAAACAATGAAATATGAAAAGTTATTTATAATCAAGAAAATGTTTTGATTCATTGAATATTTAGATGTTTCTTGATCGTATGGATCGTGTCATCGTTTACCATATCAGTGGGAGGATCAAAGGTCACGACAGTGACTCTGTGAGCAGAGCGCCGCCTTCGCTCTCAGATACACTGAGAAATGATTTAGAATCGTGAAAACAAAACCCCTGATTTGAACCCTCATCAGGTACTTCAGGATTGATTTTTCAATAAATCATTTAAAGCTACTCGAACTGGAGCAGGGTTTTTTCAGGGTTTCTCACAGGAGTTAATTTCAACCTCTTAAAAATGTTATTGCAGGCCTTCACAAACGGTGCTGGAGAAATTCTGAGGCAACACTTGAACTGGCAGCTCTTCGTGCGTTTACCTGACCAGAGACTTTCATCTGAGAGTCAGGCTGATTTCTGCTTTTCTCATTGCTGTTGGATGTTTGCCTTCATGAAACGGCAGAAGGTGAGCGCAGCGGCCTTCAGCAGAGGAACGAGTGTGAGGAGCAGACACCTCTGCAGAATCCGAGGCCTTCTGTTCGCAGGGCGTTCGTGGACGAGGAGTCTCCTCCAGAGCTGCAGCGGCTCCTGCTCAGAAGATCCACGACGGACAGGGAGAACATGCAAACCCCACACCGAGACTCGGCGCCTGGACCTCCACTGCTGCACGGAAAAAGAGGTTAGAAATTGTAGACAAGCGCATAAAAATGAAAAGCATTTTAAAAGATTAAAAGAAGGAACACTGCGCTTCGGCTTTTGTTGAAATCGCGACATTTATTAAAAGTTGACAAAACGAAGAAAAGAGATGCATTAAATAAGGTTGATTGTCGTTCCTGAACACAGCCTGAGCTTCTTCTTTGCAGACATTCGGTCGAAACAGTTTATTTTCCAGTCATCCTGCGTCTCCCTTCACATCAGAGAGACTGCGGTGGTCCCCGCTGCTAACAGCACCGTCCAGACGGCGGCGGCGGCGACGGCGGCGGCGGCGCTGAAGGCCTTGTCGTGGGCGTAGGTGATGATGTGCAGGGCGCCGCTGTAGGCCTCCTCGCAGGTGGGCTGGATCTGATCCTCTGGGAGCTCGAAGCCGAAGGTGCCGTTGTCCCTCAGCTCGAAGGTGAAGGTCATGGGGATGCCCAGCATGTGAGCCCAGTCTCTGGACGAGCCCGAGTTTGCATCTGGAGGAAGGAGACAGGACCGTCATCTTCCTCCTTCTCTCTGGCTCCTCCTGCTGGGAGCGGCGGGACGAACACTTACATAATATATCTGGAGAACTTCCAACCCTGTATATCTTCCCGTGGACCTTCTCTATGGCGCCCGCCGCGGCCGTTCCCACCTCCATCTGGAGAAGCACACAGGGAGGAGCGGTCAGCTGACCCCTGACCCCTCCTGACCTGAAACGCCTTCTCTCTGAGGACGCTCCACTGCAGCCTGAGAAAACGGCGGCGGTAATCCTGCTTTACATAACCCCGCCTGGCCGTGGCGCGTTCCGGCTCGGACTCTTCCTCTGCACTATCGGTGCGAGGCAGCCTCCCCCGCCGGGCGCCGTCTCCGCAGATTACAGCTCCGCGCTAATGACAGCTGTCACACCGCTTCACACACACCGGCCGAGCTCTGCTGTGTGTTCTGCATCCGCAGCCTTGGCCGGACCGACAAAGCCGGTGTGGGTTTTCGCTGATCTGGATCGGTCAGGACCTGGCTGTAAACACGGAGCGAAGCATCCCTGAAACCCGAGAAGCGTCGGCGCAAGTACCAGCTCGTCGTAGTTGGGGGCGGTGAAGTCGGGGTGTCCGTATGGAACCAGGAGCAGCTGGCCGTAGGAGTGGATGGTGAGGAAACACAGGAAGTCGTCCTTTCGGCTTCCCACGAAGTAGGTCAGGAACTGGGTCTCGGGCTCAGACATGGGCGCGGTGCCGCAGTGGATCTGGCTGCAGCAGTCCGAGCTCACCCCCACCGCTGGAAACGCAGCACAGACGACACGGTGGCGCTAAGCTAACGACAGGCCGTCACGTGTTTCCAGACGTAAAACGCGCCGCCGGCGACACGACACTCACTGCCCCAGTTGGCGTCGAAGTTGCGGTTGAGATCGGTGCCGTAGCACGAGCAGGGCGGCGGTCCCGGCGTCCGGTTCTTCCTCCACAGGCGGGTCTGCAGATTGAGAGTCGCCTCGTGTTGGACGCCACAAACCAATTTCAGCCGACGACTGAAGTGCAGCCCGGAGAAAGCGAGCGCCCGGTCCCGGCACTGACCGTGCTGTCCTTCCAGGAGTAGACATAGCCGTCCACGTTGAACACCGGCGTGACGTAGAAGTCCAGGTTCTTCATCATCAGCTCCATTTTAGGGTCCGTTTTGTACGCTTGCAGGATCTGGTTTGAACGAGAAATCAGAGCCGGAATCAGAGTCGACCGTCAGAAAAAGAGAAAACACTGGAGGGACGTTCTGGAGCGTCTGCAGGTCGCTCACCTGACGGACGAAGTACTGACAGAAGGCTGGAGCGATCCACTCCCGGGCGTGAATCCCACAGTCCATCCACACGGCTTTCTTCTTCAATCCGGTGTCCAGGCCGATCTGGGGAACAGGTGGAAACACATGAGACATGCAGCAGTGGCGGCGGCGGCGGCGGCGGCCCTCTGCCCTGTGCTCCTTCGTCACCTTCAGTAAGCTGATGGTCCTGTTCTCATGAGTCCTGCCGTAGTCCACCACGGTCACCAGGTCGGGGTGATCCTCCACCATCAGCCTCATCCAGGCAGTGATCTGGACACAGACGGGTCAGTAACGGAGCATAACTGGCTTCATGGCTGCTGTGAGTCAGACGTCCTCACCTCTGGCATGGGGTGATATCTGAAGTAGTCATGCTCCACTCTGCGGCACACACAACACCAGAGACACGTTAAAGTCCGGACCGTTAGAAAGGTTTTACCTCGCCAAGCAGCAAACTGCAGCTTCAGCGGATTCAGACCGACGCCTGCGAATGACCTTTACGTTATTGAGACATCACAGATGATAGGTTTTGATAAGATCACGATAAAAAAAATTGCATAATCAGCGTGACTGCTTTGGAAATGCGCCAAGTCAGCTGAACAAAACAGAGTGAAAACCGGTTCGATAAATCAATGAAGAAAAAAACTCTTTCAGAACAGATCAGTCTGTTCAGGAGACACAAAGTTCACTTTACAACGAGGAAACAGGAGAAATGGATACAAGTAAAACTAAGGAACAGATTGTCCTCTGACTTGAAAAAGACTAAAAGGAATAAAAAAAGAGCTGAGTGTACAGATGAAGACCTCAGAATGAGTCTATTTCAAACAAGCATGAAGAAGAATCTTTTTTAGTTCAATCTTCCAGACATACAGACCTGAAGTATCAGAAATCCTGCCTGTAACTGTGTAAATACTCAAACTCCTGCGTTCCCATTGGTAGGTTTTCCACTGATTCCCTGAGTGGAGAGAAGATCTGGATTCCCAGGCCCTGCTGCTCGTCTCAGTTTGAAATGTAGAGAAATCCAGAATGAAATCATCAGTTCTGCACAGCGGATCGATGGCTCACCTGTCCACCGCTGCTGCTCCGGCTGAGGCCAGCAGCAGCAGAAGGCCCAGTCCCAGGGTCTCCATGGTCATTCTGACCGGCCGGACTGTGAGAGTGTGTGTGTGTGTGTGTGAGTGTCTGATCTGCTCCAGACTGTCTGAGGAGCTCCGGATCAGGGAACACCTTCACCCGACCCTCCCGTTATCGCTCTGTGAGTTTATGTTTAATCTGAGTAACTCGCAGAGTGAGGAAAAAAAAAAGGTGACGGCGACAATCTGGATACCAAAACGTGATTTTGATCCCTAACATCTCAGATAAGCAAGGATGTTTTTCAAAGAGGTCGACAAGAACGAGATAAAGACGATAAAGATAACGCGGACAATGTCCAGGAGGGCTGCGGGTTTGACTGGAGGAGGAGATCAAAGTGCCTGATCATAAACGCCACTGCTGCTGCTGCATGTGCAGAGCTGAGGACTTCATGTCAGCCGTTTCCTCGGAAGACCTTTGTCCATCCTGAGGCCCGCAAACAAAAACACACAGCTCTTCAGCAAGCTGCGACATTCAGCTGCTGTGATGATCTCTTCCGTTTCTGTTTCATGATTTGTAGTTTCTGCATGGTTATGGTTGTTTTGTGAACTTTTCCCACTGGGTGTGAGAGTCTGGCTGCTCTGCGTCTCCTGATGCTGCTTCTGCTCCTCATCTTTGGTTTCTTATGTCTTGTTTCAGTGACTTTGCAGCACATTGCTGCGTCTTTTTTCCCTCTTTGTGGCTGTTTGTGTTTGTGATGTGTCGAAGAGCGGTCATTTTCTGTGTCTGCAGCCATTTCTTCCCTCTGTATTTCTTTGCTTTACTTCTTTTCTGAAAGAAATATGAGGTTTTTCTTTCCTCCACGGAGAACTTTGCTGAATAATATTGATCAGAAGGAGGAACCCTGTTTTGAATTTTCCAGTTGAGGCCGATCCTTCATTGAGCATTTCTGGGTCATTTAAATGTTTCCAACAAAGTAATTGAACATTTTCATGTAAAACCAAAGCGGAGCCTTTCTATTAATGAATCTTTAATGTTTAATCTGTATGGTAATGCAGCGCCGCGGTGACTGGAGATCATTAAACACTGAACTCAGCCCGCACATTTTAGCACATTTGTATTTCCAGATGGTGATTTAGCTGAAAAGTTTGGCTCCGTGGTGACAAACGACAGTGTTTTCCTTCTAAATGCAGGCTTAGTTTTACAAATAAATTACCTGTTTGAATGCAAAATGAAGTGTGAGGCGACTGGAGCAGGTCGGCGTGACCAGCAGGGGTCAGTGTGGAGCTGCATCAATGAAACCGAACACGATTGAGGGAGAAGAAGAGGCTGTTGAGGTTCAAAAGATGTCTGCCTCCTCCAAGTGCCTCCTCCTCCTCCTCCTCCTCCTCCTCCTCCTCCTCCTGGGGCCAGGTTCTCTTCTTCAGAAAGCTGATGTTACCTCTCTCTCTCTCTCTCTCTCTCTCTCTCTCTCTCTCTGGGTGTCTGCTCTGGGTTTCATCCTCGTCCAGTGAGATTAATTAGTTCTGTGTCGTCGTCTTTTCTTGTGCTTTGACGGTGAGACTCCTGCACGTTGAGTTGGCCTCAGCAGAGCCGACTCTTTGTTCCCGCTCCTCTTTGCTGACATGTGCAGGGTGTCAGTTCGAGAGCGGCTCCTTAGACAGAAGACCTGCCTGGGCTCCACTGCTCTCAGTGTGTGTGTGTGTGTGTGTGTCCCAGATAGACGGTCTCAGCACACATCGCAGCTCCTTTCTTCAAAATGATGGATGAAAGAGCTAATGCTTTGAGATGAGCGAGGCGGGCCGGCCGCTCGCTCTGGCGGCTCTGGGAATCGTCTCGCTATATGTGAAAACGCATAAACACACATCCAATCGCTTCCTGCTGTGTTTCACGGCTTGCAGATGAAAATCGGGGTGGCTCCTTGGGTTCAGTTAACACGGAGAAGGCCAAGTCTGGAGAGATTGACACGATTTCAGCTCTCACTCCTGAGAGGCCACGTGGCTTTTCTGTTTTGAGCTGAAGCGTTGATTCCAGGCTTGGTTTCTGAAGAGATGTGCACCTCAGCAGCGTCTTCAGGCCACTGATGGGTATCTATGATGGCTGAACGGGCAGGAATTCAACCTAATCGAAGCAGAAAATGAGAAATTCAAGAGAAATTCAAGCCACAACAGTGAAGACTCCCATCGTGATGCGTTCAGGTACAGCGACGAGTGCTGGAGCTCTGGCACTTAAAGTTGGAGTAATGGAGTTTTTCAAATAAAGATAGATGAGCGTATCGACTGACAGAACTGAAAACCTCAACAAAACAACAACAGGAAAATATGACAATTCCTGCAGTCACCCTCATTAAAGAGTAAAAAATGTCTGTTTGTTAAAAACCTGCTGGAGGCAACAAAAGAAACGAAGGTCAAACACTGAAACCTTCCGTCTGAACACACCTGAGGCGAAGCACACCTGCTTGGCGCTGATGTTGCTCTTTTATTTAGTGGTTTTTACTGTATTTACTGCCTTCACATTGTTAAGAGACGACTTGTGGGAAAGGAAAGAACTGGACTGGAGTGGATTTGCCTCATCAGACATGCCGGCCATGATCTGTGTGAAGACCTTGATCCGAGTGGAAATCGATGTGCAGCAGCTGCCAAACTCTCCACGCTGAAGGTTTGAGAGGAAGAGGAAGAGGCAGAGACTTCTGGCACCGCTTTAACAAGCCGCTCTCTTCCAAACCGTGGTGGAAAAACAACGCCAGCGCTCACAGACACAGCGCTCCCACACAGAGGAGCGATATCAAAGCAATAAAAAGACTTGTAAAAGCATCAGCAGGACCGGTGCAGCGCCCAGCTCACAAATCACAAACACAAATAGTGCAGCCTTCCTCCCCCACAGTGCAAACCCGTCCCCCCTCCTCCTCCTCACTCCTCACGGCAGGCTGGAGTCAGATGATTCCCCACAAAGAAAGCCATCACACACACATCAAGAGTCCCACCAGCCTCCACCCAACTCCTACGGGAACCGCGGGATTTTCACTCTTGTTTGACAGGCTGCGAGAAATAAGAGGGAAAAAAAATCCCTCAGAAACTCATTTAGAAGAGAGTAAACAGGACGGAGTGGGATTCTGAACATGTGGAGCTTTTCTATCAGCTGCTCCTGCCTCACCGAGGAGGCTGAGATTCAGCTCCACACCCCCCCCCCGCATGGTGCTCTGGTCCGCTGATCAGCTCCATCAGAGGTCAACCCATTACTGAGAACAGGAAGG
The DNA here is from genome assembly GCF_902148845.1 of Salarias fasciatus. Classification (NCBI taxonomy): domain Eukaryota; kingdom Metazoa; phylum Chordata; class Actinopteri; order Blenniiformes; family Blenniidae; genus Salarias; species Salarias fasciatus. Next base: position 16,247,621 of record NW_021941230.1, read on the forward strand.
AAAAAAAACCCTACCACGTCTCACAAGCTAATAACAGAGTAAGAACCTGACAGCCAGATCCGTCCTGGCCCGTTTCTATTAGGTGGATCATTTCTGGCCATTTCAGAGCAGAAAGGCACAAATTACAGCTTGAGGGGAGGAAAAGGCTTTCTAGCAAATAATATTCTTCATTACCTGAAAATAAGGGTTTTATCCATCTGTGATCTGAAATCTCAGTCTTCATATCGTCAGAATAAACTCAGATTTTTACCCCCAAAAAACTGAAGACTGTTGAGACACAGTTAGTTTACCGCACCTGTTAACCCACAGGGCAGAGCGCCCCCTCTCGGCGGTTACACACAGCAGCCGAAACAGAGAAACCAGGCGCGAAAAAGACGCAAAAACTCTCAGCAAGCGGCGCACTGTGCGTCAGGATCGATTTTGTGGCGCGCACCTGGCAGGTGTGCTTTAGAGAACCGGAAACAGAAGAGAGAGGGAGAGAGGGAGAGAGAGGGAGAGAGAGAGCGAGAGAGAGCGAGAGAGAGAGAGAGAGAGAGAGAGAGAGAGAGAGGGTTCCCTCGGTTGCGCAGCTTCATTCCTCCACAGTCGCGCGCCGCTCCGCTCCAGGAGCGCCTTTTACGCGGGAGCTTCCCTTCACCGTCCACACCTCCACATCCTCTTTTTTTCAGCCAGAACAGTGAACTCTGGACTCCGTCCCAGTCCCACGGCGCCAACCCTTTCTCCTCGCAGCCCCCTTTCCGCGGTGGTTATGAGGACATCCGGCCGCCGGTGGTGAAACAGGTGCGCAGCGCCGGTGAGGCGATGGATCTGCGGGCGCCGAACGGGAGCGCGGAGGGGAACCTCAGCATGGAAGTTACCGACCTGAACATCAGCTGCACCAACACCTCCCTCCTGCCCCGGCCGGCAGCAAGAACCAAAGGTAAGAGACTCAATCCGTTCCGCTGATCGATTGATTGATTGATGGATTGATTGATTGATTGATATTCATCACCGCTGCTTTCCAGCCATGGATATTCTGAGGGAGTTAAAAGCGCAAACATCACACCTGGCCTCGGCTTTGAACATGTTTTACATCTGATGGTTCATGCATTTTATTCAACTGCTTCAAATATTGTATTGTCTCCTGCAAGGAACAAATAAATTCTTCATGTTTATTTGTTTAAAATCTTCACAAAAAACAAACAAAAACAAACGGAAGACAGAATGTTGCGCCTGCTCCTAATTACAAGCCGCCAGTCCTTATTGATCCCCTGCTCCGAAACACCAACCACAACACCAAACGCAATTTTGATACTCATTAAATTCACCTCCTTGTGTACTCTCTCTCTCTCTCCCTCTCTCTCCCTCTCTCTCTCTGCTGTGTCACAAAAAAATAATTTGCAATCACGGTTAAATCAACTTCTTCCCCTGCAGCGGCCATTGGCAAGTGATCAATCACCGAGCAGCGATTCACTGCAGCCTCCTGCATCAATGCCTCCTCATCCACACCAAGGGGGGGTGGGGGGGTCCAGAATGGCCCACTCCTGAGGAACACACCCCCCCCCCCCCCCCCCCCCCCCCCCCCACACACACACACACCCCTGGAGACACCGGTGGAGCGCTGGCTGGCTCGGAGGTGGCCCCTGAACCGGAGTCTCTCCTCCCCTCCTGCTTCTGCTGCAGCCGAGACGCAAATTTCACTCCGTCTTCCCCGCGCTGAATAATTTACAGGCATCCCTCCTTCAGCGCCGCGTTACTGTCATTGAGCGTACAGGGAGTGTGTGTGTGTGTGTGTGGTACGAGGACAGCGCGAGGGGCGTCTCACGCTCCGTCTCCCGGTGACACCGGGTCTGGTCGGGTGTCTCCCTGTCTCCCGGAGGCCGGCCGGCAGAAACAGTCTGAGCGAGCAACGCGAGCTGTTTTCTCTCAGACGTCCACAAAGACAGCACAGCGTGTGGAGCGCGCCGAATCCTTTCTGAAGCGGTCTCCTCAGGTTTCCAGACTGTCGCGCTGCTGTGTGGAGAGCTGAAGGAAGACCGGAGCAGTCTCTCCGTCAGTCGCCCGACGCTCCAGCTGGCACCGATCCGTTGTTTGCGCAGACCGAGTCGATCACAGCGTCACTGAGCTGCAGGGAAACCGGCAGGAGCTGGGTGAACGTGACCGTAAATCTTCATAAATTTTCATTTTTTTTTTTTTTAATGCATCAGCACACCTTTTTGGAGGCAGCCAGTGTTCCGGGTTCATGCAGATTACTGCTGAAAGCCTGAGGCGGAACGTCGGAATTTGAAAACGCTGAGCGTGATAAACTGCTTTGTTTTCCTCTCGCTTTTATCTCGGCCTGTTGCTGCACGAAACCCATCAGATTCAAACAGGAGAGTCTCTCCTGGTTCTTTTGCTTTTCCTAACTTTTTTACGTAACGTAGTCACAGGGAGGCTTCAAAGAGTCGAGAATTGGCCAAAATAAGACGGAGTGAGGCTGAAAGCGGCCTTCAGAGGAGAACGAGACGCGAACACCCCGGGTTTCATGCAGGGTGGAGAGAGAAGCCCGGCTGCTGCTTGCTGCTCGGCGTCTCCCTGGGCGATGGCCGCCTCGGAAGGGGTCTCCGACGACTGGTGTGGCGTCACCTCGGCTCCGGCTCGCTCTCGGCTCGCTGGCGGCCCTTCCGCGTGCGAGATAAGTTATCAGGAAGTGGATCTCATAAGCATTAAATGAAGGCAGTTTTTCAAAGGGGGGGGGCTGTTGGGGGGCAGCAGAGACTCGTTACTGCAGAGGAGCCGCGGCGACGCCACAGCTTCTAACATCCAATTTCCACGACGAGGTACCCCAGAGGGAAAATTAGCATTGGGCTCCCTCTGGATGTTTACACGGCGACGCGGCCGATCATAACAGGATCAACCTAATCTGATCAAATGGTTGGAAAACGTTTGAAGGTGAAGATAAGAGGACACAAAGCAGCCTCCCGCCTCGCGCTAACGAGCTGCCGCCTCGACGCTCCCGTCCCGCAGGAGCCCAAACCCCAAACCTGCCCGCACGCCGCTGCAGGTCGGACAGAGGACAGAGGAGGACGTCCCGCCAAGACGTTTACCACAGATCTCTCGGGGTCATCGACCCCGAGTATCTCTGCGCTAATGAAAATTCCCTCAACCATGGAATGGCCGTATTGATCTGCAATCCTCCGCTTCTGCCCGAAGCGAGGCCGAGCTGCAGCCCGGCGGGGTTTCCCGGTCTCGCTGCGGTCAGTCCAGCGCTATGCAAATCACCGGCATACATTACCGAGAGGAAGACCGCAGAGGACACCAGGGGCGATTGATTCCGCTTCTGTAAACTTCACAAAGTCTGCTGACTAATTAAGATCGCCTCCTTTCTTCACGCGGTTCTGTTTTTGCTTGGTGATTTATGGGATTCAAGAGGCAAACATCTCCCCGAATGTTTAATCCGACGTGGAAATCCCTTAACAAGCAGCTTTTCCAATACCTAGGAGGTTTCTGTTCTTTCCAATTACTCTGCGCCGGAGTGATGAGGAACCGAGGGAGGCCGTCTCACAAAGTTAGGGGTTTTCACAGCTAAACTGATTTATATTAATTGCGATTTCACTGGTGGTTTGAAAAATCGTATTTTTACTAAGATTTTGCGCAGAAGTTTTATTCTTTGGGTGAAGCGTTTCGACGCCTCTGATCCAAAAGAGGAAGGAAGTGCGCCCGGCACTCTGTAACGGTGGGAGTTACTGTCCGATTAGCATTTTATGCCGGCTATAAATGATTAGACTCAAATGTTTTATTGCTTTTCTGCAGCGGACTTGGAGACGATGCCTTCGTTTGAATTTATGGCTTCGCGTTTGAGACAAATATTCGTTCTGGAATTTTACGGTTCGCCAGCGATCTGGCACGCAGAAAGTGACGCGCGCACGAATTACAGCCAGAGTCAGACTGACCAGGGCCGGGCGGCGTCCCGCTTATCCACAACACGAGACGAACGCAGTGGAGACCCGCGACTGATCACTCAGCGCCGTCTGAGTTATTTCAATGCAACAGCAGAGCCATTAACGGCGTGTTTAACACCTTTACGCTTCACCGGAGCCATTAATTCGTGCTCCACATGTGCGGCGGGCTGATCTGTGTGGATCACACGTCCGCCGCGCTCTGCCGGCCCGCCGTTAATTAAGACCGGTGCCTGGCTGTTTAATTAGTCCAAAACGGAGATCCGCCACGCAGACAACGCAGGCAGAAGATTCAATTAGGGCTTCGCTGGAGCGCGCCGCCCCGGCCTGCCGGGCCGCGACGCGTCAGCACGCCGACTCGGCGGCTGCAGCGCGGACATTTAGTGACCGGGCCGCCGGTTCAACACCGTCAGGCGTCTTCCCGCTTCCTGCGTTTGACTGAATTCATCAGGCAGGATGGTTTCGGAATGTGGCGAAGAGGAAGGGAAACACGGAGGTTAACGGTGTGAGCGCCAGCGGCTGCGTGGCTAATTGGGCATGGAGTCAAACGAGCACTGTCAAACTCCCCAAATATTCAAAGCGGTGTCAGATCAATATTAATCTCTCGCGGGGCGGCCTGGAGTTGTGCTGACTGTTCCAGTAACGCTCCTCATTACAGTGATAAACTGGACTTCTGCGTAAACGGCTGTCAGCGGATTCTTCTGCTCGCGTTGTTTCTCAGTCAGGTCATGCGTGGGGTTCCAGGAGAGATCCTCCAGATGGGGGATTCCTTTGATTTAAAATGAAACGGAGAGACGCCTCAGAGTGGTCCTCATCCCGCCGGAACTTCGGCCGTTTGGAAGCAGCAGCCTCTGATTGGCTGCGACAGGCAGCCAGATGGGAAAGAGATGAGGAAGCGGTGGGAGTGGAGAGACTTTTATTGGCAGCGCGGACGCAAATAAGGAGGCAAACACTGATTTCCAAACATTGTCTGGTCTCAATCGAAGTCGCCAGCTTTTCTTTTTTTCCCCCCTTCAGCCAATAAACAGCCGAAAAGTTCAATCAGAGCAGAGAATTCAGATGAGGATTGATGATGATGAGAAGAAAAGACACCTGAGGAACTGAAGCAAGGAACTGAAACGCGAACCTCAGGATCTGTTCTATTTTCTGACTTTTTTCGGAACTCCTTCAACCATTTTGAAAAACTGGGAGTGTCAGGAGGCGAAGCTGGAGACCGAGACACTCAACTCGGATCGACTCGGCTGATTTCAGATCGACACAGACCTGAAGGCGAAGCGGGAATGGAGGCCGGGGCTGTTGATCAACACGTCCAGCAGGGGGCGGCGCACGCTGTTGGTTTCATGTCATTTCGAATCCAGACGTTTGCCGCCTTGTGTTTTCGAAGTGATCCTGATTACTGTTGTCTTCTTTGCTCCTTTCTGGAGCGGCACGTCAGCCTTACTGCACAGCACTGCCCCTGCAGGCCATCAGTGGCACTTCTCCAGAAGATCAATGGAAATCTAGAAAACTGCACATTAATGGAGACAGAAGATGGACTCAATTCTCTGTTGTCAATTATTTCTGATTTGATAGTCATAAATGTGTCTCCTTCATCACTGATGTCTTTAAGAAAACTACGCTCTATGGGACCAAAATATCTCATTTTATTCTCGATTGATTTCACGATGGAAACGAGGCGGAACCTTCAATATGAGAGCAGCTGTAAAGTGTCTATATCACCTGATCACATAAATGTAATGCTCAATTAATTTTGTAATGGTTTATCAAATGAATAGTTAATTCACTCATTTCTTTGAATTTCAGAGTTTCGTTCCTTCCCGTCTCGTCCCTTTTCAGCTCTGCTTCAGCTTTTTAGGAGACGGCAGGAAAAACCAGCCTCACAGACATGTTATGATTAAAATGATAGTTTGAAACTGTTGCTCTCCGTTTCCACCTCAGAGATTATTGCCACTCATTATTCATGACCTTTTTGATGAATTATTTTCATGCCATGATGAGATCCAGCCCCATCAATCATCATAACATTCCTATAATTCTCCCAATGACTGGCGGAGTTCTCAGCCGACTCTCTGCGCAGATTAAGTCCAGCTAATTCTCTCTTGAAGATAAGACAAAGTGAAGGGATGTAACCAAACTTTCATGACGCCTGGAGGGAAAACATTATCACGGTTTGCGCCGCGGCAGCCGATAGGCTGCACGGCAAAATTAGAGCAAAAAAATAAGAGCGAGAGAGCGAGGTTGGTGGAGCCCGAGAGGCGGCAGCAGCAGCCGTGGGTCAATCTGAAAACGCTGCACATCAGCAGCTCCCGCCGAGCGTCTCGGAGGTGAATGGTGTCCTTTTATCTGCGATGTATTTATAGATGCCGGTGGATCAGAACGCAGCTGTCACGCTCGGGGGAGCGGCAGCCGACGGTCCTGCAGTCATCAGGCTCCAGGGATCCGGCGCAGCGCCGGAGCTCAATGAATACATAATTCCATTTTCACTCGGCTGGATCGCAGCTAATCTGACACAATAGAGGCCCCGGGGCCGGTGGGAGCTCCCGGCTCGGCACCGGAGCAGGGAGCGGCGCAAGGTAGCCCCGATCACGCACGTCAGGCGTGTTTCCGGCGTGTAAATCAAACACTCGTCGCCCCTGTCAGGCTGCTGGAGTGAAAGCGGGAGTTTGACTGCGGCGTCAGGCTCCTGCTGATGAGGGCGCTCCCATCGGATGAGCGTCCATCAAAGCAACTTTTCATGTTCCCGTGCGTCCCTCAGGTCCGCATCCAGACATCAAAACCTCTGAGCCCTCGCCGGCCGGTCGCTCTGCAGGCTGTGGTTTGGCATCAACGTCACAGTAAAGAGATAAGAGGTTCTTATCAGCGTTTCAGGAGGGAAGTCAACATGTCAACGGGGAAAGCTCTGGGATGTCAAGAACGTGGAGAATAGAAACGGTCAGCGGCGCTGGAGCCTGAGCAGACGTCCAGGGAAAACCTGACCTCCTCCAGCGAGACTCAGGAATCAGAAGCCGGAGCTGTGAATTCAGCCGTCCTCATTATGTATTCAGCCGAGTCTCAATCCAGCCTCCCATGACGGACAGTCGTCCGCAGTTCCATCAACTTTTGACTTGTGGAATGCATCTTATACAAAAACATTGTTATAACATTCAGACAAACCAGTTTTTCCTGCAGGAATTCTGCGGCCATTCACATTGAAAATATGCCTGTGTGGGAGGACGAGACCAAATCATGAAAATATAAATAGATGTCCTGCCATTGCATCATTAACTCGCCGTCTTTTGGTCCCATGCACACTCTCCATCCGGCGCCCGGCCTCCCGCGAGCTCGGCCGTTTGCCGCAGGGCTCCGTCCTCGCCCAGTGTCTCAGTCTTTAATCAGAGGGCCCGGTCCGGGCAGCACATGGCCGCCGCGACCTTGTCCTGTCACATGCTCTCTTTCTCAAAGCGACTCACTGTGACAGGCCGGCGTGAGTGAAGGGAGCATCCCAAAACCCCGTGGCTGGGCCGTGCCGAGGAAGTGTGGAAAACAGAGCCGCCTCTACACCGATAAATCCCCCCTGGGCCGGAGTTTCCTGTCATCTGAACAATTATTCATCTAAAAGCCGTTTTGTAGTTGTTTTCCATCTATTTGAAGAACTTCTCATGTATTTTTTGCAGTTATTTTGTATCTCTTTATTTAAAATATTTATGGAATGAAGATATTATGGATTGCTTTAATAGATACATATTTCATGTTTAGCCCAGGGGAGACCTGAGCTTCAGATGCTGGAATAAAGTCAGACTAGAGCATGAGACCGCTTCACTAAGGCTGTCTGTCGCTCTGCAGGACTGTATGTGGGTGTGTGATTGTAGATTCCGTGCATGGCGGTGGGGGGTATGAATGTAAAGCGACAAAATACACAAGACTTTCACTTCATCCAGCGCCTTTTCAGACACGGTAAATTAGATACATGTGGCGATAAATCCAATAAATCCAACATGTGCTTGTTGTCATTTCCGGCTTATCACTGCATTTCTTTCTCCTCGCTTTATTGGAGCTAATCTGATGAAACTCTATCCTGAGCTGTTCACGGAATACCTAATGGATTCAGTCTACCTTTTATACTAACAAGACAGGCTGGGGCGGGGGTGGAGGTGGAGGTGGAGGTGGGGGCAGCGTCGCTCACTCAGATCCACCCCTGGACGCCCCTCTGGGAGACGACGGTCTCGTTCATTTAATGGCTCATTGGAATAAAAACAGACGCAGATGGGGAGAAAGACGGCGATGACTCAAAGAATGAGGAGGCTGCCTCATTTTCCTCTGCTTTCACCGGAGTCGTTCTCCCACCTGACGCACTCCGTCTTCATCCTCGTCTCGCAGATTATTACAATCATTGCTTTTGCTCACAGGGTTGGCCGGGAAAATATTGACACCAACGCAGCTTAAGATGTTGATTATGCCGCGTTATTCCATCCCATATTACAATCTGGCGCCGTTCACTCGCCCCGGGTCTTATTTCCCAGGTGAACAACCTCCTTCTGCCTCTCCTCTCCGTGATTTGCTGCCATTTGTTTTTCATTTCCGTCCTCCTCCTCGCCTGTTCTTTTTATTATTCCATGTGTCATTTAGTCCATGGACGACTTGACTCAGTCTAAACTGTGGCGCCTGCGTTAGCATACAGATGAGGAGCACATTTTAAGATTAGATGCTGATGTTTAGCGCGTGGAGGGAGTTTTTCAATTAATGCATCGATTGTGCTCCTGTTTCTTCTCCTTTCTTCATTACAGCTGCAGGAGACATTAAACATGTTCTTCTCCAGCATGAAAAATTGGCAGCACTTCTTCCACTGAGACGGCCATCGCTCACTGAGCGCTCTGTAATTCACTTGTGCGACGGTTCTTCCGTCCTCTGACTGATCGCCGGAGCAGGTTGTCTGTAAATGCCAGGTGTGTGTGTGTGTGTGTGTGTGTGTGTGTGTGTGTGTCAGAGATGGACTCGCTGCGGATCCTGCTCTACTCGCTCATCTTCCTGCTCAGCGTCTTCGGGAACCTGCTGATCATCGTGGTGCTGATCCTGAACAAGCGCATGCGGACCGTCACCAACTCCTTCCTGCTGTCGCTGGCCGTCAGCGACCTGATGATGGCCATCTTCTGCATGCCCTTCACCCTCATCCCCAACATCCTGGAGGACTTCATCTTCGGCGCCGCCATGTGCAAAATCGTCACCTACCTGATGGGTGAGTGCGAGTAGCACGAGACGGTTAATATCGAGTCTCTTCTCTCACTTTAAAGACCCAGAAGCATCTGCTTCCAGGTTTCCGTGATTTCATTGACGTGAAACTAAGAAGATAGACAATTATCATTTTGAGGTGTGTGGGTTGAGTTTTCTTTACTTTGGTAGCACTTAGCTGTTGTTTTAGTTTTTTATTTAGGAAAAAAGTATAATATTACACACTATTCATTAGCTGATGTGCTGTTTTGATTATGATCTACTTCATCAACATAATTCAGACCTTACAGTGAATCACAGAATATAAAGCGGTGTGATGTTGATGGAGCGTGGTGCAGCTTTCCATCACGCTTCAGAACGCCGTGAATGCACAAAGTACTGCGCGATAAATCCCAAGTCCTCCTGAGCCGAGCTGACAGAAACAAGACGGAGATGAAACGGATCTTATCTTTTCTGCAGGCCCAGGTTTCCCCTTCGGTGGATGTGCGTGTTAATAATTCAACAGATAAACTCGGGCTTTTCTCTGGCGAGTGGCAGGCGGGCGATCACACTCTTCAGATTTTTAGATTCCAGCCTGAAAATCGCTCGGCTTCAATCGCCGGGCTGCGCGGCGGAGAGGCGCCTCTCCAGGCTTCGTTTCTGCCCGTCAAAAGGAAGCCGTCGCTTCTGAAAGCGCTCCAACAGTCACACGTCTCCGGGAGTGTGACTCGGCGATGAGCTGGCTCGGATCGGGACGGACTCGAGGAGCCACGTGAGCGCTGACTCAGGCTGGAGTACACTGAGCGATGGACGGAAAGATGCTCAAGGTTTGGGTCCATATTTTGATTATTGTCTGGGAAAAGTGCAGGACGAGTCTAAGGAAGCTCCGTTTCAATTACTGGGCTCTGAGCGGCAATAGGAGGAGGAGGAGGAGGAGGAGGAAGAGGAGGAGGCAGCACGGCTGTTATTTTATACTTATCATTTCTGTCAAGGTAAAGGCAGGAAGACAGTTCAACTGTGGAAATGATTGAGTCACTTTACAGGAGTACAGACCTTCTGTGAAGCCGCAAAAGCAGACGGGGTCACCCCACTCTTCCTCATCTCATCCTCTTCAAAAAAACAGATTCAACAGTGAAATATTGAGACTCAGGGTCCTGAAACGCCCGATCTGTCCGAATCGCCCTCGGGCCTCCGCTGAACACTGATCAATACTCGGCATTGTTGTGACGATCCCCGCCCATCGATTTTGTGGCGAACCTCCCGGACGAACTCCTGCAGCCTCCGCGGAGTCATCTGTTAGCGCACGCCCATTAGACACGCGATCCGCCATCCGTCGCCGCGCGTCTCCGACGCAGTGAATCACCGCTGGTGCTGGGTTTCAGCGCCGGATCGCAGATCGATGCTGCGATAATGAGAGCGTTTGTTTCTCTGCGTTCCGGCTTGTGCGGGCCGTCTTCAGTCACGCTTACGTTTCCATGTTTGTGTGTTTTTCCTTCTTTTTGCTCGCCGTATGATGAAATTAGCAGCCAGCCCGCCGCCGCCGCCGCCGCCGCCGCCGCCCCTCCCTGAGGGGGCCGTTTGCATAATGCGATGGTTTTTGACTTTCCTGCACCTGGAACACATGATTTCCATTTGTAGAGCTTCGGAGCCTCTGGGCTTCTTCTGCATGGAGCTGGATGTAAAACTCAGAATTATTAAAAGCGCCGTCAGTCGGGGGATTTGTAGATGTGATGGCGAGGAGCCCTCCGAGGCTCCACACTTCACAGATTCACTCAAAAGGCAGTTCTGCAGCCGTGAGCTCGCCTCGGGTTCCGCCGACAAGAGAAAGGATTACGGAGGAGACGCAGCGGGGGAAAGGCATGAAAGTGGCGTTCGAGTTAATTTGACTGGTAATTACCTTCGTGGCAGCCGGTCTAGAATCACCTCTCCTCCAAATCCGCCTCACGCCGCGGCGGCGAAGCTTCAATCGGCACAGAAAAAACTTTAACTAAGACTCTCAAGACTAATGAAAAAGTGTCCATTGGCTTTAATGTTGGCGCCGCGGCGGTTTCACGGAGACGACCGGACGGCGGAGTGAGCGTGAGGCTCTAGTGATGAGGAAGAGATTCGACGGACAGAAACAGAGACGGAGCTGCACTGAATGTTCATCCCATCACAACTCAGAGATGATTCCATCTGCCTGTCGGTTGGTCTGAGAGGTCGCGACCTTTCCAACATGGAGTGCCAGTTCAATGCTGTCCTGTCGACAGACGAGCCCTAACGGCCGCCGAATGTAAGAACAGCCTGAGGCTTTGGACGGACGTTATGTTAACGGTGATGAGGTGCACAAACACGACACAGAAGAATGGATGAGTATCACTTCCTGTTTTCTGTCGCGGTCCTTCCTCGGAGGTTAAATGAATTGATCTGCTTCCAGATCAGCGCCGGCCTAACACGTTTCCATCCAAACTGATGGCGGAGCGATCCAGACCCGATCCCATGATGCATCTGTTCCCTGAGCGGCCGTCTAATCGCTCAGACTCGCGCCGCTGAACCTGCACCGTCTCCATCCGTCTGAATCTTTTGTCAGCGCCACCTGAGAGCAGTTTTTGTGATGATTCATTCACACATTCTGGTCTCTTTACATCTTTCTATTTTTGAAATCATCATTCTAACACCTCTGTTTTGATCCGCGGTGAATTTCAGCGTCGTCCTGAGACGTTTCCGTCTCATTTGTTGGTCATTTAGCATCTTCTCAACCTTTCCACATGCATTTGTTTGAGCCACCAGGAAAGTTATTTCTATGCAAATGTGCCCGAGTTGACCTCGCATGGTTCCAGAGCTTCCACTCCCCTTCTGCTTTATTCCTGCTGTTTGTTTGCTTTCTAAAGCACTTTTCAAAAGTGACCCATAAATAATTCTTCTTTTCCTTTTGTCTGCTCATTATTTTTTATTGTTTCTCTTCTTTACGGTGCTGGAAAAAAAAAAAGAAAGAAAAAACCCATCCCTGCTTCTCTGCGCCTCGTTTTCACAATCAAGGAGAGTCGGTGCTTCGGCTGAGCATGACCGCCTTCAAGCATCAACAAAAGAAAGAGCCCACCCCCCCCTGCTCTCCGCGGCCCCCCGTCCCTCCCCGGGTGTGTGATTCGGTCTTCCTCCCCGTCTCCGCTCGGCACTTGAAAGAGCGGCGTGGGCGTGAGAGAGGGATTGTGCCGCTCGGATCTGCATGTTGGCGCCGAGCCGCCCACCTCCCTCTGCCGGGGCGGGGGTCCTCCGCCCCCCCCGAGGAGGCGGGGGTCGTCCTCCATCCTGCTCCTGCTCTGTGCCGCTCTGTTTTCGAGTGGCTTCATGCTCAGGTGTGCCGGCTCTTCCTGCTTCATCCGGCCTCATCTTCACTTCTTCAGACTTCTCCCTCCTCACTTTGAGAGTTCCGTTGCCTCGTGTGACAGAGATGCGGGAGTTCTCGGTCGGACGCAGCGTCCCGTCAGGCTTCACGCCCGTAAAGAAAACAAACTACTTCGGTCTTTAATAATGCAGAACAGAACATCAGCGCATGCTCGTCCAGCAAAAAGACGCATTCGGATTCTGAACCAAACATCCCCCACTTCTCCTCCTGCTCCTGGTCTCCATTCGCATCCTGACATTTTCAACCGTGCAGCAGATTCATAAACTAAACCCTTCATTCCTCAGCAGCCGATATCGAGGCTTATTTTTAATGGCTGGGCCGCTGCTGGAACGTGCAGAAAAGGCTGAACAACGTTCAGCAAAGGCAGAGCAGCTCGCCGTCTGTTTCCTGTAAACTGAGCGGCTTCGCGTCGGGAGGAGAATTTATAATGCCTCCTTTCCTGGAGCGTAACTGTGAGCCTCCCCGACGAGAGCGAGCGGCGAGCGGCGATTTATGCGGCAGACATCTGAATGAGGGTTGCTGCTCTCGACACGCAGGTTTGACTTTATTAATGCTATTTGTTTCACACTCCGCAACATGAAATGAGCACCGACCGAGGAACCCCCGCCGCTCCACCGGCGCCTCGTCTCTGTTTAACCCCAGCATCCTCCCCGCTCTGATCGCTGGAAGAACAGATGGAGCACCAAACTGGTGACAGTTTTTAAAAGTGCTGCGTTAGTTTCAAGGCATCCTGTCTGTCCTCTGAACTCCAATTAGTGGAAAACAAAGAAACACTTCTCCACTGATCCTGTTCCTGTCTTCTCTGGTATTTATGAACGTATTTCACTGTTTTACCGCCTAGATCCTTTTCCAGGTCATATTTTCCCGTCAAATGATGACAGATTGTTGTAATTCTGTGTGTTTTGCAGGAGAAATAAATGAGTTCACAGACGTATGCCTTATAAAACCTGATAGCTTCTATTTTAAATGACGCCACTCTTTGTAAGAAACATGTCTGAACACGGCTCTTCCCGTCAGGGAGGCTGTCGCCCGTTTTACTGACGGCGGACGTATTTTTAATTACGGTTCAAGCCTTGTTTGAGTTTGAAAGCTGGCTGTGCAGCTTCTGTTAGAGATAACAGCTTCTGCCGCAGCCTCGGCTCGACTCAAACGTGAATTTTAATGAGATTTGTGGGTAATTAACGTATGAAGAATGATTCTAATAAACAAAGAGCGTGCTGGATCCTATGCGGAAGACACGATGGTAACTTCCCTTCTCCTCCGTCTCCTCCAGGCGTGTCGGTCAGCATCTCCACCTTCAGCCTGGTGGCCATCGCCATCGAGCGCTACAGCGCCATCTGCAACCCGCTCAAGTCGCGGGCGTGGCAGACGCGCTCGCACGCCTACCGCGTCATCGCCGCCACCTGGGCCGTGTCGCTGCTCATCATGGTGCCCTACCCGGTCTTCAGCGTCATCAAGTCCTTCCCCAAGGCCAACGGCACGGTGGGCCGCATGTGCCGGCTGGACTGCCCCAGCCAGCAGGCCGAGCAGACCTGGTGAGTCCCGGAGGCGCTTCCCCGAGAGCGTTCCGTGCTGGAGGTCGGACGGAGAGTCTGCTCCTGCTGAAACTCTGATTTCCATTCGGCCTCACGCCGTCATTTCCATATGTGTTGCCGGTCCGTTCTCTTTCTCCAGCAATCAGGCCACTCTGGGCTGATTGCTCACAGCTGGGGGGAAACGCCGCATGCTGATTGGAACATTTCGGTGATTTTGCTCAGATTTTCAGCACAAAGCTTTTGAGGCAACTCTTAATAAACAGATCGACGCTCATTTCAAGCTGCGTTTCCACAAACCGGGGAAAAGGAACCTGATGGTGGAGCTGCAGAAATCACTGGAGGATCAAACCGAATGTATTTCGCCTCTTTTGAAGTGAGATTCACCGTCTGTAGTCGAGCGAGTGCGTTAGTGTTTTAAAAGTCAGGCAGTACGTGGGCAGCCCCGGACTACAAAGGCCTGTTTGACAGGAACAGCTTCCTCTTCTGCCTGTCGTCGGTGATTTACCTCCGGCTCGTATCTCAAATCTTCTGTCAACCCGCCTCAGTTTCACACGTTGTCCGAGTCAGACTCGACAGATTTACGTGGATTAACTTTGCTCCTCTTGAAAACTCTGGGGTGCTTCCCCTCAAGCCATGAATGAAAAAATGAAAAAGATGAGACGCGGAGGTAATGATGGAGCGAGGGCTCTTTAATCCTGGTCGTTTTCTGAATAAGCCTGTGGGCAGAAGTTGTAGAAGTGGAGACTTTCAGTACAGGGCGTCTGAAAAATGAATGAAATCGTTCGGTGAGAGTTTCAGGAGATGAAAAAGTGAACAGGTCTCTCCTGCTGAGGCTCAATTAGAGAGGCTATGAAATGGATTTGTTTTCTGCCTCGGCAGCAGCTGTACCAGAGGTCTGAGCGAAGCCTGAACGAAATGGGCGAAGACATCATTAGACGGAGGAGTCGAGGCTCATTCTGCCGTCTGACGTCAATCCGACGCCAAAGTTTTCAGCTCCTGCACTTTTCAGGAGCCAAACTTGTGCAAAGAGCGAGGAAAGAAGCAGTAACTGCAGCCGGAGCGCCCATCGGCGCCCTCTCAGGACCAATAACAGCCGCTCTGCCGCCGGAGAAGCCGGACCCTGGTCCGAGGTGTTCCCAGCTCGATCCGCCAACAGCCGAGGCTCCGCAGGAGGGAACAATTAGGCTGCAGAGGAAACCCGACGCGGCCGGAGCCTTGACTGACTTCTGAGGTCCGCCGTGAGGGAATCCGCCGTCCGGCTGTCCGTCAGGCTTCAGCGGGGAAGAAGAGGCGGCGGGAGACCGTTTAATTAGTCCGCTCTCCGAAGAGATTGGGGGGGAGAAGTCGAGTCTCGCATGTGGAAAGTTTCAGATCCGCCTTTCAACTTTTAATTCGGCGTCACCGATATTCAAATGGCGGCCGGTTCGCGGGGGGTTAAAACGGAGCTGGCGAAGAGATAACACCTCCGCCGTGAGTGCTCAGCAGAGAAAGAAAAGGGGGGTGGCGGCTAATGAAGCGGCGCAGGAAGTCATTCAAGCGTCTGTTTCCAGCGAGAAATCACAGCGACGAGGAGCAAACGGCAGCAAAACACAAAAGAGCCATAAAACAGATAATGGACCAATTAGGTCCAGTGGAAATGAAGGATTCTGGGACGGTTTTACTGAGTTTTACATAAAAACAAAGGTTTTCTGGAGCAGCGGGGAATCTTATTCACACAGGCAAATTATCTGGACTCTGATTCATTCAGCTCCACTTTAATGAAAATCAAAGATAAAGGCTGCCGTTGTGCCAGAATTTCAAACTCCGACATGATAAAAATGACACTTGAATGAATCTTCTGGAGACCAAAACATGAAAAACACCCAGCAGTGGACGTCTCTGTTTGATCTGATACAAAAAACAGCAGCATCTGTTTTATTCATTATTTCATAAATGTGCCCATACTTTCACTGCTGTAACAAATCTGCACATTTAAACAATCATTAAGCAAAGACTGTATTAGAAATTAGGCCAGCATTAATCCGACAGTTTAAGTGCTTTAGTTTGCTATCAGAAGTTTATAAAAGTCAAATATTCTGTGGTTTCCAAATGGATTTATCAGTGAAGCTTCATCTGAGGCAATAACAAAGTCATCATTAAGATTCCAGCTTCACCTACCATGACAAGAGCTTCAGTCAGTGGAAATTAGTCAACTTTGAATCAAGAGAACACGGTAAACAGTACAGCTTTGTTTTAAAGCTCCACGTTAGGGGAAAAAAAGAGCGTCTCTTCAGGCTCACGCTGAATAAAAGGACTTGAGTTTTTAACAGCTTAAACTTCTTCAGCCGGAGGCCGTTTCATGGGGAACTCGTGAAAATGGGAGAGTCGGTTCCAGCTCCACAAGCATCAGAGGGGAAGTGAGCAGCCTGACAGCTCGGCGGACGAGACGCACACCAGAGAGCTCACAGATTCAAGCCGGAGGGGAAGTGAGGGGACCGGCTGCTCCAGGAAACCTGGGTGCAGAGAACACGTTGAAGGGAGATTTCCGGCGATCTGAAGGAAGATCACCTGCATGTCTACACCCAAGTACAAAAACAGAGTTTTTAAATGTTCCGTTCAAACGTTTATCGTCCTAAAAGCATCTATCTGCAATTACGAAAGGATAGTTCTGTTTTACCTCTGCTGATGAATCTAAAAGCGCTCGGTTCAGAACAGACTGAACGCCAACAGGTGCTGGGCGTCAAAGCGGGAGCGTGGACTCCGGCGAGCGTCGTTTTCTTTGATGATTCGTGTGAGACAGAGCCTGATGGGTAATCCCGGGGCTTCCAGGTGACGAGGGACCGAGCAGGTATGAATATTCAGCATGTTGCTTTAGCGCCATCCATCTGGATTTTCCCCCTGAGGGGCAACAACAAACACCGCCGCCATTTTCCCCCCTTTCACTCCGCTCCTTCATTTCCGCTCAGCTTTTGTTTCCAGCCGAGTATCAAACGGCCGCTGAGCAGATCGCCGACGTTGGAACATCAGAGAAGAAATGAAAGGACGCGTCTTTCTATTTCCTGTTTTATTTTAAAGAAGGGCTGATTACACCCGGCGGAGGTTTATCGGCCATCGAGCTTTGTTCTGCATTAATTGCGGCCTCCCTCCTCACTCCCGCTCAGAGAGACGCCGTCTCGTGACGTCCCAGGCGGCGTTCACCTTCAAACCAAACCGTCAGGTCTGACACCAGACGTCCGGAGAGGAGCGGCTCGCCGCCCGACACGGCCGAGACGCAGCTCTCCACTTTCATGCTCTGCTCAGAAATTACTGTGTGAAAACGTTTTGTTCGGCTCTTCGGGCTCGGTTCAGGACTTCTCCTTTGATGTGTCGTCAATCCAGACACTCGGGGGAGCGGCCGTTGTTCGTCTGCATTCAGACGGAGAGAAAGAGAAGGGAACAAGGCGGCAAAGGCTCTTTAGCAGTGGGAGACGAGGAGGAGTGGAGAATCCGTTCAGCAGTGAATGCTTTATAACTTCAGTTATGTTCGTACGATCTACAAAAACCTGAAAGATGATGTCTCGGATCGGGAGAGAATCGAGTTTCTGTCTTGCGGTCACATGTGCAGGTCCTGCTGTTAATGCTAATGTCAATATGAGTGTGTGTTTGTGTGTGTACTCTGTGTGTCAGCAGCACAGGGAGGGTGAGAATCTGGTGTTGACATCCTTCACTTGCTGCTTACTTACTAATGAACAATGAAACGACTGTCAACAGTTTCAGTTGAACAGAGACGATTTGTCAAAACTAAATTCCAAAACGATTTGAAAAATAGAGAAAGGATGGAAATCTGCATTTAAGCAATGGGAGATACTGGAGAGGAAGTTACCAAATGTAGCCAGCTTGCTTGATAAAGAGCTAAAGATACATTTCCAGCAGAGATAACTGACTGAATCTGTAGCCAAAAAAAGCAGGAAGCAGTTTTGCTTTGTGCTCATGTACCAGATACGTTTCTACAATTGTTTTTACATCAACTGTATCTGGCGCAAGCAGGGCTTCATGTTTGCAGCCATTTCACGGCTGAGGAGTGGAAGTGAAGGAGAAGGTTAGGACAACCTCAGAGCTGAAGCCGAGCTGGGTTCAGTGTGATCCTAATGAGGACTGCGCCGTTCGCCACCCTTCGGTTTCACGAACGTGTCCTCTGAAAGCCGCAGAGGCATGAAAAATGTAAGACATTATGCAAACATTGCATCAGAGCGAGCTGCTTAAACTGTCCAGAAGCAGAGGGTGCGGGGCCGTCCCTCCCTCCGCTGACTCTCCTCCCTCTGCTGTGAACTCCAGGTACGTGCTGCTGCTCTTCATCCTCTTCTTCGTCCCCGGGGTGGTGATGATCATCGCCTATGGCCTGATCTCCAGGGAGCTGTACCGAGGCATGCAGTTCGAGCTGAGCCAGAGCAGAGAGACTGCCGGTGAGCCGCCTCGCTTCACTTCCTCGACACTGGAACGCCACAGTCGCGGCGGTCTGTTTGGCCTCAGGCGGAGGACGGCATGTCGAGTCGCTACCTGCAGGTTCTGCACCTGGTCCCTCCAGAAACACACTCCTGGGTCATCCCAGTCTTCTTCTGGCCTCACGGCTGATTCCCTCCATGAGAAAAGCACAACCGAGCCGACATGCCGACACTCCAGGTTTTGACTGCGTGTGTGTTTCCATGGAGTCCAGGCTGTGTGTGATTCATCGAGCTGAGCAGCCTTCAGAGAGGCGACTGTAAATCTACCACAAAAAAAAAAAAAAAACAGGAGGCAGAGAAATGATGACCGTCCTGAGAGAAAACGCCTCAACGCTCCAGAGGAGCAGTTCATCGCGTCACTGAACCTGCAGATCCATACGTCTTATTGAAACCTTATTGGAGAGTCGATTGTCTTGGTTTTAATTTGCCACCGTGAGATATTTCCACCACAATCCAGATGCAATTATGACAATAAGGATTAATCGTGATGAAGTCCCATCCTGGGCGCTGATTTGTATGCATAAAACACTCTCGGGGTTTGATGGCTTTAGATTATCATCTATTGATTCATGGATGATGTAAATATGTGCTGGAACACACTCCAGGACGGGGACTCTTTCCCTGCACGCCCCTCATGTTCACTCATTTTTCAGGGTGTTTGTGGTTGAAGTTACCGCTGCAGATGAGGAGAAGCTCAGGTCTCCCTGAACTCCCGCGCCTGATTTGTCAATGACGTGTTTTGCAGGCCAGAAAAACGGCGCGAGCCGAGCCGCGGCGGAGCCGAACGACGACGACGACGGCTGCTACATCCAGGTGTCGCGGCGGCCCGGCTCGGCCGTGGAGCTGCCCACGCTGTCGTCCTCGGCGGGCGCCGCCCAGGCCCGGACGGAGCGCGCCCGCAGCAACACGTCGGAGGCCAAGCTGCAGGCCAAGCGGCGCGTCATCCGCATGCTGATGGTGATCGTGGCGCTCTTCTTCATCTGCTGGATGCCGCTCTACACCGCCAACACCTGGAAGGCCTTCGACCTGCGCTCGGCCGCCAGGGCGCTGTCCGGGGCGCCCATCTCCTTCATCCACCTGCTGTCCTACACCTCCGCCTGCGTCAACCCCATCATCTACTGCTTCATGAACACCCGCTTCCGCAAGGCCCTGCTGTCCACCTTCGCCTGCTGCTGCCGCGGCCGCCTCTGCCGCCGCTGCCTGCCGCGCCGCAGGAGGGAGGCCGGCGAGGACGGCGTCACCGCCACCTCCATGGCCACGTCCATGGCCACCTCCATGTCCAAGTTCAGCTACACCACCGTCAGCACCGCCGGCACCTGATGGCGGCCTGACTGCGCACGCCGTCTGCATTCCTTTCCGTCTCTCTCGCCGTCTTCACCTGTGAGTCACGCGCTGAGTAACGTCCTCCTCCTTCGTTTTCCACGTGCGCGGCCGCAGGACGGGAGGCGGCGGACGCCTCGTTTCCGTCTTCATCTCCGTCCGCTTCGTTGCACCCTGAAGAGAAATTCAAGTGCCTGTGCTCTCTGTGTGGCTTCGTCTGTCATGTCCGAAACATGGGAATTCTCCAGTCTGTGTTGGTGTAAATACTGTCTTCATGTTCTGAACGAGCCGAAGGTGAACCATCTGAAGGGGGTGTCGCGCTGGCCCAGCAAGAGCTTAGTTTAATTTGACTTCATTATAGATTTTCATTCTTTCCATTTTGAACCAAAAGCCAGAAAATCCAGGCCACTGACGATCAGCCTGATTGTAAAAAAGATGATCTTCTTCGTCCACTGCGCTCATAACAGAGGACTGACAGGCGACTGAAAGCTGAGAACCTGATCAATAATGTCTGTCCTGACTTGTGTAACCAGGAGAAAATGGGAGTCAAATTTTAAGAAATTTCCAGTAAAACTCTTTAAAAAATAAGCATCCAAATATAAAGAAATATCTATTAAAATACGGGATGGGGGGAGGCTGCAAGAAGTTTAGTGACCACGAATCTCAAAGTGTCTCTGTTTGATGCCTCCAGATCTGCTGCTGGGAACAGGGAAAATCTTCATATCTTAAAATAATTCTCTTTTACAATCCAACTCTTTGGTTGGAGGAAAACCCTAAATGAAACCTAAGGAAAGAAACCCTTAATGAAAAGCATGCAGTGATCCTGAAAATGGGTTTGGAGCGATGTTCAGGTCAAACCAGTCCCAGCGTTCCTGGAAGCTGAAGCGTTGAGGAAGCAGCTGGACGAGGAGACAGACGACCGGGAGGGAGGAAGACGAAAGACCTTCCTGCTGAGGATCGAAGGAACATCTTTGGATTACTTCCTTTGAATATGATGCAGGACTGACGGGACGATTGGAAAGTATCAGAATATCAGAAAATATCAGAAGTGCTTCGGGAGATTTATTCAGTGTTGTGTTGTTTGTGTTCTCACAGCTTTAAAAAATTAAACTGTTTACAACCTTGGTGAGAGAACAGCGCTCTTCATTTACCCTTCAGCTCTTTTATTTCCTCTCAAATTAAACTGAAAACCAGTATCCTGACCTTCGCGCGCATCAGTACTAACAGCACTTATTA
This sequence comes from Salarias fasciatus, assembly GCF_902148845.1. Classification (NCBI taxonomy): domain Eukaryota; kingdom Metazoa; phylum Chordata; class Actinopteri; order Blenniiformes; family Blenniidae; genus Salarias; species Salarias fasciatus. The sequence continues at coordinate 16,268,658 of NW_021941230.1, forward strand.
TCTCAAACCGCCTATCGAGACTCAGTCTGACGAATGAGAAGAGCAGGAGCCTGTAATGGATTAATGGACGGGCCGGCAGAATGTCCACCTCGACGTAAATTCCACTGTAGCCGTTGAGCTTATTTCTAAATGCTGACGCCGCCCACACGGCTCAGCGTGGAGCCGAGCTTTAAATACAGCGAGGACACTACAGAGTGTTCACTGACACTCGCCAGATATCACAGTTTCAAGGAGAAACCTCCGACCGAACGCCACTGACGACATCCCGAGTTCAGATCGAACGGCTCCCTGCCTCTGGCTTCAAACCTGCTCAGCTCTACATTTCGGCGATCGCTTGAGGCAACATTAAGAAAATCAGAGTCAAATTCAGTCTTTTTGCTTTTTCTCTCTTCTTTTCTGCGTCCCGAAGTGAGAGCACGGTCTAAATATACTTCCATCAGATCTAAAACCACACAGGCGTGGGCGCCGGTGGCTGAAAACCTGAAGAAGCTCCTCACTGCACAGGGCTGGCGTGTCGTCCTCATCCAGGGACGTTATCTGGTCCTGCAGGACTGAGCTCCAGGCTGCACAGGTCTCGGACCGCCGAGCAGCCGGCGGCGGCACGGGGGAGTTCCTCCAGCCGGGTCCGAGGGGAGTTCCGGCTCTCACACACGTACGGCAGCCATCTGAACTACAGAAACCACAACACTGCTGCAGACGTGCCAGGAATACTGATGCAGGGAGCGGCTCAGCGGGTTGTGAACGGCTGAGAGCTTTAAAAACTCACCTTTTCTGCTCAATTATCCGAGACGCCCGTCTCTCTCTCTCTCCCTCTGTCTCTCTCTCTCTGACTTCTACTGCAGTGCTGCCAATTACCAGGAGCTTTACCTGAGTACAAAGTCCCCCGTGTTCGTTCTCAGGCTAATGAGGTGCTTCTCAGGGACTCTCACCGTCCAGATCTCACGCCTTCAGTTCCATAAAACCAACCACAAAAGGCCGACACACAGGACCCGGCTCCATCTCTGATCATCACGGCAACAGGCAGAGCCTTTACTCCCGTATGAACCAACATGGGGACAGTCGGACTGAGCAGAACAGCAGCTGCCGGAGTCCTGTTAGCTCACTGCAATAATGTTAGCTTGCTGGAGTTCTGTTAGCTAGCTGGAGTCCTGTTAGCTCGTTGGAGTCTATTAGCTCGTTGGAGTCCTGTTAGCTCGTTGGAGTCCTGTTAGCTCACTGCAATAATGTTAGCTCACTGGAGTCTGTCAGCTAGCTGGAGTCCTGTTAGCTCATTGGAGTTCTGTTAGCTCGTTGGAGTCCTGTTAGTTAGCTGGAGTCCTGTTAGCTCGTTGGAGTCTATTAGCTCGTTGGAGTCCTGTTAGCTCGTTGGAGTCCTGTTAGCTAGCTCGAGTCCTGTTAGCTCATTGGAGTTCTGTTAGCTCGTTGGAGTCCTGTTAGCTAGCTGGAGTCCTGTTAGCTTGTTGAAGTCTATTAGCTCGTTGGAGTCCTGTTAGCTCGTTGGAGTCCTGTTCGCTCACTGCAATAAGGTTAGCTTGCTGGAGTCTGTTAGCTCATTGGAGGCCTGTTAGCTTGTTGGAATCCTGTTAGCTCAGTGCAGTAATGTTAGCTCGTTGGAGTTCAGTTAGCTCGTTAGAGTCCTGTTAGCTCATTCTAGTCCTGTTAGCTTGTTGGAGTCCTGTTAGCTCACTGCAACAATGTTAGCTCACTGGAGTCTGTTAGCTAGCTGGAGTCCTGTTAGCTTGCTGGAGTCCTGTTAGCTCACTGGAGTCCTGTTAGCTCGCTGGAGTCCTGTTAGCTCGTTGGAGTTCAGTTAGCTCGTTGGAGTCCTGTTAGCTCGTTGGAGTCCTGTTAGCTAGCTGGAGTCCTGCTACCTCACTGGAGTCCTGTTAGCTCGCTGGAGTCCTGTTAGTTAGCTGGAGTCCTGTTAGCTCACTGGAGTCCTGTTAGCTCGCTGGAGTCCTGCTAGCTCACTGGAGTCCTGCTAGCTCGTTGGAGTTCAGTTAGCTCACGTTCTCTCTCAGATCTGCTGAGCGGCGACAGCTTAGCGCCGTCACGTCTTGTCACTTTCAAGTCTGGGTGCCGTTTCTTGTCCTCCCGTTGCCGAGGCTCGCTCGGCTAACTCGACCCCCCCCCACCGCTCCCCGAGCCGCCCGTCCGCCACCGAGGCGTGTGAATACATGAATGACAATGGTGCGAGGGTGACAGCTGAGATTTGTACTGTCCGAGAGCGGCTCACAGGCTGCGGCGGCGGCGGTCTCCACTCACAGACAATTGGCAGAGAGAAAAATCCCCCGCAGAGCTGGAGTCGCTCCGGCAGCCCTCGGTTTGTAATTAAAGCGGGAGACAGTGAGTGATTTCCATATCTCTGCTCGCACTCGGGTGATTTATTTCAGTCCTTGTGCAAAGTCCTTCCACTTTCAGGAATCTGTCAGGCCCTTAAATGAGCGTGGAGCCGGAGTCGTTTCTGATAAATGAAGTCTGTTAAGTGCTTCGAATGACGACAGGTAACCTTGACTCATCGCAGAGAGCCTCCTAATGACAGAATGACTCCGGATCCGTCTCACAAAACAGGACGGCTGTCACCTCAACAGACCAGCAGGTTCAGATTAAACAATGTGAAAAAATAAAAGCGCATCGAAAAGAAGAAGCTGAGACACCCTCAGGCTATTTATAAAGGCAGGAAACCCAGACGAGCTCGAGAAAAGCACAGAGGCTGCAGGAGGAGGCCTGATATCACCTTCCTCAAGCTGCGAACCGCGACTCCATCATGACCGATTCTCCTTCGGAACAAAAAACCTCTGCACATTTTTCAAAACGGTGAGAAGAGAACTGCTTGAGGGGTGAGAAATCCAATTCTGACCCCGTCCTCAGAACAATGCCCCATGCAAATTGGAGCTGAAATGAGAGCGAGGCTTTGGCTCCCGTCTTATCGCCACCTCCCTACACCAAAATCCCGTTAAGGGCCTCGGGCGGCACATCAGCTGGAGAAAAAAAGAAAAACACACAAAAACAAAGCTGCAATCCTCGTTTTCCTCTTTATTCCATCCAGACAAGACGTACAACTGATTGTCGTCATCTCCAGACAGGAAATACAAAATGCCACTTCCCTCCCAGCGAAACACAAGCCTCCTCCCAGTCATGATTCATCGCTGCAGTCTGGAGAAAAACGTCATTTGCTTCCCTTTTCAAGCTTTTTCGTGGCTTCGTTTCAAGTTGCTCCGTGTGATTGTGCCCTCAGTTAAACTCTCATTTAAAGGATTTTTCATATTGTGGCTTAAATTGAGGGATTACTTGCTCTGAGGAAACTCCAAGTCCCTACAAACAAAACTGCACAATTTACCACTTTCTGAAAAGTTACCAGGATCCTCAGCCTGCGGCAAAAGGCTGACAAAACAGCCACAAGTAAATTACAAGAACTTGTCTCTCAATTATTTATAATGGCTTCCTTGAGGACGGCTGCGAGTAAAATGTGCCTCTGCTGGATTTTAATTTTTGCCTCCATTTTTTTTTTTTTTTTTTTTTTTAAGCAGAATAATTCATAATTGCAAAAGAGCAGTTTGCGGCAATTTCTCGCCTCCGGTGCGACGAGAAACCTCCTGTTTTGGCCCAGAGGTTCTGCACCTGAGAGCTGAATGAGGCAGCTCATCTGTCTGCCTTTCTTCCAACGCTCTCCTTCTCCAAACGCCGTTGGAGGGAGCTTCCTGAGCCTTAACTCGCACATGTCAGGTGAAGTGGCGTCTGGAGGGGAGCTGCAGAAAGCAGCGCAGAGCAGGAACAGGTGATGAAACCATGACTTTAACTCTTATTAGCGATGGAAATCCCGCACCGGCGCTGAGGCTGTTTACCGAAGCAGCCCTCGGGTCTGATGATGCATTTTAAAATCTTGCTTGTGCCTTTTTATGCTACATCGGAATGCTTATGAATAAATATAAAAGCTTGTGATTGTGTTGTTTTTCCCGAATTAAAATCAGCTAAATAAATTCCTCGCAGAGCTGGAAACACTCCGTCGCGGAGGAAGCGGGTCTGTGAATAAGTATTCAGCACTCAGAAGGACGAGGACAACAGCAAAGCAGAGGCAGTGAATAATAAAAGCGCAATAAACTCAGTGGAGTTTGCTTTCTAAGCAGATACGTCGGAGCGTGAATCAGTCCGGTGGGAAGCGACGCCTCCAGGAAGTTCGACCTCCGAGTTCAGGAGCTGCGGCGTTTCGTCTTGGAGCTCCGGTCTGACGCATCCAATGTTCTTATTTAGCCGTTCACCAGGGATGTGGAGCTTTCTGTTCTACAAACAGACACTCGGCGGTTTTCTAAGCTGATGCAAACCTTTTCAAATGGTTTCACGCCGTCTGCGAAGCGTCTTTCCTTGAAGTGTCGGAGCAACTGAACCCACACAACCTCGTTTCTGTCAGTCCTGGTCCGACCGAGTTTCAGAGAGAGCTGGACCGATCCAGACCGTGAAGCAGGAGCGCTAACCCCCACACTTTGCTCTAATCAGACCGAAACAGACGACACTTCCCCGGGAACAGGTGGACGGTAAACACAGGCGCTCCAGGCGCCGCCGAGCTCTCCGTGTTTACGGAGAGGTGGTCCTGTTTGCACGGAAGCCTTCATTTGTGGAACCAGATGTGCTGATTTGCATGCGACAAAAACAGGAAAACAGTTGAAACGAACGCTCTGGGAAGCCGACAGTGAAGAAGCGTCGTCTTTCTGTGTGTCAAACAACTTCCTGACTCCAAAGTGAGAAGCCGCTCAGGTATGCGACACCTGCAAGGCTGCCGAGCCGCACGCTGCTCTGAACTCATCTGTAATCGGGTTTGTTTCCCCAGAGCTGCGAGCTGCAGGTGCCTGTGTGTGTGTGTGTGTGTGTGTGTGTGTGTGTGTGTGTGTGTGTGTGTGTGTGTGTGTGTGTGTGTGTGTGTGTGTGTGTGTGTGTGTGTGTGTGTGTGTGTGTGTGCCATTAGCCAGCCCAGAGCGGCACTATTTGTCAGGACTGCCTGCAGCCGCAGGCCTCGGTAATAGAAGCGCGCGGCGGCGGACGGAGAGCGTGTCCCAGGCTTTACTGCCTTCACGGCCGTTGCTGCCCGACCCTCCCAGCAGCAGGCAGCTCATTCATCTTCCCCGGGTTCGCTCCCAGGTATTCCTAATGACCTCTTGGCCCCTGCCGACCCCCCACCCCCCACTTCCCTCCTCCCACGTTTACCTGCAACGCGAGCGACGTGCTGAAATGGCTGCCCTGCGGACGCATGACTCAGTCTGCAAAGTTTCAGCCGACAAGACGTAATAAATGCAGCGAGAACTTCTGGGGAGCGAAACGAAATATCTCCTGCTGCTATTTGGTCGTAACGACTTCAGGATTTCTGCTGGAAAATATGAAGTTACTGTCAAAGCATTCTTAAATCCAAATCCCCCCAAAACATCTGCAGTTCCTCCAGGAAGAAGAAGAAGAAGAAGAAACAACGGCTTCGAATCGGTTCGTCCTCCATCGATACATTTAGGGCCTCATTAGCAGGAGAAACCATTCAGTCTGTCGGAGCAGCAGAAGCACAGGATGTGTACTGAATCAAAGATCCATACAGTTCTGCCTCAGAGCAGTGTTTCAGTGAGGTATGGGTATTTCACGCTCAATACTAGCAGCGCTTTTGTTTAAAAAAAAAAAAAAAAAAAGAACAAAAAAAAAAGCCGTGAAAGCCTTCAAGCTGTAAATTATGTGGCGCTGATGAAAGCTGCTGTGAAGAACCTGGGAGGCTAATTCTAATCTAATAACGGGCTCTCACTCCGGCCCAGACTGAGAAAGGTCACCATCCACACAGGTTTTCGGGTATTTCATGAACGCAGAGCAGAAACCTGGAGGCTCTGAAACGCCGTCCAGAGACGCCGTCTTCAAACATCTGGACATCTGTCCTGATGTGAACCAGGACCGAGAACGCTCCGGCCGCCACGACTCACCGGGAGAAGACAGCTGAACAGGCGGACGGAGGAAAACCTCCACCAATCCTCCAGCCCTCACGGAGAAGGCCTTCTGCTTTTCAAAGTCTCTCCTTCACAGCTGAGGACTCGGCTTCCTTTTTTTTTTTTCTTTCTTCAGGATGAATGTCGTCTAGTTGCCAAGTAACTGAAGTAAAAGGAAAAAGTCTCCGTGGTTGGGGAAAAAATAAATAAATAAAATCTAAAAATATGCGCTATATTCATGATAAAGAACACATGGCTTTGTTTGAGTCGGGCTGGGACTTTATTATCTGGAGCATATGGACTGGATGGGAACCAAATCCTGCATCTGTGGGAACGTACACAGCGTATTCAGGTTTCACTCCTTATGGGGACAGTAACATATGTACTGACACTCACGTCTTATCGACCATACAGGCCGCGAACTGCGGAAAAAGAAGAAGCGGTGGGAAACTCCTCTCACGGCCGTTATCTCTCTGCTTGTTGCCGTTCGAGACGTTTGGTCCTGCAGGATGGATCAGCTGGCCTCCGCTGAACCGGATCACGCTTCACCCTCCTCGTACGTCCAGCCCGAGTCCAGACCGGGACCGGCAGCTTGTCGCTCTTGGCAGGCGCCTCCAGCGGAGGAAGGGTGTGAAGGAGGGCCGGCGTGGCGGGCTTGGCTCGGCGCCAGGTCCCGCCGGTCCAGGAGGGAGTCGATCGGAGGCGACCAGAGAAACACCGGATCGACATTCTGGGGTTTCCACCGTGAGACCGGGGAGGAGGGGGGGGTGTCCTCCACGCCACAGGAAATCTATTTCTGTGGTTAAAGCTGCCAGCGCAGCATGAGAACCTTATAGAGGGAATTTCTGCATTTCCTACAACGCAGAGCCACATGAGGACTTCGAAAAAGGACCCGGGAGTCACACTGAGGCAGAAAAGACCAAGATTAAAGCACGTCTCATGTAATGAGCCGAGCTCTCAAGCGCTCTAATATCTCCCTGAAAGATGAATGTCGCTGTACTGATTTTGGCATCTTCACAATTTCCATGGAGCAGTTAAACAAAAGCGTCTTCTTCTTTTTCTTGCTGAAATCCGGTGATGATTGAAAAGAGATGAATCTGTTGAGTTTATTAATGTCTTAAATTGTGCTGATTTTATGATGCACATTGAAGGAGCGGCATTTCGGGTGACGCCTGCCGAATATTAACAAAGCGCATTTGCATTACTGGAGACGAGAGCTGCATGGAATGGGCCTCGATGCGAGCGCAGTCCGAAGGCACACACTCAATCCTGAATAATTGACCACTAAGAACAGGATCGGCAATGCAACCGGAAATGAAACGTCCTCATTTCCTCTTCTCTCTTCATCCACCTGGATTGTGGAGCATATCTCAGCCTCTGACTGCCGGAGTTCATATGAACCGGTACAGAGACATAAGTCTGACCTGGTGGGGCAGATGGAATTAATTTTTGAAGAAAATGAGGCTCCGCTGGGAGGAAAGAGAAGCTCATACGCCGTGTGTTTACATGGGACCTTTTATTCCTCTATAAATCTAAACAAAGCCAAATTCTGTTCCCTTTTGGAAATAGAATTAGGCGCGACTTCAATCTGGTCGTTCTGCGCATGCTCCGTTGTGATGACGCAATTTTCCAAGATGGCGGCCCGCGGTGCGCGCTTCGACTCGTATAGAGACGACTTATTTAACGACAGTTTTATGAGAATTGGATATGATTAAACTAGCGGATCGACAACGCCGACATTTCCAAAGCTGTAGCGTCAAAGTTAATCGAGAAGGCCGTTTACTCCCGGGAGGCGTCAGTACGTCACACCCCTGCCCCCGTCCAATCAGAACGCTTCCCAGACCCCGGCGTGAGAGAGAAGTGAATCCTTCGTTTTCCCTGTGTAAACGCGACGCTCGTGAATATAGTTCTGAATTACTTCATTCAGAATCAAAAACACCCTGGAACCACACTCACGGAGTAACACATGAAACTCACGAAACGCAACATGGATGTAAAAATGACCGATAATGAGCGCCACCATCAGGGCCGTCATTACGGTTGATTACAGCGCGGGCTTGTTCACGTGACCCCTCCCCCCGCCTTGTTTCATTTGTTCATACGTGTACCTCGTCATGTGCTGCGCGTGCCTCCGCAGCCGGCAGTGTTTGCTCCTCCATTAAATTTAATTTCATCCCCATCCTGACATTAAGGTGATCTTCTAATTAGGAAAGCTCCACTGGATAAGAATCATTACGCCGTGCGTCTGCCGCCCCATTAGCAGTCTGCCGGAGAGACCGGCGCACGGGAACGCCTCGGGCCGCCATACGCGCCGTAATTGGTTTGTAATTTCATCTCAGCCTGATTAGCATAATGAAAGTAAAGCCAGAACTTGTGTCGGGAGCACAGCTGGATTCAAACTCCCGGCTTATGAGCGAGCGGGTAAACAAGCGGCGGCTCGGCTTTCACGATGCGACCGGCTGACCCGCGTGCGGCGGCGGCGGTTTAACGGGTAACCGGCGCTCCACTGCCCGTTAACGGTCGCTTCTCTGAGGAGGATCAGCACGTCAGGGACTGAATCTGAATTTCTGAGCCGGTCCATTTGGTATTCCTGTCGCTGTTTCTCTGGTTGATTAGTTTTTAAAGGTGAGGATCTGAGCAGACGCGCACCAAGTCGAGCGCGTCACAGAAACTTTCTGTTGAATGCGCTGGAATTTGACACGTCTGAAGGTTTCTCAGAGGATTACCGTCAAACCTTTGAAAACGCTGACAGGTTTTTCACTGAACCTCATTTTTCAGAGTGCGATCCGGCGTCCTGTCGGCTTCATGTTTATCTCCTCATAACAAAGGGAGTCCTGCCGTCTTTAGGACGCAGGTTTTCATTTTCGCAGTTTGGATTAAAGGCGAACGCGGCGAATCCAAAGGCGGACAACTCTGGGGAAAGTAATCACTGCGATTTGAAACGTATCGGCTGTGATGTGGTGATGAGAGACTGCCGGGGGAAGGTTCAGGACGCAGTTCAATCTGAAAGAAAGGCGGTAAACACTGACGAAACGCCGTCTGCGCTCAACATTTGGCAGCGCGGTGATGAACGCACTTCCAGCTGGCCTGAAGCCAGAGCAGAGTTTCCGGGTGTTGATCAGCAGCAATGAGTCAGTGAGAACCGAGTTATGAGGCACAGAAGGGTCCTGGGAGAGCGGCGCCGCTCGGCGTTCACGGAGACGGCGTCCAAACCCCCCCCTCCCCCCCAGCTGTTTGCGCTCGGTCACCTGCACACAGCAGCTGACTTTACAGAGCAAACGCTGCGACGCCTCCTCTCCTCCGGGGAGTTTCGTGCCAAAGGTGACGGAGCGACCGCACAAACACTCCGCCGGCTTTCCTTTTCAACAAGCCGCGCCGTCGCCGCGCTGAGTCAACAGGCGGCGTTTGCTTTAGAGCTTCGCTCCTCGCCGCGTTGTCCCGTCAGCTCGCTTCCCGGGCGAGGGCGGCGGGTCACGCCGCCGTTCACCTCCGGCTGTTTGCTCTCCGGCAGCGCCTGCCTCAGGAGCATCGGCTTCACGCTTCCCCGCTCTTCCTCATGTTTTGTGTTTCGGTTTATGAAATACTGCAAGTAATCAGTCGGAAAAACAGTTATACATCCAGCACACTTTACAACCACTTTCATGCAGCAAATTAAAAAAAAAAAAAAAAAAAAAAGCACAGTGTCGGTTAAATTACAGCGATTGATGACTGGATTTTTCACTTTGTTGAGTTTGCATGTTTCTCTCGTGTGTTTTCTCCAGTTAGTCCAGCTTCAGCAGGTCTGAGTCTCTGTGAACTCTGACCCTAAACTGTGCTTTTCAGTCCGAACGAGCTCTATTACGAGACAAAATGAATCGGGCTTCTCAAAATGTTCCAGGAGTTCATTTTCTGCTTTTCAGCGCATTTGGCGGCGCTGCAGTCGGACTTCACAGACGGAGGCTGCGATCCGAACGAGGAGGATCAATCAGGTGGTAACCGAGAAGGGAATCAGGACGATACATCCTGTTCCTCACGGCCGGGCGACGCAGGAAAACTGGCTCCTCGCAGAAAGATTACAGCAAAAAATAAGAGCGAATATCCTGAAGAAACGAGCAAATGAGGGCATTAAAGTTTCATGCCGGAGAATAACAGCCGGCTGGGAAGCAGGAGCGCCGCGAAACACAGGAAAGCTCCGGAATAATCACCCAGACCCACTAAAAATAGAGGGAGAGGCGCTTCACGGTGCGCATTCCTCAGAATAGAACCACAGCCATCCTCCCGGGGTCACGGGGTCACGGTGCTGCACGTGCACGACGGCTCCTGAAGAGATCAGGCCTCCAGATGGGACACACACACACACACACACACACACACACACACACACACACTCGGCGTGACGCGCCTTCACAGAGCACAGAAGAGGCATTTCAGGAGTGACTCAGCCCTTTGAACGTTCAAAGAAATATGATAATTTCCAGCAGGAGATAATGGCTTGAAATGTTTACGGAGCAGGCGGGAGCGTAAACAGGCTGCTCGGCCTTTTCAGCGCCGAAGCAGCCTCAAACACTTTAAACGCTCCTGGATTAAAAAGCCTCTTCCCTGCCTCTTTCTACTCCGGCTCACATTTGATCGTCAATCTCGCCGCCTTTCTCTGCAGCGCTGTTAAAACACGGTTTACAGTCATTTCCCTGAGAGACCGGGAGCTTCCTTCGACTAATGGTTGGAACTCAAACAAACGCTTCAACGAAACCCAGCAGATCATCCTCTGTTCACAGCTGTGAGCTGAAGCGCGAAGGTTTTTAAGTTGCGTCCCGTGTTTGCGTGGACTCCCTCCGGAATGTTTACTGCGCGCCATCCTGACACCGTCTCCCAAACCCGGCGGAGGAGACAAAGCCGTGAGGTGTGATTACAGTCGGCGCCGCGGCCATCTGCTCTGGGTATGTGTGACTGCAGACCGCTTCGTTTCTAATGGTCCCATATGCTTGGAGAGGAGTCGTCATCGATTGTGTTTATTCATCTATGAGCGTCTGAATCCGGGGCCTCAGTCTAAAAGTTCCTTCCCGTTCGTGCGTCTCTGCGCTCGCGTCGGGAAACACAGACGTCTCCCTCGCGCGGTTTGCTGTCCGACGATCGTCGGGCTCACGCGAGCAGCCTAATTAGAAGTCATCCATCCTGTAAATTGGCTCTCCGCGCTGCCGTTGATGGGTTTCCACTGCCTGTGACGCGGATCCTGTTCGCTCTATCCGAGGAAGCCGCACGACTTTCATTCACTGCTGCAGGAAAACACCGGCCGCTGACTGATGATTTAATCTCATTCCTTTTTGTGTCTTTAGCCGCTGATTTATTGATGAAGGCTCCTTTCGGAGCGGATCAGACTTGAGATGACTCCGAGGACTCGCAGTTTCCTCAGCCTGCAGCGGCGCCGGGAGGAGGAGGAGGAGGAGGAAGAGGAGGAGGAAGAGGAGGAGGAGGAGGAAGAGGAGGAGGAGGAGGAGGAAGAGGAGGAGGAGGAGGAAGAGGAGGAGGAGGAGGAGGAAGAGGAGGAGGAGGAGGAAGAGGAGGAGGAGGAGGAGGAAGAGGAGGAGGAGGAGGAAGAGGAGGAGGAGGAGGAGGAGGAGGAGGAGGAGGAGGAGGAGGAGGAGGAGGAGGAGGGGAGAAAAAACAGGTCTGGGGTTGAAGTCTGGGTTTCTGAGTGTTTATTCTGACGGGACTCCAACACAGAGCCCGTCGACCCCGAGGGTCGTCCAGGCCGAGAAGGTCATCTCCTGGTCTTGTCTCCTCTGATTGGCTGAGAGCTTCGGAGGCGGGCCGTGCTGCCAGGCCGAACGTCCGCTCGGAGGTATTGATCAGGAGTCGGGCCTCGGCGGACAGTCGGACCAGATGGAGGCAGCTCCTGACTGATACGGAGCCAAACGAGGCGCAGCACTGCCAGGAAGACCAAACGATGTGGCACACACACACACACACACCCTCTCCACTCTCCACAGGGAGCCGGCCGGCGGCCGCGGCTCGAGCGGCGTGAGGCGAAGCGGACGCTGCTGCTGTTCACACTGCTGATCAATAACACACACACACACACACACACATCCCAGCATTCACACACAGCTGGCGACTTCTCCGGCTGCATGAGCAGAAAGTTCATGAGAGTCAGAGCTGGAGGGTGGCTTCGATCGGGGCAGGTCTGAATCTCCACTAAAAGCCTTTTCCATTCACTCCCGCTCCGGTTTCAAATCGATACGAGTTGAGGAACACGTCGAAGACACCAGGCTCAAACCTGAACGTATAAATACAGTATCTGATCAAAACGCCGTGGCTCGGTTTCCAGGGACTCCAGTCTTCCGTCCTCTCCAGAGCGGAGCGCATGTGGCAGCTCCATCAATATTTAAATCTGAAAAAGCTTGGCGGAATCTTCCCAGACGCCGCCGATCTTTACACGTCGGCCAAATGTCACGGTGCGGAGATCGTCATGGAAACAAACAAAACTCGGCGGCTCATTTCTGACACTTCAGGCCTGACCTTTACGGCGGATTCCCCGCTGGTCGCGATTCCTGATTCTGAGCTCCGACTCCCTCAGGGAACATTTCCCAGAAAACAACAGTTGGTCCTCGGCCGCTGCGCGGCTCGCCCTCGGAGAGTAATTGTTCTTCTTGTTTATGAGTCAATCTGTATCGACCTCCCAGACGCTTCCCGCAGCAGACAGTCGACGGGATTGATCACAGGAGATCAGCGGCGGAGGAAGACGCTCCTCTGAGTATGAATGATTAATGAGGCCAGCGGGCTGGGAAACACAGCGGCGGACATCGGACCAACCCGTCGCACGGACCATCTGGTCGCTGCGACTCTTTACAGGTTCTTGGACACACGAGGGGGGGGAAGAAAAAAAAAAGAAAAGAGCGAGACAGATTTGATTTATGTCTCCTTCTCTTCACTCACCTCACGTCGAGCCACGTGGAGATTCCGGCTCCACTCTGCTCCTGCATGAGGGAGAAACAAATTTGAAGCTTGCCAGATTTTATCAGAGCGAACATTGATTAATTCACGTCCGCCTCTCCGTCTCCATCTCGACGCCGCTCGGCAACGCCATGGAAAACAAAAAAGAAAACCACGCAGAACCGAACAGGCGGATCTGCTGCATGTCGGTCTCTGAGCGGCGAACACACGGCGCTTCCCTGCATGTCGAGTGTCTCAGCGCCGGTCGAGGTCATCGATACACACACCGGCAGCGGGCCAAGGCCGCTCCGGCACACACACACACACACACACCTGAGCTGGAGATGAACGGCTCAATCTGCTCATGAGTGACGAACACATCTCAGCCTTTTCTGTTGTTTTTTTTTTTTTTAATGGCAGACCCGAGAAACCGAGAGCGGAGCAGCTTCAGGCAGCATGATGGCGCCGCCGCCATGCTTCCCGCTGGACGGTGAGACGCATCCCTGAACGGCTCCACCCATTAACGTTCATCCAAGCGGGACTGCGACTTATCTCCGTCGCAGCTCTTCGAATCTCCGGCGGCCTCGTTCCTCTCCGCATCGCGAGCGGGAAGCGTTCAGTCGCCCCGACGACCGAACCTCGATCAAAACAAGACCAGCCTTCAAACCACAGTCTCTGCTGTTTACCTCGTTCTCCTCTGACGTCTGTTCTCCGTTTGGTGCCGAGGCGATCGGCTTCAGACAGCTCTCCGCTCCTCACCTGAGAGAAAAAATAACCCGTCAAGCCGTTAATTACTGCCTCAATCAGGTCGTGTCAGCGCGGCGGCGGAGCCGGCGTCTCATTCTGAGGATGACAAGGCAGACGGAGCGTTTCCTGCACTTCACTTCGTTGCTCTTTTTGTTTTTCCACTCACTTTGAAATTTTCTAAACTTTCACTGATGATGTAAAATTATTTAAAACTATCTTTTCGTGATGGTTTTCTAAACTATGCTCTTACAAACCAGAGGGAGCAACAAATCTGCCTGCATCTAAACTCCCTGAAGCACAATGCTCCAGCGCCCAGTAATCCAAAAACCTCCTCCAGATGTATTTAGTTGCAATTACAAAAAAAGTGCCTTTGATTAATAATTTATGCTAAGCATGGTAATTTCTACAAATTGCGTCTTCTCCGCTACATCTACAACACAGAACTCATGAATATGCAGCTTCAACAAACTCTGAAGCTCAATACATAAAAAAAAAAAAGTGTGAACTTTAGTTTCATTGGACTTCAGCACTGCAATGTTTACCTTGGAATAAATTAACCTTTTGCACACACACACGCACACACACACACACACACACAGGAAGAGAGTGAGTTAAATGAAGGTCTGGTAAACACAGAGCGCTTCTTCTCCCTCCTGACGACCAGAAATCATCCAGCACAACATGATGAAGCCGTCCGTCCTTTGAGGAGCGTCCCCCAGCTAAATGAGGAGCAAACGGTCCTTCTTTAAATTCAGCGCCACACGCCGGGAAACGTGTGTGAAAATTTAATGTATTTCCGCACGACGGAGGAGCTGCTCCATTGATTTATTTATTTGTTTCGGAGGGAGATTGAAAACCCAGCGGCTCCAGGAGCTTGTTCTACAAGACAGATGGGAGGAGACGTGCATGTCTGGGGGGCACTGTGTGTGTGTGTGTGTGTGTGTGTGTGTGTGTGTGTGTGTGTGTAAAAAAGCATCTTGTCCTAAAAGAATCATGTAAACACATCATTCATGCCTTGCTGACCCCACCTGCGGGCGTGGCCCCCTGCTGGGAGGTTTCCCCGGCCGGAGGCGGACACCCCGCTGACTGCTCGCCGCTGAGGCGTCGAGGCGGCGGCGGCGGTCCGGAGCCAGTTTGGAAGCCGGCTCGTCCACCGGAGCGAGAGCGGCCGGAGGAGAGTGGGCAGCGGCAGAACGGGCCGTGGGCGGGAGGCCGGCTTCTCCATCCAGCAGTGTGTGACAGCCAGAACTACACACACACCCAGCCTTTCGCTGTTCGGCGGCTGCTTTAGAAAATACGAGCCATGCACGTGCAGGGGTTTCACTATTTGCACGTGTAACTGAGAAAAAAACTATATGCTCATTTATTTTTTTAAGTCTTATACTGATAACCGGCTGATCTGAACGTCCATCCACTCAAATCAACGAGCTGAGCTGATATTCTGACTCCCACAAACCATTCCTTGACTTTTGCTTTTCTGAAACCATGGACGTTACTTCAGTTGACACATAATCTATCTTATTTTCCTGCAACCTCTGAGGCCAAAGCAGCCGTCTTCCATCACAGAGAATCTGCCTGGGGCTGTAAACTATGTTTAACCTCTCAAAAAAAAAGACTGTTCAGATGCTTCATGACTGCAATTTAGAACAGAAAGTAATTCATGACTTTTCAGCCATTTCAGCTTTTCAGTGGCAGAACCAGAAGATCAGTGCGGTGACCTTTATGTGCTTCTCTTTGGGTGACACACCAATCATTATTATAAGAACACAAAAAAAATGTGTCTGATATGAAAACAATCATTTATACAAAAGGCACAGACTCAGATACCTGCATGAGGCAGCAGGTTGACTCCTGAGTGTGAGAGTCCTCCATCCAGTGAACTCTGACCCAGGAGCATCCAGAGCCTCTCTGCCCGTCACCCTGCAGCATTCTGGGTAAAGCTGCAGTCAGTCCGGCTGGATGCTTCATCATTTCATTGACTCTGATTTTGTCTGTTTTAAAACAAAAAAGAAATCTGTTACCATCCCAAATTCTATAACATTCGTGAATTTAAGCTGTGAAGCGTAACGCGGGTCACCAGTCAGCACGGTAAACAGTTAATCCATAACACCGGTGCAGTGCTCTGACTCCCGTTATCTCTGGCAGACAACACACACCGCGGGGCCGAACATATAAAGTACATGATTATTAATTTTATTTAAATTAATTGAGTTCATACTTTTAGTTATATGATTGCTTCCTGCTGGAACACACACATAAAGACCGAAAGACGTTTCGATAGTTGTGGGTGTTTAGCGGAGCTTTTAGCAAGTGTGCTGCACACACCAAAAAAGATATAATATAATTTAGACAGATACAACTTCTCCAAATGCATACACTCATGGGATATTTGGTGCCATTAGGCGTGTGTAAGTTCGCAGACATTATCTCTCACCTGGTTGTTTTTTTTTCAGGTTGAACACGGTGAAGCAGGTGGTGCAGCGGGTAAAGTGTCCGGCCGTGCACCAAAGTACAGTGAACCAAAGTTCCTTCCCTCAAAATTCACCCGCAGCATGCTGCGTTGGGGATTTGAAATATGTCCTATTTCTGCAGCAGCCTCGGATGTTTCAGCTATTTTAGCAAATATATGTTTTTTTTAATTAATTAATTTATTTATTTTTATTTCAATAGAATGCTGAGTTCTCTTTTTAATTGAGCTTTTGTACCAGTAACAAGTATTCTATGCTTTCTACGTTCTGGTTGTTTTCCTTCTTTATCCATTTTTGCCTGAAAATAAAATAAAATCCTTTTAGAAAAAATTGTCTGACGAACGAAGAAGTTAATTTACTACTCGGCCTGAACTGTCTTTATGAGTCTGGATTTAGATGTGAAAAAAGCTGCAAACTCGTGCATTTATTGAAGCGGTTTGACCCTTTGGTATTTTATCTTTGCCTGTCTGTTGGAAGTGTCCTTTAGCAAGACGCTGAACCCAAACAGCTCCAAATGGATGGACGGAGTGTGAATGGCTGAACGTGATGGACGATGTGGTGTGTGGACTGCTGAAGCAGCTGAAAAGTGCTATTTAAATGAAATCCATTTACCTTGTTTTACAGACTTTTCAAAGCGAGTGGGGAATGCTGGATTCCCCCTTAAAAAATGGCAAAAAAACTGGAAGTATAAGATGGATCAACAGGGGAGTGTAATGACACGGTGTTTACCTGTTTGAGAGCTGGTGTCTGATTTCAAGAGGGAACATGAAAGGAAAAACCACCCACTTTGTTTCAGAGTGACTAAAATGAAGCCCTCTTGTTCATTTAGCAAATGTATTTTCGAATGGTAACACATGGCAGTTAGTTCCTCATCAAAACGGATTTGAGAAAATTATTTAAAAGATCGTTTTTCTCATTTAAGGCTCAAAGTGAGAGTGATTAATAAAATGAAAAAGAGCTTACAAATGGCTGAAATGCCTGACTCCAAATTGCAGCTATTACATCTGTCTGCATGAGATTAGAGCCGCAGAGAGCTGGAATGGACACATAATGAGGGCGCTGATGAAGGGGGTGTTCGGGTTCATCACCCAGGCCGCTCCAGTGTCACTCAGGAGCGCCGGGCTTCTCGTTAACATCACTCCAGAAAAATGCTGAGTGACTCTCATCAGCATGACCTTCTCATTAACCACCGGCACTTTTTCGGAGGGTGGAAAATCAAACGGCCCCCCCAGGGCACCGAGGCTGCTGTTCATTCCCCTGTCAGGCTGGAAAGGCTTCTGCTCTGGCTCCACTCTGAAACGTGAGCAGTGGTTTGCAATAGAGCTCATGTCCTTTCAGCCACCAGAGTCCATGCATTTTATTGGGAAGAGACCAAACGCCATGTGCTGCATACTAAGAAACATTATAACTGAAAAGTGAGGCGTGCAAAATAGTTGAGCTCCCCTGAGAAAATGCGGTGAAGCTCCACCTTTAGCTGCAAGAACAAATGCATGTCTTTTGGGGAATTTCTCCACTGGCTTAATGTTCTGCCCACTCTTCTTCCTTCCTTGTCTTTGAAACTGCATGAAAGCATTTTACAGAAACGTTCACAGGCAGCAGATTTTCAGCTTTTTCAGTTCTTGTGAGAAAAGCGAATTTCAGTTGAAAAATAAAAAAAAAAGCACACAAGATGAGCTGCTCCTCAAAGATGTGTGTGAAGTCGAGTTTTCCTCGCGGTTTGTGGAGTCCTCAGAGACGCCATCGCTCCTCAGTGGAAACTAATCCCAGAATTCAGGAGCTGAGCTCAGTCCTGTGTGAGTGTTCAAGCTTTAATGGAGTTCACACAGAATGTCTCCATTAGCACCAGCAGAATCATGTCTTCATCCGTCTCTGTCGGCCTGAAGCCCTCACCTCATCTCACCTCACCTGCCCCCAGAGTGGGCGGGGCTTGTCCTCTCTCCTCTCTCCTCTGATTGGCTGCAGCTCACCTGAACTGTCGACCGTTTGTTTATTTTATCAACAGGAAAAAAGGCCATTTACTGGGAACGTTCTCAAAATAATATTTAAAATGATCTCAATCACAGCTCGACAAAGCTGACAGGACCATTAGTTTGCTAATACTGTCATCTAGTGGTGAGAGCCGGTACTGCTAGAAGAGATCCAGGTTCATGATGGGACCCAGTGAAGAACTGAGATTCAGCTGCAGCAAGAAACACCAAGGCCCAATCCCAATTCTCTGCTTAATCCTCACTCCTCAACCTTGATCCTCAATCTCAAATTAAGTGCCTCCTAAAATCAAGTGTTAAGGAATGTAATGTCACTTGGAAATGGGACAACCCTTAAAGACAGTTACGTCCTTGGACCACAGGGGGCAGCACTGCGCAAGAGGGTAGAAGAAAGCCAGAAGTGCAGCGTTTCCTGCAGGAAAAAAGTGTAGCCAGGGGGGGGCGTGCGGCGGGGAGTTTTTGGACCGTCGGGAGGGGGCTCGGGGCTCGCGCGACGCTTCTATGGACCTTCCGAAGGAGAGAGAGAGTGCACACGCGTGGACCGCTGTTTTTTTCCCCTCTCCGTTGTCAAGGCGCTGCACAATTTAGTGCGGTGGTGGTGGTGGAGGGGGGTGGTGGGGGTGGCAGCAGTGATAATTTTGGTCAATGATCCATAACAACGCCCTTTATAACTGTAAGTAATGCGCCCTGCATTAGAAATGTTTAACATTTTGCATGTGTGACCTTGTTAATAAATGCATTCAAATGAATTTTCTTGATTTCTTTCTAATAGCCTTTGTAAATATTATCTGTGATAGAAAGTTAATACAACTACTTCCAAAGTAATATACACCATTTTTTATTAATAAAATAACAGCAAAACGAACTATTAACAAGCATTCTGGATTCTCCTTAACTCCAAGGTAGGTCTGGTAGAATCTCAAAATTAAGGGAGATAACGCTCCTTAGTCTCGCTCCTTTCCTCAACTTGTTAAGGAATGGGACAGCACTTAACTTCACGGGAGCGCGCATTTTGAGGAATGAGGAGTAAGATTGAGGATTAAGCAGAGAATTGGGATTCGCCCCAAGTCCTGTCAAGATATATCGTCATTTCAAATGTAATATTTCAAATTCAAACAGGAAAGAAATGATGAATGCAGGGCTGACTTATGGCTGCATGTTCAGAGACACTAATCACTGATACGATTGACTAAATTTGACTAAATTAGATTTCTTCATGTCACAATATATGAAAAAATAACTTTATAAATTACTGGTAAATACAAACCGTGTAGTCACCATGTCCACAGATAATTCAAGTAAAAGAGGAAAAACAATCATTCATGATTCCAAAAAAACCTCAGAAACACAAGTCCAAATGAACTGAATTCAAGGATACAGTGAGGAGCATCAGTGTTTACACTCCCCTGCGATTTTGCAAGTCCTCCCCCTTAGAAAATAGGGAGAGGTCTGACATGTTCATCACAGACTCATTTCCACTGTTAGAGACATAATCTAGGGGGAAAAAATCCAGAAATCACATTCTATGGTTTTTTTTAAATGATTTATTTATATGTTATTGATGTTCATAAGTATTTGCACTCATGAGAATTTGTAAATACCGTACGTTGAGATTAAAAACGGTACAAATAACCTTCAAGGCCAAGGACAAATCATTACTGATCAGTATCCAAGGCAAGGCAGCTTCATTTGTTCAACACATTTCAGTGGAATTAGAAGTGATTTACATGAACAAACGGCTCCAACGGCAACAGGAAGGCGAACGAAAACAAGAAAAGATGAAAGCAATGAATCAAATGAAACCTGAAACAACAAAGCAGCTAAAGGAAGAACAGTGAGCGCCACAGTGAAACATCAGCAGCAGCAGCACAGCAGGAGCGTCCTGATTTGAAATGAACTCACCAACCCGTCCTGTTTTCAGCCACATTCCTCCAAATATCTGCTGAATACAAACTGGACGCAGCCTTTGCATGTTTGCTTCATAACACAACATCACATGACACGGCCTGAACTGGCTGCAGGGCCTGCAGGAGAGGGATCCTCCCTGATCTCCAGGTCAGGATCTGGAGTGTTGGAGTTTTCATTCCCCTCCCTCCGTCAGGGGTCCCTGGAACAGTTTCCCTCTCTTTAGGCCGACTGGTCATTTACCGCAGAAGCAGCGGCGGCGGTTCCAGGAGGAGGCAGGAGGTCCGGACTGGGTGAATGTGAGCAGCAGGGACAATGTTCCAGAGTGCTGGAGTCATCTGTGCTGCCTTGCTTTCAGCTGTGGCAGCAGCAACAACAGAGAGGTGAGCCGTTCTCTTCCTCTGCAGCATCCAGTCAGACACTTCCAGGGTCGATGCTGATACTCATGTCCTGTTCAGAGGGAAGACATTCAGTCACTTTCCACTTCCTGACGTCTGTTCAGCAGATTCTTTTCTACAAAAAAACACAGTTTCTGGTTGAACTGAGAGGAAACAGTTGAATTCTGAAGTTCAAAGTGAAAATCTGAGAAGCAACTCTTCATGAAAGCAGCAATGAAAACATTATTAGATATCTGACTGTGGACGTTGCCTGAAGAACTCACCCTGGAGCTGAGAAGAAGTTACAGAATTTAAAAATCCGCCATCCAAAATATAGGCCGGAATGCAGAAAGCTGATCAACCTGTTCAAACAGCTCAGGTCATCAAATATTAAAAAAACAAATAAATGTTCAGATTAAAATTCAAACAGAAGAGTGAAAAGTTCTAACAGACAGAGACGGTGTCTGAGAAATACAGACTTTAAACTGAAGAGGGAGGAAGGACTTCAAAGGAGTGTTCCTAACCCTGACCAGCTCTGGTGTCCAGGTCAAGAGGTCACATTACAGTCTGCTGGTGTATTCTGTTTGCTGCTGCGCCCTCTTGTGGTATACAGTGGTATTGCAGCAGAGATCAGGCAGTGGACACTGACTGGGGTTCATCTAAAAAGATCACATCCTGGATTAAAACCACTTGAAACTAAACTTGGATCTGATTTATGATCAAAAGACCAAATATTCCTTTTGATATGAAATAATTTGAAAGATCTCTTTTCAATCTTTAGAGTAGTTAAAATGTTTTTAATGTGTCTCTGGTGTTGTGTGTGCCGCAGAGTGGAGCATGACTACTTCAGATATCACCCCATGCCAGAGGTGAGGACGTCTGACTCACAGCAGTCATGAAGCCAGTTATGATCCGTTACTGACCCGTCTGTGTCCAGATCACTGACTGGATGTGGCTGATGGTGGAGGATCACCCCGATCTGGTGACCGTGGTGGACTACGGCAGGACTCATGAGAACAGGACCATCAGCTTACTGAAGGTGACGAAGGAGCACAGAGCAGAGGGCCGCCGCCGCCGCCGCCGCCGCCGCCGCCGCCACTGCTGCCTGTCTCATGTGTTTCCATCTGTTCCCCAGATCGGCCTGGACACCGGATTGAAGAAGAAAGCCGTGTGGATGGACTGTGGGATTCACGCCCGGGAGTGGATCGCTCCAGCCTTCTGTCAGTACTTCGTCCGTCAGGTGAGAGACCTGCAGACGCTTCATTTCTCAAATAAATCTGACGCAGACTGGCTGGACTAGATCCTGCAAACGTCCAAAACGGATCCTAAAATGGAGCTGATGATGAAGAACCTGGACTTTTACGTCACGCCGGTGTTCAACGTGGACGGCTATGTCTACTCCTGGAAGGACAACACGGTCAGTGCCGGGACTGGATCGATTTTTACCAAACTGCTGTTCAATTATGGAGGCGCGAAGCACAGACGAGATGATTGGGTTAA
This sequence comes from Salarias fasciatus, assembly GCF_902148845.1. NCBI lineage: Eukaryota > Metazoa > Chordata > Actinopteri > Blenniiformes > Blenniidae > Salarias > Salarias fasciatus. Next base: position 16,290,497 of record NW_021941230.1, read on the forward strand.
AAACCTTTGAATTGCATCTCTGTGTCACACCATGTGCCCCTGCGGCCTCGTGGGGGCGCTGGGGTCCTGTTTGGCGTTTGTCTGCCCTCATGCTCTCCAGCCTCCTTACTGCCCTAATGTGTGGCACATGTGTCCTCCCGCTATTAAAGTCTGGCTGTCCTGGTGTGTCGTGTCGGCTCCTTGTGGGTCTGTCTGCATGCTTCCGTGTCCCTGCAGGTCTGCTCAGCTCACCCTTCCTGAATCCTGCCCTCCTGAGTCCTGCGTTCCCATTCCTGTTGCCCGCAATAAAGAACTGTTTGAACTCCACCTGGCTGCCTGCACGTGGATCCTTCCACCTCGCACCGTGACACTGTTTTTTAAATGTCCACGGTCGCTGCAGACTCGCCTGTGGAGGAAAAGCCGCTCAGCAAGTCCTCCAGGTTGTGACTGCCAAGGCACCGATCTCAACCGCAACTTTGACTCCAACTGGGGCATTGAGTGTCGCTTTAAAGCCACCGGTGATAAAACCACAGTTAATCATCGTCCAGGTTGAGAACTATCGCACAGCTTCAGGACCACCCCCACATTTCAGCTGCCATCTATTGTTTTACTGCAGGTCTGGACTCATGTTGACATGCAGGACTTGAGTCCATGACAATAAAGTTTATTGCATTATTGTATTGTTGTCTGTGTTGCATTTACAGCAGTTGGAGTGTCTTCAAACTGCTGTTCAAGCCGCTACTGCGGCACTGGTCCCATGTCTGAGCCTGAAACTCAGTTCCTGACCTATTTCATGGGAAGCTGGAAGGACGACTTCCTGTGTTTCCTCACCATCCACTCCTTCGGCCAGATGCTCCTTTTTCCATACGGACACCCCAACTTCACCGCCTCCAACTACGCTGAGCTGGTACTCATGTTATCACACAAAGTACTGATAAACTACTGCACATCTCTGGAGGAGAACACACACACACAACCAGGGGTGAAAATATTCCAAAACAAGCGTCTCTGTCTCTGATGAGAGCTGCTGTGGTCCTCAGATGGAGGTGGCACTCGCTGCAGCTGAAGCCATTCAGGAAGTCCATGGGATGATCTACAAGGTCGGGATCGCTTCAGATGTCATATGTAGGCCTGATCAAGAAAACGCCTCGATCGACAGAAGCAGTTCTGATGTGACTTTATCCACCTGGAGGGAGGAGTGTTGGTTTTACTTCCAGCTTTTCTTCCAGATCCCTTCTCTGGATCATCCCAGGACTGGGCTCACATGCTGGGCATCCCGCTGACCTTCACCTTCGAGCTGAGGGACAACGGCACCTTTGGCTTCGAGCTCCCAGAGGATCAGATCCAGCCCTCCTGTGAGGAGGCCTACAGCGGGGTCCTGCACATCATCACCTACGCCCACGACAAGGCCTTCAGCGCCGCCGCCGCCGTCTGGACGGTGCTGTTAGCAGCAGCGACCACCGCAGTCTCTCTGATGTGAAGGGAGACGCAGGATAACTGGAAAATAAACTGTGTAGATGGAATATCTGCACCTTTGGTGCGAAAACTGTTCATAAATGATGTTGAAATGCATGTCATTTTTGAACGATAGAATTTAGTTTATTTACAATTACTGCCAGCAAATATAAACGTCTTTTTTTGTTTTTTTTTAAATAAAAAACAGTCAATATGCTACTTGAAGGAGTCTCAGTGTTGAGTCTGGGTGTCCCTGAACGGATGGTAGCCCTGCTGTCTCAGGCCGGCCAGCGGCAGAAAGAGCTGCTCCTCTGGAGGAAACTCATCCCAGCGGGTCCACGTCCAGCCTGATGGACAGAAGAACCACAGCAGGCTCCGTCATCACCTGCTCGGGCAGCAGAGGAGCTTCCACTCTTCGTCCCACCTTCATTTTTCTCCGGTTCCAGGTTCTGCGGTTCCCCAGACCGCGTTCTGTCTAACCGGCCCCGCATGATGATGGTCATATAGCGGTACTGCTCCTCTATATAGCTCAATGAGTATCTGTAACTATTCTTGAATCAATCACTTCATGGATGTCATGATTGTCCTGCCGTTAGACCCAGATGCAGAGAGACCAGACCAGGGTTGACGTTTGAAAAATTTTATGGGAACAAAGGTGGTTGGAGATGGCTGCTGCCTGACGGCAGCGTCACAGGTAGCTCAGTCTAGTTCCAACCAGGGAAGTCTCCTGAGCCCGTAGGTGAAGGGGGAACCGAGGCAAGGTTTGACAAGATCAGACAAGGCGTGAAAAACCTCCTCTCCTTGACAGGCTTGACAGAACAGCAGAATCCCGCTGCAGAAGCAAAGGAGTCTGGAAAAGACAACGACCCCGCAAGGAGCAGGTGGCAGGGAGAGGCTGATATAGGCAGGCCGAGTGGCAGTGCCCAGGTGAATGCAATCAGCAGTCAGATGGACCCAGGGAGACTGCGACTGCCCGCTGCCTGCCTGAACAGAATCCTGACAGTACCCCTCCCTCAAGGGACGCCCCCTGGCGGACCACCAGGCTTCACAGGATGGTCTCGATGGAACCAAGCCACCACCTCCTCGCCCAGGATGCGGCAACATGGAACCCGCTGCCGTTCCTCTGGCCGGCAGCCCTCCCAATCGATGAGGTACTGGAGGCCCCTGTCCCGACGCTGGACATCTGGGATACGGCCCACCGTGTAGATGAGCTCGTCAATCCACCTAGGTTTAGGAGTTTTAGCAGGAGAGGTAGGGGCAGATGAAGACTTCCCTGCAGAACACTCGGGACAGGCACGGACATAATCCTTAACATCCCTCCACATACCAGGATACCAAAATCCACATTACAGGTGCAACAACACTCTCCTGATCCCAGGATGACGCGTGAGTTTGGCGGCGTGTAGCTCAATTGAATTGACTTGTAGCCAGCGTAACGCCACACCACGGACCTTGGATGGAACGAATGTCCTTTTGGCAAGGCCTCCCCCAGGATCCGGCTCATCAACCAATGCCCCTTGCACCTGCTCCATAATGGGCCAGGATAACGTTCCCGCCACACAATCAGTGGGGACAATGGTAGCCTCCTTGCTCTCCTCTCCCTCACCGGTGAATTGTCGAGAGATGGCATCAGGTTTGGTATTCCAGAAGCCTGGACGATTGGTGATAGAAGGCACAGGGGTGGAACTTACCATCCGAGAGGACGGCACCGATCCCAGAGTCTGTTACACCCCTGTAAAGGGCATAATAAAGAAAAAATACAGACATGGTGCTTCTGCAGACATATCCAGTGTAATAATGGATGAAAGGAAGCAGCTGAGCTCAGACATAAGTAATCAAAACCCGATCAAAGAGCAGAGAAACAATTTTCGGTAACACTTTACTTGAAGCCCCCCTGCATAACACATTATAAGTACATTCATAAAGCATTATAATGCCATTATAACATGTGTCGCTATAGTTATAAACATTCATAGATGATCACAATGCCAGGACCAAACCCTAACCCTAACCCTAACCCTAACCCTAACCTTAATCCTATGCTGTATACTGTTGTATAGTGAGTTATAAAGCATTGTGATCATGTATTAGTGTTTATAACTACTTATAATGTGTTATAAAGAGGGGCTTCAAGTAAAGTGTTACCCAATTTTCAAAGAAATATAATTGTAGAAACAAAAACACTGTGGAAAACATTAAATAGGAACCAAACACATACTTCAAAATAATATCAGACATTAATTATGTTTAAAACACAGATTGTCCCTCTTTGGCTTAACTCTCTATGCTTGTTTGCCTGAGAGACCAGAGTAATGGATGACAGATAACTCGATCAACAGAGCACTATGAATTTCACCTTAATCTTTTTTAACCTTTGATGAACCTTTATTTTTAACCACGTACTTTCATGAATTGACGCATTCTTTTGCTTAACATTTTAACATATTCTCATGTTTTTTACCAGCATTTCAACATAACTTATATCACCATTACACATCCACATGCACAATGAGCTGCTGGGCCGGGATGGGAGCGCTGCCGAAGCGCTCTTTGAGATGAGCGAAGGCCCTCCCAGCCTCCTCAGACCAGACGAAGCGTGACTTGGTGGATGGGTGAGGGGACGCGCCGCCTGACTGTAGCCTCTGATGAATCGTCTGTAAAAATTAACAAAGCCCAGGAAGCGTTGCAGTTGTTTGTGGTTGAGGGGGATGGGGCAGTTTACCACCACCTTGCTCCTTCTTGGATTTAGAGAACACCAGGATATCATCAAGATGCACAAATAGAAAAGTGTTTAGGAAGTCTCGCATATCATTAACTTGACGTTGGAACACTGCCGGGGCGTTGGTGAGGCCGAAGGGCGTGACCAGGCACTCAAAATGCCCCACCGGTGTCTTGAACCCCGTCAGCTGCTCGCCTACCTCTCGGATGCGGACCAGATGGTACGCATTACGCAAGTCCAGCTTGGTGAAGATGGTGGCTCCCAGCAGCAACTCTCAAGCAGAGTCCATAAGGGGCAATGAATATTTGTCCTTAAATATGATGTTGTTGAGCTGCCTGTAATCGATGCATGGGCGAAGAGAGGCATCCTTCTTACCAACAAAGAAGAAGCCTGCCCCGAGAGCAGACGAGGAGGGCCGGATGATTCCCGCTTTTAGCAGAAATGATGAATGTAGGGTTGACTTATGGCTGCATGTTCAGAGACACTAATCACTGATATGATTGACGAACTTAGATTTCTTTGTGTCACAATATTTCAAAAAAATAACTGTAAAAGACAAAACTGATAAATACAAAACACGTATTCGCCATTTCCACTGATAATTCAACTGAAAAGAGGAAAGAGAATCATTCATAAAGTTGAACGCTTGAACCACAGCAACACAAGTCCAAGTTAATTAAATTCATGGATACGCTGAGATTAAAAACAGCACAAATAACCTTCAAGGCCAAGAATAAATCATCACCGATCAGTATCCAAGGCAAGGCAGCTTTATCTGTTCAACACATTTTGATGGAATTAGAAGTGTTTTACATGAGCAAACGGGGCTGACGGCAACGAGGAAGGTGAATAATTATAAGAAAAGATGAATACAATGAAATGAAACAGCAAAGCAGTTAAAGGAAGAACAGCAAGCACCACAGTGAAACATTCAATAGATTCTGTCCCCACTGAAAGTCAGCAGCAGCACAGCAGGAGCATCTTGGCCCTGATTTCTTACGAACCCATCCTGTTTTCAGGCAGATTCCTCCAAATAGCTGGAGAATAAAAACTGGACGCAGCCTTTGCATGTTTGGTTCATAACATAACATCACATTACATAACTTGAACTGGCTGCGGGGGCCTGGAGGAGAAGGATCCTCCCTGATCTCCAGGTCAGGATCCGGCGTGTTGGAGTTTCTATTCTCCTCCCTCCTCCCCTAGGATTTTGCATCTTTTTCTCATGGTTGAATTTCTGTCCGCACACTGTGACGCTTGAACAAACGAGTGGATGTGAAGCACTTTATCGAATTTCCCCGAGAGGAGGAATAAAGAGTCCATCTATGTGGGAGGGCAGGGACGCAGGGAGAGCAGGGTGCAGAGAGCGCCGGAGGAGGGGGGTGTGAGCGTTAACCAGGGATATCCCCACCCTGCTCTCAGTACACTCTATAACAGTTGTAACCTGGTCGGAGGACAGCAGAAGCAGCGGCGGCGGCTCCAGGAGGTCCGGACTGGGTGAATGTGAGCAGCAGGGACAATGTTCCAGAGTGCGGGACTCATCTGTGCTGCCTTGCTTTCAGCTGTGGCAGCAGCAACAATAGAGAGGTGAGCCGTTCTCTTATGCTCTCTGATACTCATGTGCTGTTTAGAGAAAAGAAATTCAGTCACTTTCCACTTCCTGTTCAGCAGATTCTTTTCTACAAAAAACTCAGTTTCGGGTTATACTCAGAGGAAATATTTGAATTCTGAAGTTCAAAGTGAAAATCTGAGAAGCAACTTTTCACGAACTCAGCAATGAAAACATTTTAAGAGATCTGACTGTGGATGTGGCCTTGACTTCTGCAGGTTGTAAGAACTCACCTGTTACAGAATTTAAAGATCCACCATCCAAAGTGAAGACCGGAGTGCAGAAAGCTGGTCGACCTGTTTGAACAGCTCATATAGAAATAAATTCTCAGATGAAAGTAAAAACAGAAGAGTGAAAAGTTCTAACAGACAGAGAAATGCAGACTTTAATTCAGTTCAAATTAATTCAGTTCAATTTACCTTTCTTGATAAAGTGCCAATTAGAAAATAGTCATTTCTCAACACTTTTGCAGAGAAAACCCAACAGATCCACATGAGCAAACATATCGACTGTAGAAAGGAAAAACTCTTTTGACAGGAAGAAACCTTTGCAGAACCAGGCTCAGAGGTGGCAGCTTTCTGTTATTCCGGTTGGGGTGAGGGTAGCAAAGAGTAGTAAAAATGTTTTTCACGTGTCTCTTGTGTGCCGCAGAGTGGAGCATGACTACTTCAAATATCACCCCATGCCAGAGGTGAGGACGTCTGACTCACAGCAGTCATGAAGCCAGTTATGATCCGTTACTGACCCGTCTGTGTCCAGATCACTGACTGGATGTGGCTGATGGTGAAGGATCACCCCGATCTGGTGACCGTGGTGGACTACGGCAGGACTCATGAGAACAGGACCATCAGCTTACTGAAGGTGACGAAGGAGCACAGAGCAGAGGGCCGCCGCCGCCGCCGCCACTGCTGCATGTCTCATGTGTTTCCACCTGTTCCCCAGGTCGGCCTGGACACCGGATTGAAGAAGAAAGCCGTGTGGATGGACTGTGGGATTCACGCCCGGGAGTGGATCGCTCCAGCCTTCTGTCAGTACTTTGTCCGTCAGGTAAGAGACCTGCAGATGCTTCATTTCTCAAATTCACTCAAAATAAATCTGACGCAGACTGGCTGGACTAGATCCTTCAAACGTCCAAAACAGATCCTAAAATGGAGCTGATGATGAAGAACCTGGACTTCTACGTCACGCCGGTGTTCAACGTGGACGGCTATGTCTACTCCTGGAAGGACAACACGGTCAGTGCCGGGACTGGATCGATTTTTACCAGATTACTGTTCAATTGCCCAGAGATGAAGCACAGACGAGCTGATTGGGTTAAAAACCTTTGAATTGCATCTCTATGTTTCCTAAATGTCCACAATCGCTGCAGACTCGCCTGTGGAGGAAAAACCGCTCAGCAAGTCCTCCGGGTTGTGACTGCCAAGGCACCGATCTCAACCGCAACTTCGACTCCAACTGGGGCAGTGAGTGTCGCTTTAAAGCCACCGGTGATAAAACCACAGTTAATCATCGTCCAGCTTGAGAACTATCGCACAGCTTCAGGACCACCCCCACATTTCAGCTGCCATCTATTATTTTACTGCAGGTCTGGAGTCATGTTGACATGCAGGACTTGAGTCCTGGATGATAAAGTTTCTTGCATTTATTTTTATTTATTTATTTATTTATTTTTAATATTTAACCTTTATTTGACCAGGAAAATCCCATCGAGATTAAAAACCTGTTTTCCAAGGGAGTCCTGGGGCTTACAAAGTGACATTTACAATACACAGTGTTACCAACTACAACTTGGGACCCCTGAGGCACCCCCTTGTGGGCATTCTCAAAGTCAGAACAAAGGCCATCATCACTGACGATAGTTTGTGAACAAGGCAACAGCATCAATTGACAAACTCAAACAAAGAAGCCTATGCTTTAGGATAAAATGGTCCACAGTGTCAAAAGCTTCTGACAGATCAATAAAAAGTGAAGCACAGTACAACTTTTCCATCTCTGTTGGAGCCGAGGACTTCCATCCGATCGACTCCACCCGGTTCTTTGATTCTATACTTGGTGTGAAAAATGCCAAAACGACTGACTTCAGACTTTTACCATTTATTTAAGTATAGCCAGATGGAATGTTCAGCGCTGCGCCTTACAGGGAAAACCATGCAGTATTTCACCCCGAAAGGATCCTGATCATTCATGAAATAGAGCTTTTATTCCATGTTCTTCTGGGCTGGGCCTGCCTCGACAGAAGGACAGTTAATAATAATAATAATATAAACTTTATCTATATAGCACCTTTCCAGAGCATCAAGTCACAAGGTGCTTTACAAAAGCATAAAGCAACATGTTTAACAACATGTACTAAAGTCCAACAGAAAAGGGATAAAAATATGAGGAAAACACTAAAAACATACAGAGACCCGACAGAGACAAGTGATCCGCTGCCGTCTTGGATTGTGGGCTGGAGGTGTGGGCGGCGACTGATTTAGCTGTTGATTTTCTGGCTCATGGTGGAAGAGTTGGGGAAAACACGGACTTCCTGGTCTTCGTCATGACAGACCAGCCTCCAGACGTGTTGTCTGTGTTGCATTGACAGCAGCTGGAGTGTCTTCGAATTGCTGTAGAGAAAGCTACTGCGGCACTGCGCCCATGTCTGAGCCCGAAACTCAGTTCCTGACCTACTTCGTGGGAACCCGGAAGGACGACTTCCTGTGTTTCCTCACCATCCACTCCTTCGGCCAGATGCTCCTGGTTCCATACGGACACCCCAACTTCACCGCCTCCAACTACGCTGAGCTGGTACTCATGTTATCACACAAAGTACTGATAAACTACTGCACATCTCTGGAGGAGAACACACACACACACACACACACACACACACACACACACACACACACACACACACACAGAGCTAGGGGTGAAAATATTCCAAAACAAGCGTCTCTGTCTCTGATGAGAGCTGCTGTGGTCCTCAGATGGAGGTGGCACTCGCTGCAGCTGAAGCCATTCAGGAAGTCCATGGGATGATCTACAAGGTCTTGAAACCTTCAGATATCTTAAGTAGGTCTGATCAAGAAATCGCCTCGATCAATAGAAGCTCTTCTGATGTGACTTCAGCCACCTGGAGGGAGGAGTGTTGGTTTTACCTCCAGCTTTTCTTCCAGATCCCTTCTCTGGCTCATCCCAGGACTGGGCTCACATGCTGGGCATCCCGCTGACCTTCACCTTCGAGCTGAGGGACAACGGCACCTTTGGCTTCGAGCTCCCAGAGGATCAGATCCAGCCCGCCTGTGAGGAGGCCTACAGCGGGGTCCTGCACATCATCACCTACGCCCATGACAAGGCCTTCAACGCCGCCACCACCGCCGCCGCCGTCTGGACGCTGCTGTTAGCAGCAGGGACCACCGCAGTCTCTCTGATGTGAAGGGAGACGCAGGATGACTGGAAAATAAACTGTTTAGACTGAATGTCTGCACCTTAGACACAAAAACTGTGTTCATAAATGACGTTGAAATGCATCTCATTTTTGAAGCTTTGTCTGTTTGCAATCACTGCCAACAAAAGAAACAATTTGTTTTGTTTATTTTAAATAAAAAACAGTGCATATGCTACTTGAAGGAGTCTCAGTGTTGAGTCTGGGTGTCCCTGAACGGATGGTAGCCCTGCTGTCTCAGGCCGGCCAGCGGCAGAAAGAGCTGCTCCTCTGGAGGAAACTCATCCCAGCGGGTCCACGTCCAGCCTGATGGACAGAAGAACCACAGCAGGCTCCGTCATCACCTGCTCGGGCAGCAGAGGGGCTTCCACTCTTCGTCCCACCTTCATTTTTCTCCGGTTCCAGGTTCTGCGGTTCCCCAGACCGCGTCCGGTCCAGCCGGCCCCGCATGATGATGGTCACATAGTGGTACTGCTCCTCCAGCCGGATGGAGTTCACCACTGAAGCGAGGCAGATGTCCTGCAGAGGCGCCCCAGCCTCCTCCAGCATTTCTCTGCAAGCGCACCCCAAAAGATGAGCCGCTCCTCAAAGATATATGTGAGCTAGAGTTTTCCTCATGGTATGTGGAGTTCTCAGAGATTCTATCTCTCCTCAAGGGAAACTTATGCCAGAATGGACTTACGGCTATGGCGCGTCAATCGGTAGATGTGTGGCTCCCATGTAAACTCTATAAAATAGCTATCAGGGCGCAACCAAACTTGGACAAATCGACCAAAAAAGAACTCTCTCGATAACAACAAACTATTGGGATGTCTCCAAAGGTAAATCCAAAGCCAAAGTCAGCTACATCTGTTGAAGATTCGCTCCCCTCTGGACAGCTAGCTACTGCTAGCATTGAAGATGCTAATGCTAGCCCGGACAGCATCCAAGATAAAATCATTCGCTCAATGAGAGAAGAGTTCTCCACAATGAAGGAGGATTTTAATGTGAAGTTTGACGGAATCATGGGCGCCACTGGCGGTGTGAAAAACGACATTAAAACACTGACGGACCAGATAATTGAGGCTGAAGCAAGAATTAGCACGTGTGAGGATGATGTAGATGACCTGAAAACCGGCTCATCCACCATGAAAACCACCATGCAGGAGCTAATCCGGAAGGTGGAT